>NC_083366.1:5773571-6094285 GCF_030254825.1 Meriones unguiculatus
CATTCATTCATTCACTGTGACAAGCAGTGCTCCCAAGATGAACTGCAGTTATACCATGTCTTATTCAGAAAACAGTATCTTTCTTGGTCTGTGCATTAGATAGAGAACTGCATGATATGTGAGACTTCCTCTTGGATCAGGCCTCCTGTTCTCTCCTATGCTGGTTAGAAGACAGTGCTCTCTCAGCTCTCACATTAAAGCTTTTCAGTGGCTAAGCTAGAGATCAGAAACAAGGAAGTGACAGGAACACCAACCTGTCTTTTCACTGTGAACCCCAAGGTCATCTTGCTCCATAAAAAAATGAGCTGTGAGGGCTAGAAGAATGCTCAGGGGCTACAAGAGTTAGTTTGCTCTTGCAAAGAACCCAGCTTTGGTTCCCAGAACCTACATAGCATCTCACAAGTACCCTCTTCTGGCCTGTGTAAGAACCTGCATGCAGGCAGTCCACAGAAACTCAAGCACACATACAAATACATAAATAAAAAGCAATAATAATAAGAGGCTAGGCACAGTGGCTCATGCCCTTAATCCTAGCTTTCGGGAGGCAGAGACAGGCAGAATTCTGTAAATTTGAGGTCAGCCTAGTCTATATAGAGAGGTCAAGGCCAGCCACGACTACACAGTGAGCCCCATCTCAAACAGACAAAAAGCAAAACAATAATAATTAATAATATTAATACTACTAATAAACAATTCCAGGGGGGTGTTCAAGACAGGGTTTCTCTGTGTAGCATTGGCTGTCCTGAAACTCACTCTGTAGACTAGGCTGGCCTCAAACTCGGAGATACACCTCCTTCTCCCTCCCCATTGCTGAGACTAAAGGTGAAAGGAAAAATACCTTCTCAGGACCCCAAGACCACATTCTCAGCCCAAAGATTTATTTTCCCCAGAGAGATAGAAGGCAGGGAGTAAGAGACAAAGAGCAGGAGAAAGAGAAGAAGGGGAAGAGAGCAAGGAGGAGGGGGAAAAGGTATGTGTCCCAAGGGACAAAGGACTGCCTCTGGATGGAGAAGAGACAGACACGGCCAATATGCAAATGGCAGTTTATAAAGGTAAAAAGGGAAACCCCATGTTAGGATGAGATGCTTAGTTTTAATTGGGCATGTTAATTAGGCGAGCCAAAGGGGGCTTTTGGTTGCTGGACTTGAGTACTCTGCTAGCTGGAACTTGGTGGTCAGGCTAAGGAGGAAGAAATATCCAAAGAAGGGAGTAGACCGTGGTGGCTAGCTTTAGGAATGTTATCTGATGGTTTTCAGGAAGGCAGAGCGAACGGGGGAGAAGGGCCAGGCCTGCCAGAGGCATGCTCTTGAGTGGGCTAGAGTCCCTTCGTCAGGCATCTTTAGGAACTTTTCAGCTGTTCCATAATGAATGAAAGAGCTTGGTTACGTTGCCTGGGTTTGCATTTCAACTCAGCCCTGATTCTTACCAACTAGTGAGCATAAGCCGAGGGGTTTGCAAGCCCAGGCTTCTGTTTCTTCTCTGTGGGGTGGGAAAAAGGCCTCCTCTGTGGTTGCGTGATGAACTCATGGGAACCAAGTCTTGATAGTAAGTATTCGACAAGGCAGAGGGAATAAGGAGAAGGGCCAGACCTGCCAGAGCCATACTCGCCCCAGAGCCATGCTCGCCATGCTCAGGCTGGCTAGAATCCCCTCAAAAGGTGTGTGCCACCATTGCCCTGCATAAACAAATCTTTAAGAAAAGAAAGGAAGGAAGGAAACGGAGGGAGGGAGGGAGGGAGGGGGGAGAGAGAGAGAGAGAGAGAAGGAAGGAAGGAAAGAAAACAATGAATGGGCTATATGGGAATGTTTTCCTAGCGTAAGCAAGAGCCTGGATCTAATTTTAACACTGCAACAGTAACAAACCTGAATGAGTGGCTGAAGGGATGCTCCAGCCCCTGTGCAAGCCTGTAACCTCAGTTCCAAAAGACGAACAGAGCGGAGGAACGCTTGAGCCTGCTGCCTGCCAGTTTAGCTGAGAAAATGCAAGGTTCGGAGACCCATCCTTGAAGTGCAGAATGGTAGATGAGGACAACTGACGCCCCCTTCTGGTCTCTGCGCACACACACAGGTTTGCATCCACACATGGATGCTGCTACATACACTCAAACAGACACTTACATGTACACACACATGAATGCATATGTAAACATCTTAAATGAATGAGCAAGAATGGGAGAACTGACAGCATGTTCCTACCTGGTCCCTCAGCCTCTCCTGGTGGCCCATGATTGCTGTGGCATGGTGGGGGTACTTCAGCTTTAGATGCTCTAGGAATGCCTCTCTCTTCCTGTCCATCTCCGACGTTTGCATTCCCAGGATCTCTTTGGAACTTCGGGGCCCACCTAGAGTGTGTCTCCTCGGGATATTTCGGGCAGGCTTGGACACCTGAGCCCGGGTGCTTCCATTAGATAGGCGTTCCTTCGGCCTGCGGCATGCCGCATCCTCCAACGATGTTACCTGAAGGTTGCTTTTCCCTTGTTCTGCAAGAGAAGAACAAAAGTGCAGTTCACAGTTATGATTTCACAGTTATGATGTCTCATCTGTAGGACACCAAGAGGGTTTGGGGCAGTTGCTATCAAATCAATGTAACTCACAAGAATTTTTGGTGTGTGTGTGTGTGTGTTTAAGAAGGAGAACAAAATTCTACAATGACAAGAAATTTGGAGAAAAAACAAAAAACCTGTACTTTAGATACTGCAGCAGCAAATGTTTATTTCTTTCTGTCATTGCATTTGTTACAAATGAGGAAACTTGGAGAGACAGGCTGCAGGTAACTAGGCTGCCCCTGTCTGTGATTACAGCAGAGTCAACACCAATAACCTGACTATTTGTATACTTTTCATTATAGTTTCAATCTGCTAACAGGAATTTTAAATGTTTATAATCTGAAGATGGCTTGACACAGGCAGGTCAACACCAAGAACAAAGACAGCCACAGACCCTCAGAAGATCTCCATGGCCTATAAACCACTACAAAGTTCCATGTCTCCATTATGGTAGGCCAGGCAAGGGGAGCGTCAGGGGAGGCAATAGTTAGGGAGCTATACAGCCAAGGTTCAGCCACATTTACCCTGCAATGACTTCATCTTAAACACACAACGCAAGGGAAGAGCCATGGGTATGTTTTGATGGCTGTGATCTAGGGAAATTTCCATGCTGGCCTCTGAGAATCACTAATGTCTCCCTAGAAGACATCAATAGAATGTACAAGGTTAATGCTTAGGGTTCAAAGCCCGTACAAGTAGCCTCCTCTCCCTTTTTCCTTTGCTTTTTGTTTCTGTTTTTTTAAGATGGGAGTGAAAGTAACAATCATTGAGAAACTACAAGGATTCAAGAACAGTCTTGATTCTTCACAGTCTTTCATTTGTTTCTTTGTTTCTGTTTTATTTTTGAGACAGGGTCTCACTAGGTAGCCCTAAATGGCCTAAAGCTTGCTATGTTGACCAGGCTGGCCTTGAACACACAGTACTAAAGGCTGAGACTGAAGGCATGCACCACCACACCCAGTTCTCAGGTCTCTCTAGAAAAGGCAGAATAGGCTCAGTGGGAAAAGGCATTTGCCATCAAACATGATGAGTTCAAGCCCTGCCACCCACTCAGGAAAAGAAAAAAGCCAACTCCTAAAGTCATCCCTTGACCTTCAAAGGTGCAGGTGCAGCCCCACCTCTAATAATAGTCATAGTAATTTTTTTTAAATAACAGGTGCAGAGTTTGGATGTACACCAGCTCCGTAACAGCAGAGACATCAACGCCCTAACACTATTACCCTCTCTTTGCCCGGAAACCTCTGCATACTGAGCTCCAAGTGTAGACCGGCCTCTGGCAAGGAACAGAAAATATTTTCATCTCTAATGTTCTTGTTTTAGTTTTCCGAAGCTCAATGTGTGTCCTGAGAACAATTCCTCTTGTATACCCCACTTCTCATTACTTTGCTCATTACAGCATCTCCATCAGACACTGATGAAGGAAGGGAAGAAAATGGCCCAATTAGTTACTCTCAGCTTTCACTAGTTTCGGCAGTAAGCTTAAGGAGGGGAGAAGTCAGATGCTTTGGCTAAAAAGATATTGAGAGATTAGTATAATTTTATTTATTTGGTAATAATCTTTATTAAGTAATAAAGTCACAGTTCCCTTTTCCAAGTGCCTCTTCTCTAATAATATAGGAGTCACAGAGTCTATTACATAGAGTGAAACAAAGGACTGGGGACCTAGGAAGTACCACCTCAAAAAACAAAGCTAAAAGCAGGCTACTAAGCATATGTGCATGAAGACACACAGCTTCCTCTTGTGTGTGCATGTGTGTATGTATGTGAGTATGTTGTATATGTATTTTTGTAAAGACTGCTGTGCGCATGCTAGAGCCCTGTGGCTTTTCAAGACTGCTTTCAACAGCATCAAAATAATCCATGTAAAAATTACCTAGGATAGCTAGATTAACAAACATGTCTGAAATTCTGGAAAGGTCATTTCTTTACATGGGCATAGAACACACACATCTACATGTGTAACCAGTCAGGGAGGCAGAAGGAAGACATGCTCTCCCAGGGTAATAAACCTTCAGCAACTGATCTCCACCCAGGGATGGTTAGAGCAGCTCAAGACAGCTGAAACGAACTTCAGACGATGGAGTCTCCCACTTTCTCTCTTGACGTAAATTGGGGAATCAGGTAGATGTAGGGTCTCGGAGGTCACAGTCGACCTACAGTCAGCGTTAACCTTTAATCATCCCACTTACTGGAGTTAATCTTATTCTCTCCTGACACTTTCCATGGGGAACGTTGCATCAGCTTGATGCTGTTTTTCTCTTTCTTTTGAATTCTTGTGGATTTTTAATAATGTCTCCAGTTGCCTAACAAAGCTGACTGTGATAACAAGAAAAGACATAGAAGCAGTACCAGCAGTTAACAAGAAGGAAGGCTTGTGTGGGCCACCTGGCAGACAGAGCCTACCTTTGTCTTATCACCCTCATGCATTGCTCCATCAGTCCCATCTGCCTCTGTCAGAGCACCGGGCACCAGCACCTGAACCCTTTGTTCACGCAAAGCCACTTCAAACTCTTCATAGTCACTTAGGTGGTTTCCTCTGTTCCTGGAAGCCGCCAGCCTCACACTTGAAGGAGAAGTAACATCGGAACCACTGCGACCATGTGGGAGAATTTGGCCTTTTAGCTGAACATAAAACCCAAGGAGGGGCAGGCATAAACAAGAGAAGGAAAGGCTAAGTCTGCTTTGCCACAATTCCTACAGTCACAGTGTCAGACCCAAGTGGGCCAATTCCTCATTATCTGTGTGAATGAAGAAAAGAGCGAGCGTGGACCCCAAGCTGCCAAACAGAAAGGCACTTCTATTTCTTGTTTGGAAAGAGCTTTGGCACTAAGATGTAAATATGGGTGTGTCTGGTTGTTTGCTATTCTGGGAATCTGTCTAACAAAGTAGAGAAGTTGTAGCCTGAAGACAAGGCCTGGGCAAAGCTGAAAGGCAGCCCTGTTTCCTCTTCCTGCCCCTCCCAAGCTCTTCCAGGGACCCCATTTCCAGCAGGGCAAAGAGCAAACAAGAGAGTCCAGTGCAAAACCAGCCCTTAAACACTCCCTGGAGCAGAAGTGGGCAGGAGGAGGGCAGGCATGCCATAGAGCTGCTCCACAGAGACCCGGGCCTCCAGCTGGCATGTGTCCACATCCTGGATGTGAGAAGTAGAAAGGGGTCTGGCCAGGGAGGGCATATACAAAAAGGCAGAGGGTTATAGAAAGGCAAGCATCCCAAAGGGGCTGTTCATACAGCAAGCTGTGCAGACCAGCCGCTGCTGGACTTTGGGGCCTAGTGTCTTTGCCATGCTCAGGCTGCCCAACTGAGTCAGGTGGCAAAGTGAGGGATTTGGGGCTTTGCATCCTTTAGGCACTCTACAACCTGCTGGCAGCCGGGATATTTCTTTTGTTTTGTTTTCTCTTATTTGCTTTTAATTTTTTTTGTGTGTGCATGCTGAAATTTAAACCCAGAGTCTTGTACATACATGCTAAACATGTGCTGTACTTTTCTAAGAATTTTTTCCACAGACAAGAGCAGGGAGTCCAGTGGATCACACCAATAATTCCAACACTTTGAAGGCTGAGTTCAAAGCTGGCCTAAATTCCAGGACAGCTCAGACTACTGTGTAATAGAGCACAAAATCTTGTCTTGAATAGCCAATAATATGTAATTACTGGATATATCTGTGTATATATGGTAGTCCTCATACTTCTGTGTGTGTGTGTGTGTGTGTGTGTGTGTCTGTGTGTGTGTATAAGAGTGAGAGAGAGAGAGCCCATCAATTCTGTAGAAGGGTGGGTCAGTAACCCTGAGGACCCTTGTCTCTCCCCATCCCAGTGCGGAGATTACTGGTAAGGGCCACTACATTTACCTTTTTACATGAGTTCTGGGGCTCCAGAAGTGAATCAAGCACTGTACCAACTACCCCACTTCCACAGCTCCTCCTCACCCCCTGCCCCCCAGGCTTTCTCTTGTTTGTCCTGTAACTCTGAGATCTGGCCTCAGAGCTTACCTGCCTCTGCCTCCCATCTGGCTCTCCTCACTTTACAGCAGTTAGCTAAAGCATTATTTTTAAGACAGTATCTATGTAGCCCCGACTAGACTCAAACTTGTTGTTTGTCTCCTAATTACAGCCAGTGTGCCACCACATTAGCACAATGGAGCTTCCTAAAGCTGCCAAACAGCCCTTGTCTTTAGGGAGTGGCTGCCTGGTTATGATGCCTTTGGGTGAACCGTGACAATAACTTCATTCTGCGCTGGACTGGACATCCCCCGGCTCCTCATATAGACCACCCTTCCTGTCCCCTCCATCAAACTGGGACCGTATGCTAATTCCAGTCAGCATAATGTAGGCAGAAGTAACAGGAACACCATCAGCCTTGGCCCCTGGTCCTCCGAAATAATCTTGTACAGTTTCTGTCTTTACCCTTTGGCGGGCTGAATGCAAAGGATCCAGGAGAAGCCTCCTAAGGTGTTGTGTGCTGGTTGGACAGAAAGGCCACCCAAGAGATCCAGCAGTTCAGGAGGTCAGTCTACTGCTTATGCAGGAAACTGACCCTGACCATATAAAGCCACCAAGAACGATGTGCAAACAGCTGGACACTCCATTCAGTGTCCCTCAGTTCCAGCTCTCTTGTGAGTATTACCAAGACCAGCATCACATACAAACTGGCTTAGGAATTATAGCTGAAATGCAGCTGCTGCATTACTCTTAAGGACCTTAGAAACTCAAGTCATCTCTCTTTTCTGTCGCCACCAGGCCATCCAGACTGAGTAAGACTCAGAAACTCCGAGGCCACGTGAATCGCAGCCACAGCTGCATCAGGAAGCACCGCGAACGCTGAAGGCATGTATCACCACAGGACCAACTTTGGCAAATATCAACCAGCTCTGGTGTGGGGCATTACCGCTTAAAGAGGAACCAGAGCTTCTGCCCAACTGCCAACCTGGACAACCAGTGGACACTGGTCAGTGAGCACACACGGGTCAAGGCTGCAAAAACCAAGACTGGAGCTGCTCCCATCATGGACATTGTGCGATCCTGCTGCTACGAAGTTCGGGGGAAGAGCAAGCTCCCCAAGCAGCCTGTCATCCTGAAGGCCAAATTCTTCAGCACAAGAGCTGAAGAGAGGATTAGGAGTGTTGGAGGTGCCTGTGTCCTGGTGCTTGACGCCATCCAGGGAGGTTAATTAAATGCTAACATTGAAAAAGAAAATCTGAAGTCAGTGGGCTTGCAAGTTGGCTCAGAGGGTCAACGGTGGCAAGCCTGGCAAGCTGAGTTCAATTCCCAGAGCCTATATATAAGTGGAAGAAGTCTGGTATGGTAGGTACCACACACCTGGAATCCCAGCACTCAGGGATGCAGAGGCCGATCCTGTGAGTTCAAGGCCAACCTGATCTACAAAGTGAGTCGAGGACAGCCAAGGCTACAAAGAGAAACCCTGTCTCTTAAAACCAAAACCAAACCAAAATAAAACAAAAAGTGGAAGGTTTCCCAACTCTACAAAGTTGTCCTCTGACTTCCACACATGGACAGGTACACTCACATACCACACATACTTAAAGCAACAACAACAATAATAATAAATGGGGGGAGGGGGCTGTGGAAATGGATCAGTAGCCAAGTAGCTCTTCCTGAGGATCTGGGTTCAGTTCCCAGCACCGACATGGCGGCCCACAACTGTCCATAACGCCAGTTCCAGGTGATTCTTGCCCTCCTCTGGCCTCGGTGGCAGGCCTGTGGTAGGCAGATCCACTCTCACGTCAAGGATAAGAACAATTCCTGCTGCAGACTTTGTACAATAGGGTTAGCCCTCCTCATCCAGAAAAGCATTCTGTGTTGTGTTGATTCAAGTTCATTGACTGAGTCATTCACACAAATATTGATCAAATTCCTGCTCTAAACACCAAAAGAGATAGGAGGGTGAGGAGAGGCAAGCCACACAGACTGCCTCTCCCCTTGCAGAGAGGTATCCACATGATGATTAGGGAGTCAGTCAGCAAACACCTAATATACACTTGGACTGTCAGATTTGAAGAACAAAAGAAGATATGGAGCTAGAAACTGACCAGGTTATTTCAAAGCACAGACTGAGTATCTTTCATTACCTAGGCTAGCGTTACATGGCAGGCTGCCAGCCATGGGCCAGAGGAGGCAAGCAGATAGGTGGATGCCTGAACAGAACGTTCAAGACACTTTTAAAAGCCAGAACAGAAGCTCATGCTGTGGGCAACATGCCAAGATACTAGGAGCCCATGGCCTCCTAAGGAGTAAGACACAGATTCAAACTTCCCCAAAGGCCAGGCATGATGATGCACACCCATATCCCAGCACTGGGCAGGAAGCAGGAAGATCAGGAGTTCAAGTCCAGCCTCAGCTACATGAGTTCAAAGCCAGCCTGGGCTACATGAGACCCTGTCTCAAACAAATTCCACCAATTATTACTGAATGCCAACTTTGCCAAAGGCACATTTTTACCCCATGCACCCATGGTGTTACATACTATATCCAGAAACTGAAAAATTTAGCAGCAATGAAGAGTTTCCAACCCTGCAACAAAAAAAATTAATTCAAAAATCTCCTCTCTCTCTCTCTCTCTCTCTCTCTCTCTCTCTCTCTCACACACACACACACACACACACACACACACACAGTCAGGGGTTGAAGAGGTAGCTCAGAGGTTAAGAACATCTGTTTCTCTCACAAAGGCTCTGGGTTTGATCTGCAGCACCCACACAGCTGCTCACAATGCTCGTAACTCTGCCTTCAGGGGATCCCACACCCTTTTTTGATCTCACAGGTCAGGCATACAAATAGCGGTACAAGTGTTGCATAGACTCAGGCACACACATGCACACATAAAATAAAAAATAATTAATAACAACACAGGTAAAAGCAGGCTTGCATGCTTTGCATGGCATTTGACCATGCCACAGCTTGGCAGCAAATGCTGCCTGAGAACACAGTGGCTCAGATTCTATTAGTGTATGTTTTGAATGTAGTGCTTTCACTATGCATCCAAAGCTTTATGCTCTTATAGAAAAGGAATGGTTTAATTATGGAAAACAAGGACTTTAAACAGCTTCCTACTGTCACCCTTCAGTGTGTAAGTATCAAATTAATGTATCTTCAAGACATATTAGCTTAGAATGTTTGGTTTTTAAAGACTGCTGTTTGAGATGCTGGCTTGAGATACATTTTTAAAAAATCATTCAACAAATATTGGCTTGGAATGAAGACGGGATTTCCTGAAATGGGTTTAAACATATTTTTGACATTTGTGCTATGTGTTTATGTGAGCAATGTTCTCAGCACGATTATAAAATCAAACTAGCAACACTGAAAAGTATTAAAGAAGCTCTGTGTCTTCCCAATCAAATATTCAGCCAAGACTTAAATCCTTATGTAAAAATAAAGAAGTACATCCATCTCAGTGTGCAAATTTGTTCCCATCTTCAATAAATGATCAAATCTCTCTCTCTCTCTCACACACACACACACACACACACACACACACTTTGCCAGCCCTGGTAGCATAAACATTTAATCCCAATTCTAACACTGAGGAGGCAGAGGCAAGCAGACCTCTGTGAGTTCAAGGCCAGCTTGGTCCCTATAGGGAGTTCCAACCTAGCCAGGACTAAACAGTAAGACCCTGCCTTAAAATAAGAAAAAAAAATATATATATATATATGTATATACATATACATAAATACATATATGCTGAGGAACTGTTAGCAACTACCTGGTATTTATTAAAAGACTTTATCTTTAATTTTAACTACAAATAGGCACGTGTATCTGTGCATGTAACTGCTATTGCCCAAGGTCCAGAGAAGGATATTGGATTCCCTGGAATAACAGTTACAGACAGTTGTGAGTGCTGCGAACTGCACTTGAGTCCTCCGGAAGAGCAGTACATGCTTTTAACCACTGAGCTCTCTCTTCAGTCCCAAAGGGTTATACTTCTTGGGGCTGGAGAGGTAGTGCAGAGGTTAAGAGCACTGCCTGCTCTTGAGTTCAATTCCCAGCAACCACATGGTGGTTCACAGCCATCTATAATAATGTCTGGTGGCCTCTTCTGGAGTGCAGGTGTACATGCAGGCAGAACTTTGTATACATAATAAGCAAATAAAATCTAAAAAATTAAATACATAACTTATTTATGATTTAGCACCAGTAAATGTTTGATTTATATACCTCGTTTATAACTACATATACCCAGTCATATGAATCTTCCCAGTAGAAAGATAGTAGGGGCCGAAAAAGTTTAGGATGCCTTCAAGACATGGTACTTACTGCCACTTTCCAGTATTGAGATGGCCGTATGCCACCTTTCAAATGCGCTATGTTTCAACTGTTGCCCGGGGAAATTATTTATAGAGTTCTCTTTTAGTCTCAAAGGTGTCTGTATTTGAACAACAAGTTACATGATCACCCAAGGTTTCCTTCTGCACAGCTGACTGATAAAGCAAAGTCCCTGGGGTAGTATCACCAGCCATCTGCCTAATTGTTGAAAACGGTGACGTGTCTCTCCATGTGGCTAGCACTCCGTGAGATGGTGGGAGTGCAGAGCGAGACGTGGTCTTGGCCCAGGAACACCACGTTGTAACTGGGCGAAATAGTCACGTAGGCAGCTATAAAGCAGAGCTCAGTAGCACATCCACACACGTGGCACTTCAGGTGACATTGGCCTCAGAAATGCTTCTCCTTAAGCTCATGCTAAGAAACATCCATTCTTGTTCCATCGAAGCACATGAGAGTCAGCCGGAATCAAATCTTGAAATTCTAGCTGGGACTCTCACCCTCCTTTTATTATCTTTCCATCTACATCTTCCAATGTCCTTAACCTATAAGTTCTTGGGTTCCTGGATGCAACTCTCAGACTTGGCCTCCTGCACAGAGGCTGTCATGGGAGAGGGCTCAGTCTCCAGTCCTGCTAACCCACTGACTAATATCTGAATGGATGACTGATTTCTCAGTCCTCATATCCTAAGGAGATTGTGCCTCCCCACCCCCTACCTCATCCCCCCCACCTCGCCCCCCTCCCCTATCTATTTCTTGAAATGCTTTCCCCCTTAGGTGAATGCAACTCATCCTTCCAGCCACCTGGCACCTGGATCAAATATTTTCAGCTGTCTCTGACCTCTCTTTTCTATTCAACACTCCATTCTATCTTAGCAAATTCCTTTGACTTAGCATTCAGTATACGTCAGGAATCTGCTTCCTTCTTATCTCAATCTGCTTATCGCCATCTAGCCTAGAGCAGTATGGGTTTTCTTGCCTGGTTTACTTCAGAATTTCCCTTCAAAGTCCTCTGCACTTTCCCCCAGTCCACTGTGTTAAGCCCCACAGGACACCCCAGCCCACCAACTGCCTTCTAAAATCCCCAGCTGAGTTCTTGCCTAACCTGCTTAAGCCTTTATGTTCACTCCCAGGGTTCCAAATTAATTAATTAAGATGAATTTAATTAAGTAAAAGGCAAGTCCAACTCCCTAGCCGTGCCTCACCTCCTGGGAAGTGAAAGCTAAAGCCCCACTCCCAGTTCCACAAGCCCTCCATAATCTGGCCTGTTTCCTCTACATCTTCCTCCCGAGTTCCTGCTCTTCCCTCTCTACACACTCAGTTTATTCTCACCTCTGTTCCAGTGTCACCTCACCTCACTGTTGTTCTCTGGCAACCCTTATGGTTTCACTGTCACCCCCTGGTTCCTGCCTTATTTTCCCCTCTAGCCTTATTTTTAGCTAATAGAATCAACAGATTAAAACACAGGATCTCCAGTAAAATCTGAAGTGTAGGAACATAAAACATGTGTTTTTAGTATAAGTCTATCCCACGCAATATTTAAGAAATACTTGTGTTTTAAAAATTACTCATTGTTTATCTGAAACTCAAAGTTAATTTAGGCGCTCTGTTTTTATTTACTAAATCCAGCATCCCACGCACCTAACATGTTCCTTATTTTGCTTATTTGTTCACTGTTTGCCTCTATCCCATCCCACCCCAGTCTGGTGCTCAGGACGTCAATCAAATGAAAAGGAGTACTTTTCAGTCTGTGTTGCATCGCTGGTCCCCACCAGCTGGAACAGAGGCTGCTGTATACCACAGGTCCAGTATTCATGGAGTGGATGAGTGAGTGAAGCGAGCACCTGACAACCCTAACCTTGGAAACACTAATAATTACTCTGGTTGTTCCAGAGTTGGTTCTTAAACTACTGCCAGTCTAATTCCCCCCTCTAGAATCCTGGTCGTTCCTTTCAGGACAGGCCCAGAGGTTGAATTCCTGCAGTAATATCCGTCCTATCAAAAGGGAGTGAGTTGGGGGCCTTTCTCAGGCAGGACGGCACCAACCCCGGGACCCTCAAACTGCTCTCAGACAAGGACACTGTCGCCTCCAGGCCCAGGGGTTCATTGAACATTTAGGAGGCAGGCTTCCTTTTCATTTCGCTGGGGGATTTCTCTCTCCTAATTGTATTTTCTTCTGTCTGGCTTGGTTTTGCATTTGCAGTGTGGATGAGTCATGTGCTACTTCCTTTTTTCATTTAGAAAAAAAAAAATCACACACCTTTTCCCTTGTGCATAATCCCCACTCCCACGCGCTGCCGTGCACAGCCCTGCACATCTTTGTGCTGCTAACTGGCCCTTGCGTGAACCTGACGAGTAGGGCGGGGGCGGTTCAAAATTGTGTGGTAGGCGCCCCAGCCTACACGGTGAGAGGGGGGCTCATGGGCGCTGGCATCACGGTCCGCAGCCACCCACCCTCCCGGCAAGATTTATTTGGAACTATATAAGGTTCTGGAAATTCCCAACGGAAAAGACAAGTCTATTATAAACACAATGTAGAAAAGAAACTGCCGGGAGAAAATACAGGAAAACTGTTTTAAGAACTCCCAACTTTTACATTTAAACAGAAAGCCCCAGAGTTTTATCTATCATCCAGATGCTCAAGTACTCCCCTGCCGTTCGGATCTGCAAAATAAAAACATCCTTAAACTCCAGTTTAACTCTAAAACCTGCAAAACTTTGTATCCCGCAAAAAGCTGCCCCCGTGCAAACTCCTAACCAATGAATGGAACCACTAAAGGTAGGCGCAGAATTGCCTTTCAGAGCCTCCCGAAGCACCGGGAAATTTTCAAATCACAGCTGGGCGATTCATTTGTCATTGCTTCGAGATTCCGCACAAACTGCTGGCTCACTGTTCCACCACTCTTGACACCATGCACCACCACCTCCTCACCATTTTAGAAAGATATCTTACAAGAGATAAAGTGGAGCCAAGAAACCACAGCTCTGGGCTCAGTTTGAAAATGCACCTCCCCCCCAACACCTCCCTCCCCAAGAAATACTTTTCCTGGCGTCAGGAGCCCGTCTCCAGTTTTAAGCAGCGTGCGTGTAACTCCATCTTTGAGGACGGTTACTTACGGGGCATCTGTCTGCTGTCTGCGGAGGGAGGCAGGTTCGGCTCACATTTCTGGCCTTCGCTTTCTTCCATTGTCCCTGCCGGCCGCCCAGGCTCCTCGCTCTGGAAACTTCAGAGCAGTTCCGAAAGCTCACAGAGAGCGCTTGGAAGGGGGCCCGGGGGTGGGGCGGAGGGGACCGGCGAAACCCCACCCCAGCTAGTCTCCAGTGCGGTGCGAAGTCTCCCTCGCCCGGGAAGACCGCATTCCAGCGCCCGGCCTCCCTCGGCCCCGGCCCCCGAGCGTCCGCCACCGCCCGCTGCCGCCGGGACTGGGGGCTGTGCCTTGGAGGAGGCGGCTGTCCCCGCCTCTGCCGCCCAACAGGTGACGGCTCTGGTGACCTAGGACGCAGCCTGCCGGGTTTCCCCGGGACTCTCAGCTCAGGGACGAGGCAAACACTTCACACAGGAGTAGGGACAGGAACTGCCGGTGCTAGCCAGGCCCGGCCCTCTTGTAATCTCAGGAGCCAAACAGGGCCCCCAGCTCGGCTGAGTAATAAGCAGTAAACTCCCGAATCCCTCGAAGTTTTGAGAAATCTCTTCAAAAGCTGTTTTTGGGGTTGGTTTGGTTTTTTTTTTGTTTTGTTTTGTTTTTGTTTTTTTGAAGAGAAGTATATGCTAAATGTTGAGAAATAAACACTTTACACACCAACTCTTTTGGAGACTAATTAGCATCTATAAAGAAATATTGTAATTTCCTCTAGTCAACTTCAATCACTTTCTTATCTGGACTTTAACCCCTGGATTTTAAACCCTTTGTTTCATTTTGTTGTGTTGCTAATCTTCACTTTCTTCGACTCCTCCCCCAAGACAGACACAAACACACACCCACAAAACCAAACCCACAGACACTTCTCTTGATCACAAATCTGAAGTCACCCAGTAAATCACCCTTCTGAGTCTCTCAAGTTAATTACCTAGGAACACCTGAAAGGCAATTAAAATGCTTTTCTTTGGATGGGCAGAATTACATCCCACCCGCTTGTTCTCCTTTTAAACTACCTACAAATATTTATTTTGTTCACTACCAGTCCTTGGAAAGCTGGCAAAATTCCCAGAAAGTGAAAATGGGAGGCACAATGTCTGCATGAAAAAGATGGGAAAATAATCTAAGCAACATTTGCCCCTGCTCTTTTAGAGATGCGGACCCAATAGCTAACAGAGGAAGTGTGACATTTTAATCCACCACCCCATATCATCTTAGGGGAGAGGACAATGGTCATCTTGCCTGCCATACTTTGACCCAATTTACAGCCCCATTCAAGCAGGATTGGACATTGATTTAGGCCAGGAATTTGGCAGAACAATAGCTGGCCTCTGCGCTGGATATGACCTTGAGTCACCTGTGTGTCTTGGCAACAGAAGGGACATATTTTGGCCATTTTGAACATAAAAATGCGGAAATCTGTAAAAGACAAAAGAGTATGCCGTGAGTTAAGGTATGAGTGACACCCAAGTTGGGAGAAAAAAGAGCCCCTGGATTCCTAGCAGGATTTGTCTAGAAATCCAAGATGATGTGGAAGTCTTGTAGAAAACTCGAGGAGTGCCCTGGCAGGGAGGGTACAGACAGTGAGTTTATTTTATATTTAAAGATTTATTTTTATTTTATGTGTAAGGGTGTTTTGTGTACACTATGTTTGTGCACCACATTGGTGCGGTGCCCAGAAAGGCAAGAGGAGGGTGTTGGTCCTCCTTAGCTGGTGTTAAGGTGAGGGAAATCTAGGTCTCCTGAAAGAGCAACAAGCACTCTTAACTGCTGAGCCACCTCTCCAGCTCCAAGGAGTGGGTTTACACAGCAAATAGCTAGAAGTTTCCATGACCTCGCAACAGCAACACCCTGTGATCTTACTTACCCATGGAAATCATTAAGTGCAGCTAGTCCCATAATCCTGGCCATTTATGTAGGTACAAATAGAAGGAGGACCTGCTTGGTGGTACAGGCCTGTAATCCCTACTGAGGCAGAAAGATGGCAAATTCAAGGCTTGCCTAAGCTTAAGAGTGAGTTCAAGTCCTTCTTGAACAAATGAGCAAAACCCTGTTTTCAAAAGCACAAGAAGTCGGAGGGTATAGCTCAATGGTAGAACATCCACCTAGCATGTTCAAGGCCCAGGGTTTGAATGGCAGAACCACCAACAAAATTTCATAAGGAAGAGCCTCTGTGTTCCGGCCTCCAGTTGGATTGCTCTGGTTGTCTTTCTGTGTGTATTTATGTGTTTGGATATGAAAGAATCTGTGCGTATCTGCAGAAGGGGCATTCAATGTCTATCCCTTTCCACCTTGTACCCACTGAGTCAGGTTTCTCCCTAACCTAGGTTTTTGGCTAGGCTACCAGCCAGCAGACCCCTGTCTCTGCCTTTCTTGAAGCACAGGAGGCCCACCGTGGCATGTGTGGACTGAAATACAAACTCCAGTCCTCATAATTGTGTAGCAAGTCCTCTTAACTCCTAAAACATCTCTCCAGCCCCCCTAATTAAGTCTTCTATGGCTGCTATACTTTTTCAGGTTATAAGTGCCAAGGGGAGGAGCAGTGAGCATTGAATTATGAGGCTAAGGGCTTTGACACCACCCAACCTGCTATCCTGTGGGAACAGCCCCCTCTTAGCAGTTCCTGTCTGTCACTTGACACAGTCCAGGAACAAGCCTTTGTGATGAAGGAAAGGTCACTGCAGCCAGTCAACAGGACCCTTCTCTTCAGTACCATCTAGGTAGAAAAGATCCCTTTGAGGATAGGAATGATGCCCCCTGCCTGGTGCTGTGTGCAAAGCATCACAGAAGTCTTCAGGCCTTTATGGATCTCTAGATGGGCCAAACAGAGGAAGCTCTTCCACACTACCTGGACTCTAACCAGCCTAAGGAATGCCTCCACTACCCATATGCCCCCGCTGTTTGGCTTCTCTCTCACGGGAAGAGCAGCCTTCCATTACCTCTGTAGATATTCCAGATAGTCCATAGAATGCAAAAAACAAACAAGTGGACGAGCCCACATCATCAAGGACTCTGGTCTATACATGTAGTGAAATGATGGCCAGATTCTCCCAAGATTACAGGCAGAGTTTCTGTGAGTCACTGGACTTCCGTTGCTTCTCTTTAAGAACAGGAACTAAAAATATTTTTCGAAGACCCTATACATGCCATTATGCCTGCTATTCACACATTTCTCCCCTAGGCACACTAATATTACTAAGAACTTTTTACTGACTGTAAAATTTCTCAGGAAAAAAAAAAGTAGCTGTATTTATTCTACAACCTATATAAACCTGACACTCAAATCTTCACAAAAAATACCACTATTGCCATCCCTGGTACTAGAGGGATAGCCTTTGTTCTAGAAGCAACTCTGAACTACAAGTATACTGTGTTTTTCAAATGTAATTTCTGGCTTTAAAATTTGCTATCACCATCCAATCTGCCTATTACTGTACTTCAAAATTTGCTGGGAAAGCAAAGACTTAAATTTAATATTCTTCCAGTTATCTGGAGAGCCACAAAAACTGATCCTGGGTGTTAAACTTTCAACTCCATTTCTGTAACCCAGAGAAGGTGCAAGCCTTTCTCATATGTAGGGTTCAGACTTAAAATAAGCTTGTGCACACACAAAAGAGTGTCATTCAAAACAAGAAAGAAGAGCCAGGAAGACAAAGTTGATTTTTCAATCACAACTGACCCGTTACAGAACCAGGCTGTTGGTTTTAAAACCGACGTTTGTATGAAATCTTCTAAGACAGGAATTAACCACAACAATTGTGGCTGATTTGCCCCAGGCCTCTTTAATTACGGAGCAGTGGGAAATCACATCAATTTCTTTTATGTAAATTTTTTCAAGAGAGAAATCATGGCTAGAGCCAAGCCTAAGTGGAATTACCTTGATATATGTTTAAATTTTTTTCCCTTAACTCTTGCTAAAAGCAAGATAGTTTAAAGTAATTTAACATCTGGACACAAAAGAAATAATTAATGCTTACTTAAGTCCTTAAATGGACCCTTTAAAAGCATTGATAATTCAGTCAAAACAAAGTGAAAAACCAATCAACAAAAATAGTTGAGAGCAGGCTCCTTGGTAGATAACCATCTAGCCTCCCAGTCCTGACAGCATGTGTCATCTGTTAGTCAGAAGGAATGGACAGTTAACACCTGGGAGAACTGTTGAAATGGGCTGGGTGTGGGGGCTCTTCTCACACCTTGCTTTGACAGCACACTGTCAGGTGGCTCCTGTGACCTTATACCAGAGCACCTGGGAAAAGGAAAGGAGGCACTATTAACTGTTAATGCTGGGCTATTAGAAACCGCCACTGTCACCAGCAAACCAGCACAGATGGCCACCTGCGTGTGATCCGAGATATGCCCCATGCACTTATTCTCCAGGTTTTTAAATGTGAAAGGTTCATAAAATGGCTATTTGAGCTGCTCAGCAAACTCTCTGTGGATGAAGTCTAAGCACTAATGAAAGCAAGTGTGGGACCCTCCTCAGAGCTATATTTCAAGCAGCAACCACATACCTCCAGCATGACCTCTATACTGGAAGGCCTGGAAAGCCCAGAATCCTGCCACTTAAGAAGTGAGGAGTGCAAGAGTCTCCCAACACGTGACCTTCCTGGTCAGATGATTGGACATGTCCTCATGTTGTTCCACATACAGTCCTCATACAGCTACATAACAAAATTACACTTGGATCCGCTACTCATGAAGTACTTGTCCTAAGGCCCGGTTGATGTCCCGTTTTTTATCGGGTTTCTTTCATTTCCTCTGGATTGGGAGGGCCAACTGTGCAGGGCTGCCATCTGGTCTCAGTTCTGCTGCCTGATCACCACAAACCAAGTCTGGATCCCAGGTGGCAACTTTTAAGTGAAAAAGCTTACGGTTTTTATCCCACAGCGAGCCAAGCTGTGCAAGCCGAGTTCCAGAGTTCCAGGACTTTCAGGGCAGAATTCACCAGACTGTATGAACTTTCACAGGCCCAGGTAATCAAAGATGCTATCAGCCTTGCAATAAGTATCTGGTGGAAGTGGTTTTTCCAGATTCATTTTTTTGGCCCCAGACTTCCATAAATGTCCTCACTCCAGACTGCAAGAACTGAGCCTGACAAGAACTGAGTCACCACTTAGTAAGTTCATGAGTTTGGTTCCCACTCTACTGTCTGCAGGCATACTCAGCCCCAGGCCAGGGCTGCTTCTGTCCTCTTTTTCACCACAGTTACACCAAGTGCTACACTGACTTGGAGAATAGAGTCAAAATTAGTAAGGGCAGGAGGGCTTGCTTATTTGCTGCTGGAAGAAACTAAGCCAGCCTTCAGAAGAGGGAGGAGCCGAGCTGTGGTCAGCCCTTAGGTAGTACACAGCTTCCAGGCAATCAAAGCAACAAATTGCTGAGAAGAAAGGTTGCCGGATAAGGTTGGGGTGGCAGAGCAAGGACTGGATATAATCAGAGAAATCAGAAAGAGGGGATTCCTAGGGTCGCAGTGAAGCACATCCCTCCTCAACCTTTGCTCTCCTCTGCCCCCACATCAGGAATTCCAGCTCCTTTTCTTCCATTCCCTTCAGGGCAGGGGACACAAGTGGCTTTGGGTGGATCACTTCTAGGCTGAGAGAAACTGAAACACACATACCATGTTTCCCATAATAGATCAATCCTTCCAGTCCTTCAGTGAGTAAGGTCTAGGGTTTGTTCCTGAGGGGCTGAAATGGAATCTCTGCTACCTGGAATCCTGCCAGAGAGGCACAGCTCTGCCTCTGCCAAACATTCTCCAAACTCAAGGGAGGCTTGGACTAAAGAGCATGAAAGATGTCTTACAAAGGAACTGGTTTTTCCTTTTCATTCCCTGGATGTCTGTAGAAGTCACGCTCTCATCAAGACGGTCAGGGATAACCCACACCCAAAGACACCTGGCTGTCAACAGTTTTCTCTCAAACTGAAACATTTCATTCTCTGGGAAGCTCCTTAAGAAGGAAGATCAATAACTCATAAGAAATTCAGGAAGTCTCTGAAACTGGCCAGATTCACTAGACCCCCTCCTGGATAGAGCAAGCAATGAAAGCCAACGGTCCCTATAAGAAGAGCAGAGTCAAGCTGCAAAGAAGCCCTTCAGACAAGTCAAGCTTCAAGGTAGTCTCGGAAACCAGACCAGCTGCCTGGAAGTAGTGCTGCCTCCAAGAGGTTGAGACAAACTAAGTCACTTAGGAAGGACACTGCCTTCAGGCTGCAGTCTACTCCAGATTCCCAGCTTTGTGAATTGTCATTCGTGCTGGAGCTGGCCTTGGTGATGCAGCTGTTTCTGCTCCTGTAAGTGACCCTCCACCCATACTCCTGCAAATAAACCCAGTGAAACTCATGATTTACCACGTTAGACTTTGGTGGCGTCCATACCTCGGTCTGTTATGGGTTCCCTATCTGGGCTGAGCAGACAGACGGGTGTGTGGCGTCTCCCCTGGAAAAGTTTTGCCGCGTGACAGACTTGGAGCTGGGCTGTAGTGATAATGGGGTTTGGGTATTTGAGCACCTTGAATCATCCAAGGACCCAGAGGTCTCAGGCCCTGAATCCTCATGTTCCTTAGAACTTTTGGAAACAGTCCTGTACCTCAGAAGTGTGTACTAACAGTCATTTTTTTCTGCATCCCAGTGTACTTTACTAACATGGGGTCATTATTCTCTGCTGCCTAGACGAGAAACAGTCTCTGTTAGAAAGGACTCATTTCTGGCACAGTGGGTGGACAGACTAAGGAGTGCCCCACATCCAAATCCTTTGCAGGCCTTAAGGCAAGGTGAATTTCAGGTGCCCACATGCTGCTAGAACTTAAAATTCTCCTTTTTCCTGCTATCACTGTTTAGCTTTTAAACATCCTCTTTTGCAAATTTTGCCAAGTTCCACTTGTGCCAGAATTAGAATAAAACATTTAGTTACAGGGTGAGCTTCAGTGTGTATAACACTGTCAGGAGCCTTCTTAGCAAGATTAAATCCGACAAGTGGAAAGGATGAAATGAGAAAAAGCAAAAGTCAGGTGGGCAAGACAGCTCAGCGGGTAAAGGCACTTGCTGCCAAGCCTGGACCTCTCTCTTTAGTTTCCACCCATGGTAGAAGGCAAAAAACAAACAACCCCCCCCCCAAAAAAAAAACACAGTCTCCTCTTATGAACCCACCATGCACACAAATAAACAAACAAATAAGAAAGAAAAGGCAAAAGTCCTCTCTGCCCCTTCAATGCCCACACCATTCTACTGGCAGGCACATGTGAACAGAGATACAGGGCATACTGGAGCACCCAGGTTATGGTGTTCAAAGGCATCCACTTCTTCAGCCTCTCCTGGTTCAGTTATCTCCAAAGCTGACTGACTCTGCCTGAGCCCTGGCAGCCTGTTCTTCTCTTACAGAAGCTGAACATGAAATGTCCTGGAACAGAAGGTAGACAGAGGAGCCAGTGGTTCCCAATTCTGGGACTTTGGGTGTTTCCAGGATGTGAAAATTTGGGTATAAACTAGGAAAAGTCCCTACAAAACAGATAGAATTGATGTCTCTCTCCCGACCCTGGCTCCCCAGAGGCTCAGAGGCAAGGCAGGATCCAATGCAGAAGTGGGTCTGGGGATGAAGAGTTCAGTACAAAACTGCCTAGGGAGCAGCAGGTGCAGGAGGCTGGGATGGAGCCCGCAGTCAGGACAAGGGGTTACCTCGTGGAACTCAGAATTGTCAGCAGCTCCTGAGGTGCCCTGGAAACCACAAACAGTGCATCTGGCCGAGGCTAAGGAAGCCATGTTCCCGTCTTCCTTATGACTGCACACAGATAATGCCCTCGCTGTGGGCACATCTATCCCATATTACCTAAACAGGTCACATCTGTGTAAAATGAGAAATTCAAGGGCAGGTTTCATTGATTGCTTATAAAATAAAACAATAAATTTAGACTCCCTCATCTTAAACATACACACACACAAACACACCACACATACACCACACAATATTCTTTGTCCTGTCTCTCCAAAGATTTCTGTTAAGTAGCTTAAAATTATACTTTTGAGCTTAAAGAAGTTTCCAAAAAAAAATATAGTTTCCAATTCCTATAGGTAAGTGAATATGTACAGACTAAACTCAGGAGTGAGATTTAAGTAGGAAACAGTGGAAATTAGCTCAGGTGATTACTCCTGAAACTGCAGGCTCCTGTCTCCTGCATCAAATTGCTTGCATTTATATCATTACTGACTTTTTAGAAACTCACTAAAAACATTTACGGTTTTGTTTCACTACTGCTAAATTATGGGTATCAGATAACATACATTTTTACTTAGAAGTGGTAAATAAGTAAGTTAAAAAAAATAGTTGGGTGTGATTGCACATACCTGTAATCCCAGGCTTAGAAAGTTAATGCAGGAAGGTTGCCCTAAGTTCAAGGACAGCCTAAGCTGTTATAGTAAGTTACAACTCAGCCTGGGATACAGCATGGGTGTCTGAAAATAGTGGGGTAAAATTGTAAGCTCATAAAGCCAAATGGGGTATAGCAGGCTGGTAGAACATGAGAGTAGTGTGGATGAGGTCTGACATTTATACTTCATCACCATAGGGAAAAAAGTAAGATATTTTGTTCATTCAGTTCTTAAAATTGATTAAGACTTCACAGTCTGGAATATGCTGGTTTTAGCCAAAGTTGACCAGTCTATCCCAGTCATTCACACACACCTTCTATCTTGGTCTGCTTTCTGTTTCTGTAATAGAATATCCAAGGCTGTGACTTTATAAATAGAGAGATTCACTTTTTCACAGAGTTCCGGAAGGCTAATAGAATAGGCATGACGTCTGTTGGGCTCGTGGTGAAGGCCATGTGCTTCTCCATGCAGGGCGGAGGAGCAGATGGGACAGAAGATGTGTGGGCAAGAGAGGCTGAGGACGTGTGCGAGAGTCAGTCCCTACTCCAGGAGAATCCATCCTTCTGTCTATCCAAAGGCCTCTGGAGATTCCTACCACCCCTCAACAGCGTGATGGTGGGGAGCCAATCCTCAACGTGAGTTTTGATGGGGACAAACCATTCAAACCAAGGCAGTTTCGTTGTTCAAAGACATTGAACACTAATTGGCCAGTGGTGGGTGCCAAGATGCTGCCACTGGGAAGAGAAGCTGTGGCTTTGGGACTGTTTCTCACTCCATGTAATACTTCCTCATATATGACCCTCTCTTATGGCACTGTGAGATAGACAGTCAGTAACAGTTTTTGCTACCTCTTATTCCAACTCTTACCACAACCAGCGGCGTACACTGAAACATTGTTTACTTAAGGGAGGTTCATACAACTCAAGAAGCTAATGAAACTTTAAAGGCTCAAAAACTCAGAATGCTACAAGACCCATAGGCTCCTCCCCAATGTTGTAAAGTCAGTACCAACGGGAGATTGCTCTCCAATATACCCTCATTCGAATTGGCCAGGAAGGACCGGATGCAACTCTGATGACTTGTCACCTGGGCTGGGGTGAGCTTTTTTGGTGAAGCAGTTGCCTTTGAGTCACCTGTGCTCTTGTATGTAACCCCAAGAAACACATTCATTCAGAAAGCTAGACTTGAGTGGAATTCTGTCTTTGACCTGGTGTGGGTACCTTCTCTGGGTGAACACATAGCTCATGAGTCATTGTTTGAAAGAACATGGAGGGTGATGGATGAGGGTTGGTGGCAGCTCCTTAGAGCAGCAAGAAATTCCAGTTAATGGTGAGATGTGGCGAAAATGACCAGAAGACAGATAAATGAAATGAGGCCAAATTTTGAGCATTTAGGTTATATCTAGTATAGTACGACAAATGAATCAAACACTGCTGTACTTTGCAGCTTACTTGGTTTGCTTGCTTGGTTTGAGGGAGCTGGAGGGAAAACCAAGGGCCTTGCAAATGCTATGCAGTTGCTTTGCCATTTACAAAAGTGATTTGCTATCATGGGAGACTGTGTTGAAAGGGGAAAAAAGCAGCAGAGAAATTGAGGTGCCATGTCTCATGTTGTGCATAAGCGGAAAGTCATGAGCAACACCCCTTACCTGCCCTTCTCCCCCTTTCCATGTACTTATATGAAAGAGCAAATACCTAGCCACCTGCACACCTTGGGGTAAATATTTGCCCAAGCCAAAGTTCATTCATTAAACACAAGCTGAAGTCACTATGACAATGAAATTATACCAGCTAGCAGCCTGGCATCTATGTTTATTCAACAAAAAAATATAAAATTCGTTTTTAACAATGTGGTCTGGTAAGCCACAAACCTCAGAAGGTAATGAAATAGAGCTGGGCCCAGCAATGTATTCCTTTAATCCTAGGAGGTGGAGGCAGAAGAGCAGAACTCCATAGCCATAGAGGGTTTGAGACTAGCCAGAGCTTCATGAGATCCTGTCTCAAAAGCAAAAACAAAAAAACCAAGTGGCAGGTGAGATGGCTCGGCAGGTAAGGGTGCCTGCCTCGGAGCATGACAGCTTGAGTCAATCTCTGGGGCCACCTGCACCCAGATATTATTCTCTGGGTTCCGTAAATGAGCCATAGGATAACATGGATCCTTTCAACTAACTAAATAAATAAATGTAATAAAAATTAAAACTAAAACAGACCAATCTAGTTTGCTTGTCTGTTGCTGTGATAAAACATTGACCAACCTATCATCAAGGGAAGCCAATGCAGGGACTTGAGGCAGGTGACCATGGAGGAGAACTGTTTCTTCCTTGGCTTTCTCATCTACTTTTTTTTTTTTTTAATTTCTTTTTTCTTCCTGAGTCAGGGTCTTGCTAAGTAACCCAGGCTGTCCTGGAACTCACCATGTAGTTTGGGCTGGCCTTGAACTCACAGAGATCAGCCTGCCTGATCTGGAGTGCAGGGAGAATTAAAGGCATATACCACTATGCTCAGCTCATCTTTTTTTTTAAACAGTTCATGTCCAGCTGCCTGGGGATGGCACCATCTATAGTGGGTTATATAGGTACTCATCAATTATTAGTTAAGAACATGTCCCACAGATAGGCCAGTCTGATGGAGGCAGTTTCTCTCTTCCCAGATGGTTCATATGACAATGGTCTTAGTTGGCTTTTGTCAACTTGACACAAACCTAGACATATTTGGGAAGAAGGAATATTAACTGAGAAAATGTGTCCATACATTTGTAGGTAAGCCTATGGGGCATTTTCTTAGTTAATGATTGAGTGGTGCCACTGTTGGGCAGGCGGTCCTGGCTTGTCAGGAGCAAGCCAGTAGGCAGTGTTTCTTCTCAAAGTTCCTGCCCTGATTTTCCCCAATAATGGACGACCAGAAACTGAATCAAGACAACAACCAAAGTTAGCTATTACAAACCAAAACAACAACAAAACTAAACTAAAGAAAAATAAAAGGAGAGGCAGAAAATGCCAGTTTCCAATGTAAGCAAGATTAGCAACATGATTGCTTTTGAACCTGTTGAGATTTTTAGCAGTCAGCCTCTCTGAATGTGGGCTCACATCTGTAGATAAACCAGGCTAGATAAATTCTGAGGCCTTGCCTCTTTCTTCTCTTACTTTGCTTGTTTTTGTTTTTCTAAGGTGGGGTTTCTCTGTAAAACAGCCCTGGCCGTCCTGGAACTCACTCTGTAGACCAGCCTGGCCTTGAACTCACAGAGATCCACCGACCTATGCCTCCTGGTACTGGGATTAAAGGTGTTTGCCACCATGCCCGGCTCTCTTCCTCTCTTGCTTCAGCTGTGTTGGAAGGAACACAGGGTTACCTATGCTTCATTATGCCAAAGGGTTCTACCTTTGACACCTATGTTGACTAAATCTATAAGCTGGGCCCCTTTGATTTAATTATTGTATATTAATTACACAAAATAATGTTTTTTTCCTAACATTTTCAGATGAGATTGGACATGTTCAGAGCGTATGACCATAGACCATCCTGTTTCATAATATGTGTACAATATTTTAATCCTACTCAATCCCCTTTTCATTAGCCACTCTTCCTATCCCCCAGGTGGATCTGGCCCCCTCTACTTCCTGAAATACCCCCCCTTCTACTTTGATGTTTGTTGTTGTTGTTGTTGTTTTAATCTAGATCCTTTAAATGAGAGAAAACATACTATATCTGTCTTTTTGTATCTTTCGTACCTTTGTATGTGCACATGTATGGGTACATGTGTAGGTCTACATGCTTGGAGGTGGGGCAAGAGCAGAGGTCCACACTGAGAATTTTTCTCCATCCTGCCTCACCTTATTTTTTCAGATAGGTTGTCTCCTTGAACCTGGAGTTTGCTGATGTGCCTATGCTGGCTGGGGAGCAAGCCCCATCAGTCCTCTGTTCTCTGCCTCCTCAGTGTTGAAATCACAGACATATATCTCTATGCACTTCACAGGGGGTCAGGGATCAAACCCAGGTCCTTTTTTGTATGGCAAGCACTTTACCCATTCAGCCATCTCCCTGCATGTTTGTCTTTCTGAATCTGTTTATTTTACTTAATGGTTTACGCATTTCTGTAAGTGCCATGCATGTTGTATTCTCCAGGGCTGACAGTACTCTACCATGAACCTATACCACATTTTCTTTATTGGCTCATCCGGTGATGGTCGATTAGGGTGATTCCATGACTTGTGAAGACACCTTTCTAGTATGCTAATCTCTATTCTTTAAGGTATATATTTGAAGTTAAGCTGAATCTCAAGGCTCTACAGATCCTAAGCACAGCCTACTCTGAATGATAAGGAGCAATGGGTTTCCAGCCATCTCAAGCTGCTAATGCTTCTCCAAAAGTAAGCATGTGCAAAGACTGAAAACTCCCGAGCTCCTGTGTCCCACTGCTTACATAAGTACCGATGTGGGTTAGATACCCCAGCTTTCCCACATCTAGAGTGGCAAGAGTAGTAGTACCTAACTCATAGGGTACTGCGAGTCAGAGGCCTGTTGCCATAGAAGTATGTGAAATTAAAGAATAGAATAATGCCAACTGTTCTGTCAGTCTTGGCCATGAGAGAGGAATGTGATCATCCAAACATGGGTCAAGATCTTTAGGAAAGATGCCAACATGTGACTAAAGCTGTTGGGTCAAAGTGACAGTGACATGACTGGATGGAAGAGCAAGATCCCTTAGCATTCCTTAGTTCACTTCTACACAATGGTGTGGGTAGCTTTTCCTTCTCTACTTCATTGGGAATCAACATTGGCACTCTTCAACGCCTGAAGCTCTCTGAAAATAAAATGCAGTGGCCTTGGTAATCTGAGTAAGAGAAAAACCCAGAATAGATCTGGATGAGGTAGGCCAAGCTTCATTATGTAAGGGAGGCAGGTTAGGACAGTAGGAACACTTAGATAGTTCTGGAGTAGAATCATCTACCAGCCAAGAAAGACTGGAGATCCCCACCCTTACCTCATTAGTAATCTTTCCAAAGCCAGAACAATGGGCTTTTGTAACTAAGGCATTCCTTTTCTATGTTGAGGTCAAAATCTAATTAAGTCAACCCTGAGCACCCAAAGAGAATTAACCAGAGAAAGCTGAACAACTGAGAGACGGGAGGAGGGAAGGGCAGGAAAACTCAGGGATCTGATAAACACATTGCTCCCTGGCAGCAAGTTTGTTAAAGTGTAGCCAATATCAGTTTGTAACATGGTTAGAATGGGATTTAGTCACCTCAGTGCTACCTTGGTACACTAAAGGGGAAACTTACAAAGAATGAGGCGAAGGAGTACATTTATGCATTCAGGTATTTATTTAATAATCCACAAAGCTATTCTGAGCACTTGCAATACCCCAAAAGGGATGTGATGGGAAGGAAGATGAGTGCACAGGTCCATCAACCAACATAAAAACCCCTGCTTCTCCTGTAAACAGTGTGAAGTCAGGACCAGAGTAAAAATAAAGCAGCAGTGTGGTTTACAGTCTAGGTTACAGTGAATTACACTCTAGCTTAACTGCATGGAGAATGATTTGAGAGACGCAGAAAGGGAAGATGTGGGCCGTGGGCTAAGCAAGCAGTGAGGATCGAAGGAGTGAGCACAGGTTGGAAAACCACTGACAAGTCAAGTTAGCTCTAGGAGCTCGTCAGGTTCTGGAAGCTGGGAACATGGGTTCACTCGCTGAACACCCTCGGGTTAGGTTAGCATTGCTCCCCAGCTTTGTAGATGTCTGTAAGCATGCTAAGCTCAGCATTGTGAGAATATGGAGGTTAAAGGTCACATTAGGTGCCATCTGCCGTATTTATCTGAGACAGTGTCTCTCACTGTTTCAGTGGGTTCATCGGCTAGTCTGACCTGCTCCCAGCACTGGGAATATCAGCATGCACAGCACCAACTCAGTTTTTTACATGAGTGCTGGACATCGAAACTTAGGTCTTCACACTCCTAAGTAGATACTCCACCTAAGGAGCCATCTCCCCAGCCGCCATGTGAGTGGAGCCATCCAGTGTGGCAAGTCTCACCATAAATAGTCATTCCCCAAACAACTTCGTGGTTCTGGTGTGTTCTTGGTTCCCTCAACATCAGCAACTCAGCATCTCAAGTTCCAGAAAAAGGGGAAAAATTCAAGGTCCTATGCCTTCCCTTGTATAAGTCAGGGATGCCGCTAGGCATATCACATAACATACTTTACTAAGTATGCAGTTTTGTTTGATTATTGTCAAGAAGATGCTGAAACCATAGACAGTCGAGTTATAAGTCAGTACAATTAGAAGAGCATTACTTTTGGAGATCACTTATTGTTGTAACATTTCTCATGCCTAGACGTGAGTTCTGTTTGCCTTTGGTACAAGCCCTAGTCTAACTTCACAGCTACAGTGAGACGGAGCAGGTGCAGTACCCTGCTTTCTGTACAGAGCCTGACATGGCGTAAGCATTCAAGAAATACTTGTTGCATAAAATGAACAAAAACAAACTGTGGGCAGATTTAATTCTTTGGGTCCCAGCAAGATTTTCCCAGCTCAGTCCTGGAGTCTCATAAGGTTGCAAAGGCAGCACGAGCTCAGCACAGCATTTACACCTCACTACTGTACCTCCACACTCTTAGCCTGCCTTTCAGACTTAGGCTTGCCCTGGACCTCCATGTTTTGTTTCCTCAGTTGCTTCACTTATTGCAGTAATAGCAACCGAGAGCCAAAGGCCACAAGGCCTACAAAGGAGCAGGCATTCAAATCGATGTAATAGCATTCCACCACTAGAGGGCAGGAGAGTCAGGAGTCGTTCTCTGAAAGACAGGCACTGCCTTTCTGGGTATGAACTTCCTCTTGTGCTTGTGAGGAGGGGAAGGCCTCATCTTTCTTATGAATTATTCACACTTGCTGGTCAGAGAATGGGAGTAAGATTTCTCCGTTGGGCAATCTGAAATGCCCATTTTGGATAGTGACTTTTTAAAAAAGTTATAACTTAGAGCAAACCAGGGCATATTCAGAAGAATTTCCCAAATTCTGAATTTCACTTTGAGCAGCCTCCTACGAGTCTCCAACCTGTGGCCAGGCATTCTGACGAGATGCATGCATGTCTGTCAAGTAGGGTTGCCAGAGTACAAGATGCCAATTTAAGAACACATTTCAATAAAAAAGTAAATAGAATTTAATATTTAGCCATTCCAATTTGGGGGCAGTTTTGCCTTTTGTTTGTTAGTCTGGCTTGGTTTCTTGAGACACAGGCTGGGTTGAGCTCTACGTTTCTTGGGATAGACTCAGAACTTGAGATCTCCTGTCTCTTCCTCCTCAGTGCCAGGATTACAGGTAAGTGCCAGCACACCCAGTTTGAAACATCATTTTTATTGCTGTTCTGAACGTATGACTTTGAATTGGCACTAGGACACCTGGTCTGCAAGTGGACCAGGTCACTCTCCTACTATGGCTTTCTCCATCTTCTGTGCCTGGGATGTTGTCTTTACCGTTATTCACTTAGTTACTGTACTCACTATTCGAAGTCTGGCTTGGGGTTTCTTTCTTGTCTGTTCATTAATGTTTCCAGGGCCATGTGATATAGCTGTGTCACAGCCATCTTGGCACTCCAGAGAAGTACAGATGGGGGTGTGAGAATGCTGATTCCCATCAGGAATAGAAGGGTGGTTTGAATAAAAATGACTCCCATAGACACATATTTGAACACTTAGGCAGTAACTTAGGTATGTGGCCTTGTTGGAGTAGGTATGGCCCTGTTGGGGAATGTGTGTCACTGGGGATAGACTTTGAGGTTTCAAATGCTCAAGCTAAGCCTCATGTCTTCCTGCTGCCTGAGGATCTGGAGTCACCTCCCAGTACCATGTCTGCCTGCATGCCACAAGTGCTTCCTGCCATGATGATGATGGACCAAACCTCTGAGCTGTAAGCCAGCCCCAATTGTTGTTTTCCTTCATAAGAGTTGCTGTGGTCATGGTGTCTTCATAGCAGTGGAAACATGAGGACGGAGACAGATGAGAAGCACCTGTGAGAAGGGACTATTCTTACTGTCTGAGCATAGTGGAGGGAAAATAAGGCCAGAGACTTCCATGCTCCATACACGGTGATGTCTGAGAAGACAGAGCCTATATGACCTTGTTAATCCCCACCCAACTCTGACCCCTACCCAGACAAAGACATATGCTCCTAGCAAAGATGCAACAGACAAGATAAAATAACCAAGTTCTTTGGTCTGGGTTTGAGAGTGTAGCTCGTGGTAGAAGTTGTGGTTTTGGGTAGAGAATGCAGTGTGCAGGAGGCCCCGAGTCTCATCCCAGCAACCTCAAATAACCAAGTGAAGAAATAAACAAACACTTCTACAGAGTCAATGAATGCTGGTTCCTTGTAAAAACAGAAAACATTCTCTGCCAGTCCCTTATCAGCAGTCCTCCACCCACTCTTCTGGCTCGCTGAACAGTAGACAGCCTGATGAGGCGCTGTCAACAGCTCTTCTGACCCGAGGACTATCCAATGAGTATGTGACTCCACCAACTGCTGGGCTCAGCTGTGTCTTCTGACTGGAGCCTCCTTTCTGTTTTGGTTCATGTTCTGGAGGAAGGTACCCTGACAGGCATGCTTATCTCTCATCCCAATCCTTAGAACTCAGAGAGGCTTCTGGGAGGGTAGATACCCTTCTATCTCATTCTTTAAAGCCTAGAGCTCTGGATTCCTTGGACCTGACGGCACATGGCCACAAAGTCATCCTGGAAGGAATTGGGAGAATTGAAGCAGGGTGAGGCTCTTAGGCCTCTTGTCTAATGGCCTCTGCAGGCAAAGTCCAGGGTATCAAAACATGACACCCTTACCTAGGGACAGGACTCTTACACTTCCTAGGCTCAGGGTAGCAAGAGACAGGAGCACCCAGGTCAGCCTGGGGAGAGTGTTCTAGGAGAGGGTGCCTGTCTTTCCCTAGGGAAGCTCAGCCAGAGGTAAAACAGAGAGGAGAGGAAACATGCTTGCTTCTTGTCTTTCAGCTTGAGACCTAAGCTTGCTCTGATACTACTTAACTAATGAATGGGGCATTTACTGATTTGGGGATGGGAAACATGGACCGTGTGGAGGTATAGCCAGAAAGGCTCATAGGCTGGTTGCCGCTTTACCTCTGCTTTTCTTAAGAGGCATCCAATGTCTTCCTCTGCTTCCTACAGTGGCAGAATGTACCTCCTGGTGAAGAATAATAGGGGGACACCCATGACGTGTGGGGTAATGAGGCCTAGGAGGGGTCTGCCTCTGGGAAGATGTTCATGGGAGGTTGACAATTAGCTATCCCCTTAATATTTTAAAATTAATTTTATGTATTTATTATTATTATTATTATTATTATAATTGCATGTGTGTATGCATATGTGTGTGTGTGTGTAAGCATGTGGAAGTCATAACACAATTTGATATAGTCAGTTCTCTCCTTCAGCCATGTGGGTTCCAGGGACTAAACTCAGGTCATCAAGTTAGTGGCAAGTGCCTTTTCCATCTTGTCAGCCATCTTGTCAGCCCTAGTAATGATTTTTAATAAAAACCAAAAATCAGCCCATCATGGTGGCGTATTTCTTTAATCCCAGCATTTGGCAGATAGATCTCTGCGTGTTTCAGACCAGCCTGGGATACATAGTAAGACCTTGTCTCAAAAACCAACCTAACAACAAACCCCCAATCAATAACAACAACAAAACAGCAGAGCAGAAGATCTCCTTCGGAAGCCTCTCGGAAGCCACAGTGTGACCCAGGCCAAGTGCACAGGCAGGAAATGGCCACAGCTTAAAAATCATTAATTGATCCATCACCTTGGCAGGAAAGTATTTCCCCTTCCTTGGACCTGCAGAGGGACAGACTTCCTTCCATCTGAACATCCTTCTCCATCCCTTAATCTTTTCTAGAGAACCACAGCCTCTCCTTCCCTCCTCTTCTGTCCTCTTTGGGCCCACAGGATGGGCGGAATGTAGAGTCCAACCCTAAGTGGAGTTGGTGGAGGTAGGTGCCTAATTCTGGGAGCAGCCCCATTAGATATGTACCTCAAACATGCTGCAGAGGCCCATATGCTAAAGGATTGGTCAGCCCTTGGTGCTGTTGGGAAATGGAAGGACCTTTCAGAGGCAGAGCCTACGGGGAAGAGGAGGAGGCTCATACATCTTAAAGGTGATGTTGGAACCTTGACCCCTTACATTGGTTTTTAAGACAGGGTTTCTCTTTGTAGCCCTGGATACCCTGGAATTCACTCTGCAGATTAGGCTGGCCTTGAACTCAGAGATCTGCCTGCCTCTGTCTCCCGAGTGCTAGGATTAAAGGCATATGCCACCACCGCCTGGCTCTTACTCATTTTTAAATTGTCATTGTTGTGTTGGGATAGAGCTCAGAGGGTTTTTTTTTTTTGCATGCTATACAAGCCCTACACCAATGAGCTATCTCTAGCCCTAAATTATTTTTAAATCAGTAAATAAAGATATGACTATGCTTTTTTTATGGTGGATAAAAAGATAAAAATAAAAATGAATATATTGTTACTATAACAATTATTGTATTCACATTATTTTATTATTATAATATAATTGCATTATTATATGCTATAATATTTAATATAAAATATTTATACTATAATAGTTGTATTATTATAGTAATAATATAATAATTATAAAGACAAATATAAAAAGAATGGAAAGGAAAACATATACCTAGAGAGCTAAGATCTGAATCTGCCCTCACCTGGCCAGTGTCAGCGCCTGACTCCTGTCTTACTGGCATAGACAGAGCTATCTGGATGAACACAGGGTGCTGCACACGGCACCTCACTCCTTTCCCTAGGGAAAAACAGTTAAGCTCTCTCTCTTGCTCGCATGATATAGCAGCAATTTAGAGAGTTCTCTCCTGCAGATAATGGAAGATAAGCATTATCTGGCCTGACCACCGGGAAGATGCAGCAGCCACAGATTCTGTATTGATAACTAGGTAAGACAGATGGCTAGAGACGCTACAGTACAGGCCCTGTTGTCTGCAGAGGCTCAGCATTTGGAGCACGGAGACATGCTCTGACAAGTAGATATTTAAATTGAGCATTGGCATAAGAGTCTTGCATCAGACACTTACTTCTTCATGGCGTGTTTGTCTCCAGCTACATCTGCAGGACTCATAAAGCAGAGCAGTAGGCTTTGTTGGAAGAGAATTAAGTTACCCAAGGGGCTTTGGCAATGGAGCTTCTGAGCCATTCCCGCTAAACACTCCCTGTAGCCACCATAAATGTCACTCTGGTCACAAACACAGAATGAACCCACTGGTCCATTCTTGTCTCCATTCTGTTAGTACTACTCGCCATCTGTATGTGACCTCTAGTTCAGGGTAGAAGGCTCTGTCATCTATCCCAGATGTTCTTTCTTGCAGGCTCAAGAAAGGACAGGAAGCAGGGAGCCTGTGAGGATGATGCTAGAAAGTCAAGCCACAGAGATTCCTGATGGGGTTCACAGCATTCTCCAAATGTGATACCCTGTCACTAAGGATGAAGCAGAGGCAGGAAGGTAGCTCACCCTCCTCACACCCTTCTTTCCTGAGATAAGATGGAAGACCATCCTGTAGCAGATGCCTTCACATTTCCCAGAAACATGGAATGTCCTGTGAGCTGAAGACACAGGGACCCAGAGCAGAAAGAATAAGCATCAGGTCCCCAAGTCTGTTTCCATCTGTCCTCCACTCAGACTTCTGTCCATTTTATCCTCCCCAAACCTGAAAATCCCCCATCACTTCTGTTTTTAGGTCTTCATTTCTGCAGGCACCTGCATCTCATGAATTGTGGGTCACACCAGCTTGTATGCAACTGTCTTTATTTTGGGGGCCTCAGCCATGAACCTAGCAGGAAATGAGGAAAAGAAGTCTTGTCCTTCTACAGTGCTATCATCTCCATCTTTGATGCTCATCTGGATTTCTTTCAATCAATCTCCTCTCTGTCTCTGTCAGTCTGTCTGTGTGTCTGTCTCTCTTTCTCTCTCGCTCTCACACACACATACACACATTCCCTCTCCTCCTTCCTCCTTCATTTATTTCTTGTGTTAAGGAAGTAACCCATGACCTCACACAGGTAATCAGTGCCGTCCATCAAGCTGCACTCTAGCCTTGGAAGAATTTCAAACCCTGGTCCAGCTAAGGTTGTTGATCAGCTAAAAGACTTTCACAACTAACTCTCTTGAAAGGAGATATTTTCCATTCTGCGCATGAAATGTTTCCTACTCTTGACTAGATTAACAGGATAAAAATGCAATTCTTTCAAAGGAACCGTGTAGAACCATAGTAAGAAAAGGGTGGGTTCAATGGTGTGAAGTGAGGACATTGTAAAAGGACAGACAACATGTCAAATTTGTTCCCTTGTTATCTCCTTCTCTCTCGGAAGTCAGCTGCTCATCAGAGCACGTGGCAGGTATGAATTCTCCAGTAACTTCTTACAGAGTCTCCACATGGGTGCTAACCAGGACAAGTGGCTGGCATCTCCTGGAGAAGGTGCCAAAGGGTGGAAAGGTGTAAAGAAAATAACTGGCCAGCAGCCTGTTTAGCCTAGATATGGTATCCTCAATGGTGCATTCTAGTTCCGGAATTCCTACGTAGCTCTAGGCTCTCCCGGGACATAGGGGGGTGGGGAGGGCATTTGTGGGCAGGAAGATCTTCTGGATGCCCAGTGTTTGCAGCTCTGTAATGGAAAAGTCCTGCAGTTAGTTCTAAGGCCTAGAATATGGACAACACTGTGTGTCACAGCACCGCTCCCAGCCACGGGGACCCCAGGGCCAGCTCCTCGTGCAAGCTGAACCAGAGAAGTTTGTGCAGTGGAAACAAGGAGGAGAAATGGCTGCAACATGGGTCTTCAGCCACTTGTTTCTGTTTGCTGCTTTACTCTATGGGAGTGCTCAGAACACGATACCCCCAAATATGGCACCCTAGAAGATACAGCTTTTTCCAAGCCTATCTGTGAGAGTTTTCTATACAGCATTCTCTGATCTGCCATTCCTGAAAACAGCTCAGAGACCTCCATGTGACAAGAATCCTGCCCTACACATAGGAAAAGAGCACTGTGCAGAGAGTCAAGGAGGATCTGAACAAACCACCCTTGCTGGTTCCCTTGCATGTTACCATCAGCTCACACATGTTCTGTCCACTCATACTTTACCCAACTGCCATTGTTGACCAGACCCAAACTTTAGAGCACCCCATTTCCTCTGGGTCTCCGGGTCTCAGTTTCGTTTCATTTCGTTTCTTTTCTTTTCTTTTATCAATGCATTAGCAAGAGGTTTATTTGAGCCATTGCACGAGATGTGGCTGCCCCCCCCCCCCCCCCGCAAACCAGAGAGGAACAGACTGGGTCTCCATGTCTAAAGGCCACAGGCTGCGGGATAGTTTGCTTTAAGGAATTTGCTATGTGTTCTCTTACTCCATGTGTAGCACTGTCAGCTGGGACCCTGGCAATAGATGAAGCGAAACAACTGCTCTCTCTCCATGGAGGGAGAAACATATGTGTGTTTGGAGAAGGCGAGGGAGGAAGAGAATATCTTATCAATTATGGGAATTATGGAGATTTACACCAAGATAACTAACGACTATCTGAAGTGGTTTCCCAGTTTCTGGGTTTTATTTTCAAAGTATTTTTACCTTTTAAAGACTGACCTCTTATTGATGTATACATGGTGTGTTTGTGTGCCTGGCACATATGTGTGGGTACCCAGAAGAGGATGCTGGATTCTCTGAAGCTGGAATTTCAGGTGGTTGTGAGCCACCAGTATGGGTGCTAGGAACCACACTCAGGTCTGTAAGAGGAAAGAGAACTTTGAACCTATGTGCCGTCTCTTCAGCACCTCAAAGTATTTTTAAACAGAGTCATTTGGATTTGGATTCATTCTGTGTTTTCTCTTTATACTTTCAGCCAACTTTTATTAGTTAAAAAAAAAAAAAAAGGTACCCTTTCAGGTGTGTACCTTTTGTGTCAGGTGGTATGCTAGGCTTTTTCACAGGTGCCGTCATTGCTTTCTTTTATTCCTCTCAACAAACCAGTGAGGTGGTTATTAGCATTGTTGTGGTTCAGAATAGCTGAATAAAACTGATTTAAATGGATATATATATATATATATTTAATATATATTTGTATTTTGAAACAGTTTCTCTGCGTAGCCTTGGCTGTTCTGGTCTTGTTTTGAAGAACAAGCTTTGGAGAACTCACTGAGATCTGCCTGCCTCTTCCTCCCTGAGTGCAGTACACCGTTATAGAAGGACTAGAGAATGCCAATGACACATTGCCTCCTGCTAAGGTCTAAACACTTGTCACATATGCAGCTGGTCCTCCATAGTTCAGATTCAGATTTTTCTAGTTGTCTGAAAATACTCAGGGAGGAAAAACATGCACAGACTTAAAATCTGTCTTTATTCTCTAAGTAAAAAAGTGTAATAGTTATTTACAAAACACTAACATTGTTTGGAGTGTTGTAAGGAATCTATAGATGTTATGGGGGAACACAGAGATTTAAAAAAAACATTAGGCCATTTTAGATAAGGGACTTGGGTATCTGTGAGTTTTAGTACCCACAGCAACCAAACAATCCTAGGGATATGGAGGGACGACTCTACCTGATTTCTTTCCGGGTGTTTGTTTGTTTGTGTTTTGCTGTGTGAATGTTTATGTGAATGCATGATGTGCACACCCCTGGGGCTTGTGAGTGGATGTCATAGGACCACTGTGTGGTACGGGTTGAGGATTCTGATTGTCCTGCTTGAGCAGGCTTGCATGGCAAATACCTTGACCTACCAAGCCATCCTGTGAGCCCTTTATTTGAGCCTTTGAGGTCCAACCTGTATCTTTTGGTACAATGAGCAATGCTGTTTTAGTTAGAATGGCACCAATGATAAGCTAAAATCATTAGTGGCATGCAAAATGTCCAAAGAACAAAAGCTTGCAACTTCAATTACATTTAATTCCACACACAATTAACACATGCCAAACATGCAACAGCTATTGGACCAGAGGCCAGAGATTCACAGATGCAAATGAGGGGCCCTTGGTAACTCAAGATTTATTCATGGCTGTGATCTTATTCTCCTGAGACTCTCCAATAGCATGCTAGAGAGTACCCAAACCTTCTTATTATTACTGCTTATCCTTCTGGGGCCTAAACTTTATGCAAAGATTGGAAGTGGAATTAAAGAATTAAGTAACTTAACAGCTAAATTGTATAAAGCATCTTAAAATATTCAAAACAAATGTTTATATTATATAATTAAACTAAAATATTGCCTCTTTTAATTTTTTTAAAAGATAGAGTGCTGGACTTCAAACAAATTATATGCATGAGGTCAACCCCTTTGGGATTGTGTCCCTTAATATACAATTTTATCTTTTTTTTTTTTTTTGTCTGCAGAGTTATGGTTGTTTATAACCAGATGGAAATGGTTTAAAAACACAGAGCTTATTAAATACTGAAGGGAAGAGGAAGAGAGTGATACTGCAGAAGCAGAACTCTACAGGCTAAGGATGACCTGGGAGTTAGGAACAGGGGGAAACCATGAGGAGCATTAGCTCAGTCTGCCACAAACCCGACTTAAGCAAACACAAAGGGAATAGACTGAGTCAGGAGCTTAGGGAACCTTGATACTGAGGTAAGAAATGAGCCTTGAAACTTAGGCTGGAGATGACTTAATGAGTAAGGCACTTGCCATCTGAGTGTGAGGACCTGAGTTCTGCTCTCCACTTACCCACACGAAGCCAGATGCAGTGGCATGCATCTGTAGTCCCCATGCTCCTGCAAGAGATGCCAGGCAGAGACAGGAGAATCTCTGGAAGCCAGCAGGCTGCCTGGCCTGGAGTGGGCAGCAGAGACGTGCAAGGAATCTAGGTCTTAAGGTAGAAGTGAGAACCCACTCCTGGTTGTATGGTTCCTCCACTCTTACACACACACACACACACACACACACACACACACAGATTATATAAACAAATAAGAAATAAACTAGAATAAGAAGAATAATTAGCTATAAATACAGGCAAAGAAAAAAAAGTGATCCAACTTCTAAGCAGAGAAATCTCTGGAGGAAACCAAGTAAATTGAAGAGAATTATATGCAGAAATAATTCAATGAGTTTGGCTGAAATTAAACGCTCGAATCCGAACACTGGGATAGATATTGAGAATGGACTGTGTTGAGCACATGGTCACCAGTCTATGGTGATCCTGAAAAGTGCTTGGATACGTTAGAGATAAGCTTGAGTGGGGGCTACTGTGGGAGAACCCGTGAAGGGACTAATATATCTTGGACCATGTTCGTTGGCTTCTTGGGTGCTCTGACATAACTAGCTTCCTTTGCCACATGATCCCAATCTTGATGTGTTACCTGACCACAGGCTCTAAATGATGAGACCATGGACTATGGATCTAAACCTTTCAAATTATGAGAAAAAACAAACAAACAAAAAACAAAAAACAAAACAAAACCCATCAGCAAGATGGAGTGGTATGTGACTGTAATCCCTGCACTTGGGAGGCAGAGACAGAAAATCACGAGTTCAAGGACAGTAGCAATATTAGGCTAGCCTGAGCTATATAGAAAGAAACCATATCTTACACAAATGAAGGAAAGCCAGAAAGATGGTTCATCAGTTAAAGGTATTTGCTGTATAAGCCTGACAATCTGAATTCAATTTCTGGGACTCCAGGTTGAAGGAAAGAACTGACTTCTGAAAGTTGTCCTCTCACATGTGTGGCATAGCTCACTCACCTGTTCTCTCCCCTCCCTGTCTTTTTCCCTCCCTCTCTCTTTCTCTCTCCCTCTCCCCACTCTCTTTCAATACGTAAAATAAAAATTAAGTAACCACTCAAAACATTTTCTATTTTTAAAATTATCTGGCATTTTCCACAATGACGGGAAGCTGAGAAACACAGATGGTTTATTAAGATGCATTAAAAATAGTAAAATAATAGCTACAATAAAGGAAGAGCTCAAGGACTGGTAAGGAAGATGCATGCATGTGGGAAATGTCCTGGAGGAATTCTGATTAAGCCTCGATCTGCTGAACAAAAAGACTGAGAAGTATGTCTAGATGCATACTTTTTTTTTTTTTTAAGATTTATCTATTATATATATAGTATTCTGCCAACATGTATACCTGCATGCCAGAAGAGGGCACTAAATCTCACTATAGATGGTTGTAAGCCACCATGTGGTTGCTGGGAATTGAACTCATAATCTCTTGAAGAGCAGCCAGTGCTCTTAACCCCTGAGAAATCTCTCCAGCTCCTAGATGTATACTTTTAATTCAACTGAAATGCCTTAGCCTTTGTGGTTAGCTGGGAGCACTTCCCCTTAGAGAATCAGGATTGTAAGTTTGGGGGTGAGCTGCATGTGTCTGTTTTTCTACTGTTAGGTAACTTTGGATCTCAAGAGTTCATCTTTAGCAAGGAATCTTCTCTTTTTAGATCACACACACATGCAGAAGAGGAGCTAGCAAATGGAGCCCCATCCCAACATGCTCTTGTGATTCCAAGTTGAGATCTTGTAAGGAATCCATAGACATTTAAGTCTAGCATCTCTCTTTCTCTTCAAGTACAGAAACTAACCAGGGGCCTGTCTGTTATCCCAGCACCAAAGAGTTAGTGACAGGAGGCAGCTGGGAAAATATAATGAGTTCCAGTGTCTCCTTGGCTACTTAGGGAGTTGCTGTCTCAACAAACAAACAAACACAAAACAACAGTAAAACATCAAAACTAGAAACATATTTATGTCAGGTATTGGTGTCATATCCTATAGGTAGCGTTGTACAACAAAGAGAGGGATTCACCAGCATGTTTTTGATGTCTTTGTGGTTTTAATAACTGCTTATAGGGCCATGGGGGCAGGATGGGTGGAGAATCTTGCAAGATAAATAGGGCAGAGAAAAATCCTAATCTCTTGGGTTTGGTTATAGTAACTCCAGAATGCAATCAACCTTCCCCCCCAATATCTGAGTACCATTCTATTGACCAGTGGCCTCTCTTCCTCACTGGGAAGCCTATTGCTGGACAATATTAGCAGTGGAATTTTCTGGAGGTGGGATTTGGCTTTGTGGAAAACCTTCTCCAACATGTGATGGAGGACTGCAGCCTTGGAAGGTATTTAGGCAGTGCAGATGACAGCCTAAAAGTGATGTGTAAATGGCCATTCATTTACATTAGAAAAATGCTTTGGGTTTTCAGAACATCTCTTTATGTACAGGATTTTTCTAGGTGCACTGAAATATTTTAAAACAACAACAACAACAAGAAAACACCCACGCTATCATCTAAAGTGAACATCTGTTAAAACAGCTGGTCCTAAAAAGCAGATTAAGGTACAACTACCAAATAAGGAACAAAAAAAGAGAAAAATATTCCCATTTTATTGTACTCAGACCCTTTTTGGAATTGAAAATCCTTCCTATTTATTACCCAGCAGTTTTACTGGGATTTAGCACACTTCAAGATCTATATGTGATAAACCATACATAAATACCCCACCTACCTAGGAATGACTCAGAGCCATTAAAAACGGCTCAAATCCACAAGTCTACACTCACTGCTGCTCTTCATTGGCAAGTAAAATGTTTGTCATAGAAAACCCCTATGAGAAGAACTGGAGGGAGCTGTCCTTCACGGAGAGCTCTGGTCAGTATGGGTACCAGCCAACAAGGGAGTGGCCTATTTGCAGGCCCAAAGAAAACTAGGAAGGAATAAGAAACTGTTTGTGTTGTCATCTATAAAATGCATCTTAGAGACTTGGGATATCTAGTGTGCAGAAGGAAAATTTTGAAGAGGCATGGCAGATTTGAAAGGCTGTCATACAGGATGGAGAATATATAGATGTACCCTGGCTTGCTGTGGGGTACAGACTGGTATCAGGGAGCAGGCACAGTTTGCTTCATGAGTGGAAAGATATTCTGTCTAATTGGGTTTAGCAAAAGAAGAGGAAGTAGCTGATTGCCAGACTAGAGAAGGAGCACCCTGCCATTGAGCACAACGAAGAGAGGGTGGTTGAAGTTTGCTAAGGAATTGTACAGAGAGCCGTCTCATACTAAAATGGATGAAAACAGGAAAGAGCTTACTCCTATATCTGGCCATCCAGCTGGCTGTAAAGCCTCTCATGTAACTTTAAAATGTAGAGAATAATGATATCTTTAAGCAACAGAGGGCTCTAGCTGACAGTGGTGCCCCGTGCCTGCCTTGCTAGCACTCAGAGACTGTGCTAACTGAGGTTCTGTTGCTGGGACAAAATGCCCTGACCAAGGCAACTTTCAGGAAGAAGAGTCTGTCCAGGATGATGGTTTCAGAGGGATAAGAGTTCATTATGGAAAGGAGGCGGGGCAGGCTAGCTGCAGACACAAGGGAGGAATGGGATGCTAAGAGTTCCTATCTTCAACTACAAGCACAAAGCGAGGGAGCAAACTGCAAGTAGATAAGTTTTTTTACTTTCAAAGCCCACCCCCAGTGATACACTTCCTCTAGCAAGGCCAGACCTAAACATCCCCAAATAGCACCACCAACTGGAGACCAGGTGTTCAAATGCCCAAGATTATGGGGAACATTCAAACCATAGAGATTAAAGTAGGGGGGTGGTTAGGGCTTTGTGGCCAGCCTGGGCTAAGCAGAAAATTCAAGGTCAGCAGGGGCTACAATGTGAGACTCTGTGTTGAATTAAAAAAAAAAAAAAAAAAAAGACATTGACTAGGCTGAAAAGGTGGCACAGTTGTTAAGGGCACTGGCTGATGTTCCAGAGGACCTGGGTTTGATTCCCAGCATTCACATGGTGGTCCACAGCCATTCCTAATTCCATTTCTAGGGGATCTGACATCCTTTTCTGGCCAGGCATACCCAGACATGCACAGACATACATGCAGACAAGACATTTGTATATATAAAATAAATAAAAACTTAAAAAGACATAGAGAATAATTTAGTCCAACATGAAAAATCCATTTCTCTCTTTTCTGAAAATGAATAAAAAGCTGATTGTAAGTAAATAGAAAGAGGAGAAAGGAATTCAGAGGAAGGAAAGCTGGATGGAGTGTCCCTGGCTTTCTACCATCCCTCTTTTTTGGAAGGGTTCTGTAAAAAGTAAACCAGTATACCAGTTCATTAGAGACTGACTGACCCTCTGAAATGAACTAAAAATGTTCAGCAGTTGTGCGTGTTTACCAGGGATACTGTAAACTAGAAGTCCGTGAAATGTCCTTGCCGTCCCCTTTTCGGAATATAAAGATATTCTTCCCTACTATTTTTGAGTGGATTTGAGCTCACCCACACACGATTAGTCTTCTATATTAAAAACACACATTGTTTACAGAATACAGAGTGTACATACCTACAGTGTCCCCAAAGAACAAGCATACATGCCTGCAGAAGAGCCACACTGACCTAATCTGCTCAACCAAAATGAGAGTCAAGACAACAGAACCATCAGAATCCCACTGTGGAACACAGACAATCTGAGGTGAATGAAAACCAAGAGAACTACTGCCTCAGAAGACATCTCTGTGGGTAGGGGCTTGTCTGGCAGGCCTGGAGACCTGAGCTCGATATCCACAACCCACTGAAAAGAAGCCAGGTGCACAGCTCGAGAGATGACTCAGTGGTGAAGAGCACTGGCTGCTTTTGGAGAGGACCCGAGTTCAGTTTCTGTAACTCTGGGTCCAAATGATACAATGCTTTCTTCTGGCCTCTGAGGGTACACAGGCAAAATACTCAGACACATAAAATAAAAGTAAATTTTTTTTTGGTCCAGGAGAAGGGTTGCACCCTTGTGTTACTAGTGCTGGGAGATGATGTCAAATGGATCCTTGCAGTGTTCTGTACAGTTAGCTTTGGGGTTTCTAGGTGAGCTCCAGGCCAGTGAGAGATCTTATTGAAAAACAAAAACAAAACAAGATGGTAACTCTCAAGCTATCTCTGGTTGACAACTGCTAGTAAATGAAAAATGAGTTTTCTGCGTTAGAATCCTAGCGGGTGGACAAAGCAGATTTAAGGGAACCCCTCGTACAGCAATAGATGGCCAAGACAAAATGAGCTTAATGGCATTTTTGGAGATATTTTCTCTCAAAATGTTTTGTTTGGCAATTTTAAAACCTTATTTGTCTCTTGCTCATCTATCATAATTTTCATTGTTGTGTTTTTACGGTGTGTGTCTGTGTCTATGTGCCTATGTATGTATGTGTTTTTCATGCTCTTTTTATTTTTTTTCCTCTATTTGCTTTGTTTTTTTTTCTGGTTTGTTTGTTTGCTTTTATTGGCCCATCTGTTCTCTAAATAGAGAGGGAAAAATGTGTAGAGTTGGATGGGTAGGGAGGTGGGGAGGATATGGGAAGAGATGAGGGAGAGGATACCATGATCAGAATATATTGTTTGAAAAAATTCTTGTCAATAAAAAATTAAAATAACAATAAAACAAAACAAACACTGTCCCCCCAGCAAAACAAAACAACAAAATCCAAGCTAGATGGCACCTGAGAAATGACACTTAACGTTAGTCTCTGGCCACACTAGCCTCCAAATGCACATTTGCACCCACATGCATACATGCTTGAGCATGTGTCTATGTATATACATCCACACATACGCACACATAGACACACAGACACCACAGATCTGTAGCTGGCATGGAAGTACACACCTGTAATTTCAGCAATTAGGAATCAGAGACAGGAGAGTCATGAGTTTGAGGTCAGTCTGGGACAAGTTCTAGGCCAACTTGGGTTACATAGACTCCAATTTGAAACAAAAACTAAAAGTAATTATATGTATGTATGCATGTGTGTGTATACAGAGAATGAAAGCCTGGCATATGACTAAGCAGCAAGTAAGAAAGGAGACACACAGATAGCCATTTGATTGACAGATAGTTTGGGGTCTGCTAAGCAGATCCACATTGACAATCCCAAGCTTCCCAAGTCCTCAATTCTGCCTCTTCTGTGGGAAATATGAAAGGCCACACGCCACGTTGGATATTTCCTAGTACTTCAGAATCTATGTATAAGGGCTTGGACTCCATTTTGTCCTTATACCATAGTTCTTTCAGTGATTCATGGCTCTGCCCACTGTCATTAAAAAAGAAATCAAAGGCTGTCAAGATCATTCAGTGAAGAAAAACATTACACACTAGTCTGATGACCTGACTTTGGTGAAAGCAGAACTGATTCCCCAAACTTGTCCTCCGCATACAAACCGTTACATCCACACACTGGAGTACACACACAGCACATATAACAACGGCAATTAAAACCCAGAAGACAAAGACATGCTTTTGTCTCACCCTAATTTATAACAAAATTCCACACCTCATTTCTCTTTTAAATACCATTTCACTCAAATCCTCCTGCCACCATTAACCTGGACCAAACCATCTTTATCTTCTTGGAAATTTGTCAAAGCTTCCTAGGCAGTCTCTTTGTGTCAGGTTCACTCTTGCTCCATTCTGGAGCTGACATGATCTGAAACACATAAATGACCATGCTGTTCCCCTGGGATGGCTTCTCATCAGCATTAGGATGAGTTCTAAACCCTTTAAGTCAGCCCTAAGGCCCTGTGTGATGGGCCTGTGAGCTCTGTGCACACGCACGGACTACAAACTTCAGACCAGCTCTTCCTCCTTACCTCATCCCTTCACCCTGTAGGCCAGGGTTATGTTGAGCTTGGTTTCTGTCTGCTATAGGTTGATTGTGTACCCTATAGGCCCACAGGCTGGAAACACAATTCCCAAGTTCATATGTGGGTGCTATTTGTGACAGAGTATTTGGGGGGGCAGTTACACTTAGATAAGGTGGGCCTCATGACAACAATAACAGAGCTGAGTTATCACATTCTCTGTCTTGCTGTGTTATCCCTTCTTCCATATTCAAATGAGACAAGAGGGCCTCACCAGATGGTGAGCAAATGTCAGTGCTGTGCTCTTGGACAACCCACGAGCCAGCTAATCAAATTCTTTTCTTCTGAGACAAGATCTCACTGTCTAACTCAGGCTGGCCCCAAACTAATGATCCTTCTCATCACTGGGGACAGTTTGGGAGCATGGGCAGAGACCACCACATCTATCTTAAGCCTCTATTCTTTATAAATTACCTTGACTCAAATATACTTTAAGAAAACATAAAAAACGGGACAGAGGAGAGAGTTCAGTGGGTAAAGTACTTGTACAAATATAAGGACCTGAGTTTGAATCACCAGAACCCATTAAAAGCTGATATCATAGTAAATGTCTGTAATCCTAGTGCTTTTACTGTGGGAGGCAAAGACAAGAGAATCGCCAGAAGCTGAGGGCAGCTAGTCTGGTGTATGCCCTATAGGAATGAACAAGAGAGACCTTGCTTCAACGTGGAAGGCAAGTACCAGTGCTCAAGGATCTTCTCTGGTTTCTACATGCGTGCTGTGACCTGCTCATGCCAGTGTGCCCATGTGCATGCACACATCATGTACATACACCTTGTGTGCGTGCACACACACACACAGAGCACAGAAAGATAAAGATTGAAACAAAGAAAACAATGAATAGGCCACCTTCCTTCCAACTTTAGAGTCCTTACACATGTGATTTCTATAGCCTCTCTTTCTTGCCTCTTTCCCATCTCCTAGTCAGGTCTTCCTCTTCACTTACATCTGGTCTTAGTTTCTTTTCTTTTCTTTTCTTTTCTTTTCTTTTCTTTTCTTTTCTTTTCTTTTCTCTTCTCTTCTCTTCTCTTCTCTTCTCTTCTCTTCTCTTCTCTTCTCTTCTCTTCTCTTTTTCTTTGTTTTTTTGAGACAGGGTCTCTGTGTAGCTCTGGCTGACCTGGAGCTCACTACAAAGACCAAGCTGGCCTCGAACTCATAGAGAACCACCTGCCTCTGTTTCTTGAGTGCTGGGATTAAAGGTGTGTACCCCATACCCAGCATGCTTTACTGTTGAGTTGATAACATACTCTGATAGAAGCAACTTAAGGGAAAAATGGGTCTCAGGTCAAGGTACTGAACTTCCATCTTGGTGGGGAAGTCAAGGCAGAAAGATGTTACTTCCTCATGTGCACAAAAAGCAGAGAGCAATGGCTCCACACTGCTGCTCAGTTTCCTTTACCGTGGAAAACAGCACCACCCTCAGTACACAATCTTCCCACCTCAGTGAACACAACCACAGGCATGCCCTGCAGCCCATCTCTACGCAGATTCTGTTCTGTCATTATTAGCCATCACAGGTCCCAAATCTACATCTTTAGAGAAGTTCTCACTCACACCAGTTCTTGCCATATGAGTTGATCTCTGAGATATTCCTATCACTCTTCTCTTCTTAACACATATCAGACTTTTAAGGTTTGTTCATTTTCTGTTTTCCAAATTAAATTAGAAATTCCAAGACAGTAGAGATCAAGTCTTCTTGAACCACTATGGGCTATTGGTCCTCCTGTACTGTTAGTGCTAAAGACTTAGATCAGTGTCCACAGGTCACCTAACCCATGGCCATAGGCCTCTTCAACCACAGCTCTGGGTGGGGTGTTCACAGGGACTGTCCTTACCCTAGATTTTACAAGACAATATTCTGGGATACGGAGGGAGATACATGGAAAGAAGCAGAAAACAAGTTAAAGAGACAAAAGGGAACAGACTGTGAGGCTTTAAATACCACAAAAGACCTGTAATACTATTAAAATAACTACAGAAAAATCTGAAGGGCAAAACGATAGGTTGTCAAGGTAATTCCTCAATGAGAACCTGAACTGTTTAGAATAATCTGAGGGAGCTGGAGGGGAAACACTCAAACGGGAAAGGAAAGTTGGGTTGGGTATAAAGGAAAGAAGATGAGGGGAGGAAAACAGACTCACAGGAAGATCAGTAGTAAGATGGTTTATTTCATAGGAAGGGAAGTGGAGAGGGAGAGCAGGATCCCTGCAGGAAAGGCCCAGAATGCATTGGTATGAGAATGAGAATGGGAAGTCAGGAAAGGGTCTGACCACGGAGACCCTCAGAATCTCCACCGAGGACCAGAGCTACTCTGCCAGCAGAACACTGTGGCACAATGATTATTTTGAGGTAAAGGCAGAGAAACAGTAGATCCAGGAGAAAGTATTCTGCCTCTTCTGCCCAAAGCAAGGTATGACTCTCTCTCTGTGTGAATATCTTTGTCCTATCTCTCACATCAGCCAGTGGAGATGGTGTAGAGGTGATACTGACTATGTAACCCTGATCTCCCATTAGTTTCCTTCATGTATTAGCTGTCTCATACTCATAGCCCTGTAAAATCTAAATCCCTTTCCTTTGTCTTGTCACTTTGCTGAAATCATATATAATCTTCAAGGCCTAGCTACTTTTTGAAGGTTTTCACTTTGGGAGCCCTTCCACATGCATATGAAATAAGTCTTTTCTCTGTCTTTTATCAGTTTAATTCACTCACCCCAGATACTAGATGTAAGCCAGCAGAAGAAAGGATTTCCCAGCCTCTGACATTAAAAAAAGAGGATTAAAGAGAGAAGACACTCAAAACACCTGAGCTGTGTTTTATATATAGGTCTAAGATTTGGAATACTTAAAAGAAAACACTATTTTTCATAATATGTTCCATGTCTCTGAAGCATTGAGAGATTTCTCCACAACACAGCCATCTTCTATGTTGTAAAAATATAGAACAACCCCCCCCAAAGAAAAAAGAAAAAGTGATGGTTATCACAGAGGTATTTAATTCTAAAATCATGAGTACTGAGAAACTTCAAATGAAATAGAGAACTGAAATGCAAATCTGTTTTGCATTTATTTATTTTCTGCTCTGAATTTAAATAACACAAGAAGAGCAAATCTTTTTTTTTTTGTGGAGTCGTGAAATTTAAATGGTACAAAGAGGTCAATCAAAAAGAAGGTCAAAGAACTACAGTTCTCTTCCTAGATCTCACAGCTGGTGACTCCCAACCATTTCCAACTCCAGCTCCAGGGGGCACTTGCTGTTGATGCCTGCCCTCTACTGGCCTCCTTGGTCATAAGCACACTCATGCATGCTCACACACACACACACACACACACAACTTTTTAAAATGATATAACCCAATTATATGATAGAGCGAACAAAAGGAGTATTATAGCTTGGATATAAAGTATTCCTTGAATGGCTCATGTTTTAAAGGGTTAGGTGGAATTGTACTATTTTGGGGAAGCTTTAGGAACTTTAGTAGATGGGTTTTAGTGAGGGGAAGTAATGAGTGGAAGCAATGGGTTTCCTTGTTTCCTGGTCCACACCTTACAATCTGTCTCTGGGTCAGCTTGGTGTGAATTGCCCTGCCCTGCCACACCCTCCTCGTGGACCAAACTACTAAGACAATGGTAAGCCCTCCCTTCACTTCCAGTTGGTTTGTTTTGGTTCTGTCACAGCAGTGACAAAGTGAACACAAATGGTAGAAGGGTATGAAAGAAAATTCCAGATTTTCCCCTGCCCTTTCTGTTTCTGTTAAAGTCATCTGCTGATTGTGTAGAGATGGAGCTGGGAAGAACTGACTTCCTGACATCATTGTATTAAAGTCAGATGTAGTCTTCTCAACTCAGCTCTCTCATTTTTGATGTGGGGATGAACCCTGGGGAAGCATGGATTCTATCACTGAGCTCCCCCAGCTCCTGCTACAGTCTTTGTGAGATGGACATAGGATTCTTTACCATCTTTGTAAGACTGTGAGATTCCAATGTAAAGTCATTTGTAACTGGCAAGTCTCTTTATAAATACAAGACACTGTTAGATTTTAGTAATAGGTAAAGAATACATAGATCTACAAGGCATCTCTCATCTCCTTAGGGGATAGCTAAGTAAACATTAGGCATAGACTATAACAGTCACACTGGCTAAGCAGTTTGTAATGATACAGAGACTCTAGTGTGTCTCGATTTTCTTTATCTGGCTTCGCCTCCTTTGCTTTTCTCAGGACAAACATCCCACACTTCAGCAACAAACATCTAACAGTCCAACAACACAACATCACTCTCCTCTGAAGGCGAAAACTGCATACTTAGGAAACAAACCGAACCTGGCAGTATCTGTGCACACATCAGATAAAGGATTCAGCTAACAGATGCTCCTTCTTGCAATCAGCCAGGAACTTCTAATATTCTGACAACTTGTTAATCAACCAACATATGGTATCACTTTAGTAAACACAACTCTTGGATTTTGCTTTTTACAGAGCATTTTCTGAGAGATATAATGGTCCTGACTCATCAACACTATTCACTGGAAATCAAGGGGAGCTAGCTTCCCCGAACACATCAAGTTTGTTTAATTACTTGGCAGCAAATAAATAAATAAAAATATATAGGCATTGATTTCCATTTGGGTATTTTTTTGAGTTGGGATTTTTTTTTCAAATGCTATCCTTGTAGACATTTGTATGGTTTTGAATACCTTTTTGTACAGACTTACAGAAAGCACAGGTCAAAAAAATATATAGTACCCATATTAATTTTCAAGGGCCAATGTAACAAAGCACCATAAACTGGGCAGCCAAAACAAGAGGAGTTTACTCTTCCACTTTTCTGGAGAGAAGTCACATTATACAGGGGTATCAGCCTTTGACATTTCACTAGGACACTGCCATTTACAAATGTGTAGGTTCTCATTCATAGCTGTCTTGAGATACATGTGACATATGGGCCACAGGTTGGATGTGTCTATGACACAACAAAGCTTGTTCTCAAGTGATCATATCTAGGGAAAAGTGTCTTCACTTCTAGCTGATGGTAGCCTTGACTTTCATGGCTTGTGGCCATTCAACTCCAGCCCCTGTTCCATTGTTATATAGCCACCTTTCCTCTGTGCTTATCTGTGTCAAAATTTCTTATTATATAGATATAGATGACATTTGAGTTGAGTCCAGTCTGTGTGAGCAGAGCTTCACCTTAACCTGAGTATACCTGCAATGACCAATTTCTAAATACTGTCCTAGTCTTGGGTCCCAGGGGTCAGGCCTTTAACATATTCTTTCATAATAGGATATCCAGACTCCCAGCATGATCCCAGAAAGCATATGTATAGTTATAGTGCTATTACTATATTCAGCCATCTTATTTGAGCTTTTCTAAATGGGCTAAAAGCAGATACAAATATGAACCCAATCTCATGAACATATCCTGCTTTATCTATTTCCACCTCATGCTGGAACCCTTTGCTTATCCTCTTCTATGTTGCCCTTTCTCTTCTAATCTATTCCACCCCAGATCTCTGATTTCACACTTTGGTTCTCAATTCTTTTCTTCTTACTCTACCCCAAATAAGTCTTCACTTTTGTCCTCTGAGCCTCATGGCTAGACTGCAGCTTAGCTTCTTGGCTAGTCTTCAGACAGAATTCCCAGCCTCATTGTTGGTGTGCTAAGCTGTGCCAGTATCTTGAGAAATTCTGTGTGTGTGTGTGTGTGTGTGTGTGAGTGTGATACACACACACACATACAGAGAGAGAGAGAGAGAGAGAGAGAGAGAGAGAGAGAGAGAATGCACATATGTGCACATATAGGGTGGGAACTACTGTCATCTTCCCTAAGGTCTTGAATGTTTTGCTATGGACTTTGAGATGTATAGTTAGTTACCTGGACATGCCTTGAACTAAGAGAACAGTTGTCTGGGTTGCAATAGTTAGAAATATAAATGTTACATGTAAGGGCTGGAGAGATGGTTTAGTGGGTATGTAACAGGACCTCAGACTTTAGTAGGCCCCCAAACCTTGTACAATAGACCCCATGATAGAATTACTATTCATGCCATAAAACCAGACAACTAGTTTATAAAACTAGACAACTCAGCAACTAGACAGTACCACCTACCAAAATTAAAGACCTAATGCATCAAGTCCATACTTATGAGAAAGTCTCTAAGTGTACTGACCTTGTTTTTTGACTTCTGTAGTCCTGCTTCTGGTGAACTGTTCTTGTTAACTGAAGCATGCCAACCCAAGATATGTTTTTTGTGCACCTGAACATCCGGTGTAGGCACCAGACAGCTAATACAAACTTTCTATTGGCTTAAACCCATTCCTGAGAAGTCTTCTCTGGTGGATTCTGTATAACAGATAAACTTGTTGCCAATACTGATTACTTGAGTTTTATCTCTGGGGCCCACAGAAGAAACTGATCCCCATAAATTCTTTTGGTTTCTACATATGTGTGCAGTGACACATTTGTGCCCACACCTCCCCTCAACCAGTCAATTAATTAATCAATGTGATATAAAAAAAGACTTGTGTGTGCTGTTAACAGTCACACTGACTTCATGTCCCCTTTCCTGTATATTTCCAGAGACTGACAGCAAAGGTTGTCTGTGATCACAATGCTGCTCCTTCTGCTCCTTGAGCTCCCCAGGGGTAGGCCAGTGACAGACTTGATAGTGACCCCCTACAGACTAATAGGGGCCTTTTCCATGGCAGGCTGCCACAGACTATATCCTGTGTCATAGCCACATGTCTCTGAGGTATAAGAGAGCCCCTTGGGATACCTAGATATGCTTGATGGGCTCTTTGGAATTGATAAAGTTTAATGAAAAAGAGATGGAGGCAGTGGTGGCCAGTTTTATTTAGCCTGACACAAACCTAGACATACCTGGAAAAAGGGATTCTCAGGTGAGGAACTGACCTTATCAGATTGGCCTGTGGGTGTATCTGTGAGATTTCTTTGTTGATGTTGTTGTTGGTTTGTTGTTGCTATTTGTTTGTTTTTTTAATTGTTGCTAATTGAAGCAGGAGGATCGAGCCTACAGTGCTCTGGAGGTCCCATCCCCCAGCAAGTGAACTTGGTCTGGGCTGTGTAAGCCAGAGGAAACAAGCTAGTCAGTAAAATTCCTTCCTGGTCTCCAATTCAGTTTCTACCTGTAGGTTCCTGCCTTCAGTTCCTGTCCTGAATTGCCTAGATGATGTACATCACTTGGACATATAAAATGAATTATACCCTTTCATCCTCAATATTCTTCTGGTTAAGGTTTTATCAAATAAATGGAAAGCAAACTAGGACACAGAATTTTGAAGTCAAGAAGGCAGCATAGGCTGGGGATGTGGCTCAGCAATAGAATGCTTGTCTACATGAGTGAGGCCTAGGTACCATGTCAATATGACTTTCTTTTCTGCAGTCTCTGCAGAAAAGAACACAGGGAAGCAGGATGTTCAGGTCACTCCACTAAAACTGATACTCACATTAATGAGTCAACATTAATAACCAGTTGATATTTATTGTTTTCTATATATTTTCAGGCAGTATTCTGAGGTTTTTAAATTCTAAAATTATCTAGAAAAATTCCAGTTTTTATAATCAGTTGTTGGCTTCAATTAGCTATTAAAGATTTCAGTGTGATGGAATTGAACCCATTTCCAGGTGGTGGATTGAACCAATTTTTTGTGAGTCTTAAGTTGTTTTCATAACCTTTGAGTGTAAAGCATCAGTGTTAATGACCTTGTTTCTTTACTTTAGTGAAATTCACTATTTTGGATGCTGGTCAAAGACAAGGGCCACAGTTATTTAAAAAGAAGTGAAGAAGGTGATGATATTGCCAAAGGGATACAATACTATCAAAGGTAGAACATGGGAGCAGATAAATAAAGGTCAGATTTCTGTTGCTATATAACAAATACCAAAGACAATCAATTTATAAGGGGAAAAGTTTTGTCTTGGCTTATGTTTTTGGAACATTCAATCTGTCATTGCTTGACCCATTACTTCACGGACAGAACTTCACAGTATGAGTGTGCAGCAGAACAAAACTCCCTAGAGACCAGTAAGTAAAAGCAGAGGAAGAAAGGACAGGCTCTAACAATCCCTTTCATAAACACATTGCCTGTGGCCTGTCCTTTCTACTTTGTGGGTTCTTCTTTTTCCACTCTTTATCTCCCCCAGCTTCATCCCCATCAGTAAATAGGAGAGAAAGAAGGATATAGGTGAGAGAGAGGTACCTTTGAATCTAATTTCTTTCTTCTTGTTTCTTCTTTGAGCATGACTACTAACAAACCACAACCCCCGAATGACCAGCAACCAACAGTCCTCACCTACTGGGGTGCTAGCATTTATATACCCTCTGAAAAGTTCCCAGAATTCCAAAGATCACACAATCACAGAAACTATCTGCAGCTGGCAAAACCATGCCTCTGCTAGAGCACGAGGCAAATCATAGCCAGCTGCTGCAGACAGTCTGAAGCAGCTCCATGTCCCCAACCTGGAATTAAAACAAGAACATATTCTTATAATATTTTTGAATTTCTTAAAGAAGCAAAAATTCCAAAATTGTCATCACATTTCCCCCTTCTGTTTTAAGCCATTAATTATGGTGAATGTAGCAGGAAATTTTAAACAGAGACATTTTCAATGAAATAAGCACTTTTTGGGTCAGTGGCCAAGGTTTTTTGGAGACTTCTCTTGCTTTTTCTACTGGAGTGGCTTTGCCTTTGATATAGGGAAATAGTAGCAGCAGAGCAACTATATTATATTACCTGCATTAAATTGCATCTCTCTTTTTATATAGGCCATAATTTTAATTTTTCCTTTGAATTCTTCACCTATAATTCCTGGATACAGGACGAATCCTTGGGAAGTCAATCCATTCTTTCCAAGACCTTTCCTATTGTCCCTGAGGGCAAAGGACCATAAACTCCAGTAGTTATTTTATAGCATTGACTTTTGGGGGATAGACTAAGATGTTTATCTATCGCCAAGACTAGAGCAGCACGCTTGCAGTAGCATGCATTAGATCCACATTACTTAGTTGACGTTTCTCTGCTTGCTTACTATTTCCTGGCTGACAAGAGGCAAATGGCTCATTCTTTTTTTTGTGGGGCCTTGAGGCTCCTGCCTCATTTTGTTTCCTAATGTTAAGAAACTGACTTGGATATCTCTCTTGGATCTGCATTCCTGAACCCAATGGCAGCCTTTGCTGCATGGCGTACACACCCTGGGAAGCTTAGGCATCATTTCTGTTTGAGAGTCAGGAAAACTATTGCCCTAGAAACCGCTCATTCACTTTTCTGGTGCAAAGTACTGTACTTCTTACATTTAACACGCTGGGCATTTTGAGATCTGAGGCTTTTGGTTTGCTCATAGTCTCTTAGCAAATGATTATATTTCTCACAATTAAAGTACTGGGTATTTTGATATTGGAGACCTCTAGCTATAGCTTGACCTATTATATTACATGATTCAAGTTAGAACCAATATCAGTCATATTCCTTATCCATTCATCCATGGACACTGGTCACACCTTTAGAGGTCTAATAACTTTTTTCCATTTGGTATTCACATTTTCATATGCCAAGGTCTCTATAAATGCCTGCCTTGCATCAGGGTCTGAGATAGTTTTGTTCACAGCTGAGACTAATCTTTGTAAGAAATCAGTGACGGCTTTCTCCAGAGCCTTGTATAATCTTTACAAACAAGGTAGATTTTTCTCCCCTGGGCTCTTTAACTTTGTCCCAAGCTCTTAAAGACACTAGGCAACATTGTTCTAGAGTAGTATCATCAAATTAGCTCTGTTCTTGTAAATCAGAGTCCTGCCCTCCACCCAGCAACTAATCTTTTGTTATATTCATGCCCCTCACTCTATTTCACTGGTCAGTAGTTACGGTCTCTTTCCCTCCACTATGTTAATCACTGCAACTGTGGATTGGCCTCTGCCCAGCTGTCAACAACCCCTCCCAGTCTCCGGGCAAAAATTCTAGTTTGAGTAGACTACTTATTTAGAATTTGTTTCACATAAAGCATGTGCATCCCATATGAAATCATAACCTCTTTCAAATGCCTTAGAGCTATCATTTCTATAGGAAATCATTTCTATAGAGCTATCATTTCGATAGGATACCATCTTATCTCATCAAAACTTTGTTTCCACCATTAGTAGGCATATGCTGTATGACAACTGGGAAAGCTAGTGGAGATCTTGGAGCCCCAGGCCTCTCCTCCTGTAACTCTGGTGGCACAGCTTGTCAAAAATTAACCCTTTCTTTCAAAACAGAATGCTCATCAGATTCTCCTTCCAAATTTTCAGCTTTTTAATGACGTGATCACCCTCCAGGACAGTTTCTTTCCCTCTTTCCCCCTGTGGGAAAATCCTGCTTGCTTGCCCAGCCACCAGTACTAAGCCTTTTTGTTCTTTTTTTCTCCAGTTGGCCTCGCTTCCCAAGTGCTTCCTCCTCTGCTCACCTCTCCAGCTCCACAGTCAACTGTGCAACCCTTTCCGAAGAGAGAGCAGAGTGACCCCTTTTGTTTTCCCATTTCACCCATTTTTGTTTGTTTGTTTGTTTCTCAGGCCTCTCCATTCCCACCCTCAATTTTTTCAACTGCTCAGCCAGTCTTTCAAATTATTTTTGAAACAAAATATATGAAGAAAAAGAAAAAACAGAAAATCTCCATCTGGGAGCAAAGCGGAGGTATATCCCAGTGGTAGCAGCCACAGTATTTTTTTTTTTCTGAAGCCTTAAAAAAAAAAAAAAAAAAAAAAAAAAAAAAAAAAAAAGAAAGAAAGAAAAAAGAAAAAACCAATCCATTCCTTTGCCCTTGCTGTTTCCTTTCTGGCATGTGAAATCAAAGTTCTCTTTTTCATCCTTAAATTTTGAGCCCCATATTTAGTTGTAACTTGTAGCCTTTGCTACGCTGAGTTCTTTTTCCTTCCCTTCTCCATCACTAGATAGGAAAAAGGAAGAATATGGGGAGAGATCCTTGAATCCAATTTCTTTCTTCTTGTTCCTTCTTTGACTACAACTATTAATAAAACACAGCCAGCCCCCTGAATGACAACAACCCCACTTATTGGGGCTCTCACATTTATACAGCCTCTAAGAAGTTCCCAGACATCACACAATCACAGAAACTATCCACAGCTGTCCAAACCATGCCTCTGCTGGAGCATGAAGGAAATCAATCAGCTGCTTTGGACAGTCCAAAGCAGCCCCATATCCCCACACCTGAGATTGAAACAGAAACACATTCCTACAAATTTCTGTATTTTTTTATAATTTTTAATTTTTTATATTAATTATAGGTGATTTACTTTGTATCCCAGCTGTAGCCCCCTCATTTCTGTGTTTTTTAAAGAAACCAAAATTCCAGAGTTGTAACTACAATAGCCAGTTGCCTGATGACGTCCCTGGAGACTCCACTTCTTAAAGTCTCTGTCACCTTACTGGTAGCATGCTGGGATGTAGCCTTTAACATGTGTACTTCTGAGAACATCTACAATCCAAAGCATAGTTGATCCCAGACGCATAGAAGAGGAAACTATCTATTTTCATAGAATCAAGTTTGGATTTATGAACTGGCAGAGTCATGAACATCATGGATCTCAGGCCTTAAGCAAGGTTTATTTCCATGCAGACACTAGCACTAGCCAACAATTCTGTAGCATCTACTATATAGTAATCATAATCTTACCATTGGATACTGTTGTTTAATCTGCATAATGGCTATCATCTCAGTTCTACAAGGTATGAAGTCAAGGCCCAGAGAAGCTGAGTAGGCTCCCGAGGTCATCTACTCATATGCCCAGGGGCCAGCCCCTGCATATACATTGTTTGTGTCCACATCTGTGATGCTCCACACCACTCTGTGTAAATATAGAGGTAAATAGAACATTGTTCCAAGGTAATGATGGGAGGTGGTTCATCGAGGTCCAACCAACGATTTGACAGCATTTCTTTTAAAGATTCTCTCCTCCTTCACCACTTTTGAGAAGGACACAATAAACCGTTAGATCCCATTTACAGGACTACAGTCTCAGTGGAAACTCAGGTCTTGCCATGCATGATGGCGTAGGTCTGAAATCTGGAACCCAGGGAACTGAGGTAGAAGGATTACAAGGCAAGGCCAGACTGGGCTATGCGGTGAGACACCATTTCAAAACAAATAAATGAACAAACACTCACCCAGGGTGGGAATTCATGCAGTTTCTTTCTGCACCACACAGTACAGCAGCCAGTGCTGGGGGTGGGGATTGGGCTTTGGCTCCTCCAGCAAAGAATTTACTACCTCTCCGAGCCCCTATTTCCCTGTCTTGGCAATAAATAAATAAATAACAAATAAACAAACAAAATAAAAAACACCAGCTCTAGACAATGTCCCGGTGTCGACCCCGAACCTGGGATCTGCTCTGCTGTTCCCACCTTGCAGGAAACTCTCACAACATTTTAATTATAATGTTGACTGTCAGGAAAACATTTTCAGTGATTTCCTTTTATTAAGATAATTTATGTTATATGTTAAGAGCCTCTTCTACAAAAACAATAATAAAAATCACTTACTTAAAAACAATTCAAAGTCCTGGGAGAAATTAGAGTATTGATTTTCCTAGCACCAAGTATATGACCCCTGTTTGTCAAATAATTTTGATGAAAGTATTTTCTGTATCTTTTGTTGTTAGAGATAAGTATTTTGGTATTAAAATTTTATTTCATGAACTGAGGTGAAGGAGATGATGGAGATAAGAAGGATGGTGAAACTCCGGGTAGTTCCAATCTGCCTCTGAGTGTTCATGTGATTGATGTCTGTTTGCTTGGCAGACTGATCTAGCCAGTCTAAGCCAGTCTAAGCTCTTAACTCTCCTGAATGAGTTGGTAAGGCTCAATTTTGCTGATGCCATTCAGAAAAAAAGCTATATTGTAGGTTTTCTTTCCAGTAGGTACTATGGGGCAGAAGACTGCCCATCTGGGCCCTTTTCCAGGGGATTTCACAGGACCCAGCAAACACTGAGTTTCTACTCAGAAGCCAATTTTGGGGACATCTTACAAAGTATGCTGTTCTGTTGGTTTCTCACTTTCAATGCACAGAAAGTTTTCCTGAAGTTTACATGGCATCTATTTAGGTTTGTAAAAATCTCCTGGACATCAGCTTAACACCAATGGGAGAGGTGGTTCAGATATAAACAAAGAGTCCTGAACCTTGCGCCATGGAAAGGCTATAATCCCAGCACTCCACAGGCAAAGCAGGGAGGTTGGCAACTTCTGAGTGTTCCTGGACCATATGGTGACATTCTGTCTCAAAAACCATGAAATGCCTCTGACGCCGCTTACCCTGACTTTGTCCTCATTGCGGCATGGAGCTTACACTATTTAATGAGTACCCTTCCCCAGACTGTCTGCAGAGGGGAGTGGCCACAACGCTTCCCTGGGAGAAGTTCCCGGCAGTAGCAGACTCTTAAAAAACCCACTGTCACCATAGTTCCCAGCCAGCAAAATAATGGAGTCACAAAATGAGAGAAATTCTGCACAGGGAACTTGGAGACAGGAACAGGTCTGATTTTTTACCCATCAGACTCAGAGATATCTGAAAAAGATTAATTCACTAAACATGAAGGCTGGTTTCCCCTGAGAATCCCACCTCCTTCCTTTCCTTTCAGGAGTCAGTTTGCTTATTTCTTTTTCCTCTGTGTTTGCTACCAGGCAGTGTGCAAGAAACATTGCACAATACTGACTATAGGGTAAAAGTTTCCTGTGTTGCTTTATTTAGGAGTGAAACAAGCCAGTAGCAGAAGAGTGGGATTCTTAATTTAATCTAGATTTTTTGTATATAGCTAGGGCACATGTAAATAACCACACTCAAACAATCACACCTTGCTAGAATGAAAATCTACATTTTCATGGTTGCGGAAGGAGAGACACACTCGCACATTGTATTCAAACATTGCTCTTAATGGCCAGGCCTTGGTGGCGCAAGCCTTTAGTCCCAGCACTTTAATCCCAGAGGCTGAGGCAGGCAGGTCTCTGAGTTTTAAGCCAGCCTGGTTTATAGAGTGAGTTCGTGGACAGCCAGAGCTACACAGAGAAATTTTGTCTTGAAAAATCAAAAAATAACAACTCAAAACAAATAAACAAAAAGCAAATATTGCTCTTATGTATAGCCTATCTTAGAAAAAAATTACAGCTTTTTGAGTATTAATAAGTTATCCTCAAAAGGAATAATTTAGAGAAGTTAGATTTCTTCTTTTTTCTTTCTTTTTGGATCTATTTAGTAATTTGTGCTTTATGTATACATTCATGTGTGCAGATATTCATGCCCATGGGTACGCATGTGGAGACTAAAAGGCAGTATCAGTTGTCTTTCACACCACTTTCTACATCACCTTATGAGGCCGGGACTCTCAGGGAATCTGAACGTCACCAATTTAGATAGACAGATTTGCCACAAACCCTCTCATCCTGGGGTCTGCCCACCTTGGTACCCTAGCTCCGAGGTTACATGAGCCCAACTTCTAATGTGGATTCCAGAGATCTGAACTCAGGTCCTCCTGTTAATACAACAGGCACCTCATCCACTGAGCTATATCCCCAGCTAAAAGGGATGTTAAGGTACTTACTCTCCTATAGATTACTCAGGTCCAGAAGCAGCTTATTTGGGGTGGTATGGGAACAAGATGGTGACCAAGACTGAACCAGGAATAACTTAGAAATCTTCCCTGTGGTAGAGTTTCAGAAACTGTTGATGTCTTCTGGCCATAAAGATGCTAGCACAGTGAAGCAAGAGCAGGTAAAATGGGGCCATCTGCAGACCTGCTAATGGAATCTGGCCAGCTCATTCATTAATCATGATCTCTAGGGGTTCACTGTGTCCCTCCCCCAAGGCTGATTTGTAAGAAACTTAAGGAATAATTAGGACTAGATAGAATCATAAAGATGGAGCCCTCAGATGGAATTAGTGACTTTACAGAAGAGGAAGCATGGCCTGAGCTACCACACCTGCTCTGCCTTCGATGCCCTCCATTGTTTTATGATGCACTGAAAAGCCCCTCCCCAGATGCTGCCACTACGGTTGTGGACCCAGATTCCAGAAGTGTGAGTTCTTTTCCTTACATGACAGCTTTTTGGTGGCATAGAAAACAGTAAACAAAGATTTTTCAAGTCAGTAGAAAAAGATCAAGATGGATAAGGGCTAAAGAGCGAAGGCAGTGCTGCTTCAAAAGGGGGAGGAGTGGGACTGGGAACAGGTACAGGTTGGATCTGGATGGTCCCCAGAGGCCCTGTGTTGAACTGCTTAATCCCCAATGACAAGGTTAGGCAGAGGCATTTCATGTCACTTATGTCTGCCATCAAAAAGGGCAGTGTGGGGCTCTGTTGTTTTCTGCTCTCCCCCTCCCTTCTGTGAAGAGAACAGCCTGCTTGGCTATGCGTGTCCATCAGTGTGTGCCATCACAGGCCCGAAGAGATTGAGCTGATTGATCAAGGACAGAAACCTTGCTAACCACCACAAACCTTTGCTCTTTTTAAGTTGATTTCTCAAAAGTATCTATATCAGCAAAGGGAAGCACTCTAACACAAGAAGTTGTCCCCAATCAGGTGGCACTGACAATGCTCTGGGTACCTCAGTAGGAAGGTGCAACTACCAGAAGAAGCGAGTTCCAGGTAGAAGAAAGAACAAAACATGACTATCTTAGAGACAGATGTTTGGGAAATCTGCAGAACCTCCTCTGCCCTTCCCCCCTGGAAGCCTGTGAGACCAGCCCGGGGGAATGAGAGGGTAGTAAGCATGGGCCAAACTATTGTGACCTTGGAAACCCATAGATCAGTAATTATGACGAGAAATGATGACATACTTACTGGAGCCTAACTCTGAGTTTTAACACCTCGGTAATGTCAAGAAGAAAGATAAGGGCTGGTGAGATGGCTCAGTGGTTAAGAGCACTGTCTGCTCTTCCAAAGGTCATGAGTTCAATTCCCAGCAACCACATGGTGGCTCACAACCATCTATAATGTGAACTGATTCCCTCTTCTGGCAGGTGTAAATGCAGATAGAGCACTCATATAAATAAAAAAAAAATAAATCTTTAAAAAAAAAAAAAAAGAAGAAGAAAGATAAATGAAAATAAATATGTCAAAGCACAGAAACCAGTATGCTGAAGGCTCTTGAAGACATGGCTATCTCTTTCCTTGGAGGAGTCAGCTCATCTCACCAGACCGGCCCCCAGACTAAGCTGGCAGTCAGAATCAGAACTATTCATCCTTCTGAGCCGCATTCTCGGGCATCTGGAGAGTGGGCTTAGCACCGACCGCAGAGGGAATATAACACAGCTTTGGAGGCACTGATGACCCAGATGAAAAGTGGCCTCTTTAGACTGTAGGCTCTTCTCCTTTTCCTAAAGCAAGGACATTTTCTCCAGGAGTATCCAGCACCCCCAATGCTAACATGTGCGCACACTGATGATGTCAGCCTGTGGCTGCAGAGAGCTGAGCCTGGCTTCTGTGAGTGGAGGAAATGGGGCAGTCCCTTCGTCTTTTTCGGGGAATGCCAGGAAATCCTGTGATAAATTGGCTAGGTCACCTTTTCCTCCTACCTCACTTTATCAGGCAGAAACTGTAGGTTGTTTTCTTTTTCTTTTTCTTTTTCTTTTTTCACCAGCTGGGTCTTTGACAAGTTACTGCTTTTCTTGAGATTGATTATCTTCATCTGAAAACTTATACTTCCCTCTTTGGAAGTAAGTTTTGAGATTGGCAGGTATGAAGGCTCTAAGCTGATGGCCTTGATGTTTATCATAACCATGAATAGTATTTCAAGGCTTATAATTTTAGGTGTCTGTGTTATATAACCCTACTCAGACCAGGGTTCAAGTACAGTAGCAACCTGAGGAGGAGGAGGAGTCTTTTAGAGAAGAAAATCTCACTAATATGCCTGCAGGAGGGCAAAGCAGCTGCTGTGTCATCATAAAGCTACCATGGGCCTCAGGACTTTGTCACATTGCATTTCCCTTCACCAAAGTCTTGACTTCACTGCCACTCAGAATCCCTCTGAACACAGGCCCCTCCCACCCTCTACCCCTCTGTGGGAACTGTCACCCACTTAAAATTTAAGTCCTGCACTTGCCCTAAGCAATAACTAGACAGTATGGTTGGGTGTGGGAGGAAGCCAGGTCTCCAAGGCAAGGGCTGTGCTGATGACTGAATTGCTGATAAGCCCTTCAGAATGTGACTGTGAGGAGGAGGAGAAGTGAGATGGCCCTGGCTCTGTCCCTATTTGATAACCAGCTTTTCAAGGCCAGTGAGGCCCAGAGGCCTTTCCAGCTCAGCCTAGATTTGCAGGGGTTAAAGAGGTAAGAGAAAGACAGTAATACCCAGTTCGCCCTGTTAACCAAAAACCAGTTTGGCAACAGCAGAGCAAAATGTTTGAATTTCCTGTCTTGCTTTACATTTTGTTACATTGAAAGATCACACACACATACACAGGCATGGACACACACACAGGCTAATATCTATAAGTGGAATATTTCTGTTCTTTAGCACGCCTCATCAGGATGACACAGAAACCCGCAAGACCAAAAATAAAGAGATTCCATGCAAGACTATTCTTAGATAGAATAAAAACAAAAACAGAAAATAAAAGAAATGAAATCCTCTGCTTGTTTCTGTTTTTGGTATCTATTCAATAAGATGGTTCAGTCATTGAAAGCACCCTCTGCTCTTCCAGAAGACTTGGGAAGGACCAGCACCTACATGGGCTCTTTGGTTGCTCACAAGTGTCTGTAACCCAAGTCCCAGGGTATCCACGCACTCTCCTTCTGGCCTCCTTGAGCACCAGGTACATTTATATACAAGCAAGACACCCACATATATTCATATATGTATTATACATATACCACACACATCAATTTTGAAAAATATCAAAGCAGATTATTAGAAACCCAAAGTTCTGTGCTTAACTTACCCAGCCATCATTCCTTTGCAAGCACCTTTTATTTATCAACAACTGAAATGTATTCTTTTTACTGGGTTGTTATTTTTTTTTTCTTTTCTAAGTGTTGGGCTCAAACCCAGGGTATGATGTATAGCTAGCAAACCCTTCGCCACTGAGCCACGTTCTCTGCCCATGACTGGAGTTATTCTCAGCATGGATTTTAGCCAGACTTCCCTGGAACTGGCTCTGGCAGCCACAGGAGATGTCTTTCTGGGATCTGGACATATACCCACTGTGGGAAGTGGGGCAAAGATTTTTTCTGATGATCTTTAGTTAAGGAAAGACAGAATGAGGAATGGTATTTTTCAGTCTAGATATTCTATTACAGTAAAAATGTAATTTTAACATTTTAAAAATACTTTGCCCAAAGGTTAAAAAAAAAATCCTTTGAGGCTATAGAAAAGTGTTTTTCCTTAAAAAAAAAAAATAAAGTTTTAGTTTTCTTTTGCTGAACTCCTCAAGGGTAAGGTGTGGATTGGCAGGGTAGTATTTGCCTGAAGGTGGGGCCAGGAGCTTTCAGTGCTTAGGGTGTGCTTTAAGTCTTGTATTTTTGTAAGTTGCTCTGATAACATATTCCTGACAAATCCATCAGAGTTGGGGATCCCCTCCCCCCAGAGACCCCCTTTTTCTTCCAGGCCCCCAAATACCTGAGAAACTCACTAACTAAATTCCTCCAACCACCTTTCCGGGTTATTAGATAGCTGCACTTAGTACCAGAAAGAGGAAATAGTATGTTTATTTTTTCCAGTATTGCACGACTGTGTCCTGTCATGTAACTTTCTCCTGTCTCGTGAATTTATAAATTCTGGTTACCTTCAGGTATAAAAAGTGAATGATGGGCTTTTACCTTCAGGTATAAAAAGTGCATGATGGCTTAAAATGCCAAACCCAGGGAGCCAGGTGATTTGGAACAACCCAGGAATCTCACCACTTAGCAGCTGTGGCAGGGAGACCGGGCACCAACCAACCAGCCCATCCTTTCAAACTCAAATCTAATTTAATCTCATCCCTTCCCTTGTACACGTGGGTGTGGCTCTGAGCTATTTTTATGAGGACTGGCACCTGCCTCGGAACACCTCCTCCCTCATTAGATCTTCCCTTTAAGTGGGCTTGGGACAGAGGGGAAGGATTAGGTATGCTTTCTCTGACTGCTTTTCTTCGATTCTTTTTCTTTTTCTTTTTATTAATTACACTTTATTCACTTTGTATCCCCCCATAAGGCCCTCCCTCCTCCCCTCCAGATCCTACCCTCCCACCCCCTTCTTCACGCATGCCCCTCCCCAAGTCCACTGATAGGGGAGGTCCTCCTCTCCTTCCTTCTGATCTTAGTCTATCAGATCTCATCAGAAGTGGCTGCATTGTCATCTTCTGTGGCCTGGTAAGGCTGCTCCCCGCTCAGGGGGAGGTGATCAAAGAGCAGGCCAATCAGATTATGCCAGAGGCAGTCCCTCTTCCCATTACTATGTAACCCACTTGGACACTGAACTGCCATGGGCTACATCTGTGCAGGGGTTCTAGGTTATCTCCATGCATGGTACTTGGTTGGAGCATGAGTCTCTGGGAAGACCCCTGTGTTCAAATTTCTGGTTCTGTTGCTCTCCTTGTGGAGTTTCTGTCCACTCCAGCTCTTACTATTTCCCACTTCTTACATAAGATTCCATGCACATTGCCCAACATTTGGCTATAAGTCTCAACATCTGCTTTGATAGTCTGTAGAGCAGAGCCTTTCAGAGGCCCTCCGTGGCAGGTTTCTAGCTTGTTTCCTGTTTTCTTCTTCTTCTGATGTCCTTCCTCTTTGCCTTTCGGGATGGGAACTGAGCATTTTAGTCAGGGTCATCTCTTTTGATTAGTTTCTTTAGATGTACAGATTTTAGTAGGTTTATCCTATATTACATGTCTATATGAGTGAGTATATACCATGTGTGTCTTTCTGCTTCTGGGACAGCTCACACAGGATGATCCTTTCCAGGCCCCACCATTTACCTGCAAATTTCATGATTTCCTTATTTTTCATTGCTGAGTAATATTCCATTGTGTAGATGTACCACAATTTCTGCATCCATTCTTCAGTTGAGGGACATCTGGGCTGTTTCCTTTTCTTTGCTTCTTATGTGAACACAGATAGCTCTTAGCATCTACATTTTGACAGGCATCACAATGTGGCTTTTGGAAGTGGACTCAATGTTTTGTCTGGAAATATAGAGCCCATACAGTTCCCAGATGTTATGGTTTGCATGTGTATCCTAAAGTTCATGTTTGAAACCTAAGTCACAGATTAGTATACTGATGGTATTTGAAAATGGTGAAATGGCAGGCAACTGAGATTAGGTCAGGTCATGAGGATGCAGGATGTGGCCTCCATGAGAGCACTGGCAGCTGTATCAGGCAACAAAGAGAGACTAGAGTTTACAGAGTCCCAGTTTCTTATCATACCACATTAGAGATAGCAATAAAGCCCTCACTAGATGCAGTCCCTTGGTCTTGGACCCAAAGAGAAAGTAAGAGATTTCTTTCCTCTTTGTAAATTATTCCATTTCAGGAGTACGAATGATGGAAGTGTGAGACCAAGAACCTGTCACCCTCCCCAACAGCACACACTATGGTCAGTTGTCTCTCTTACTCATGTATGAGTGAATGCATTGTCTCACAAACTTTAGAGCCCAATCTGCTGGAAGAGAACTCTCCAGAAGGCACTCACCTGCCTATGGTCTGTGCATGAATCTCTCCATCCTCATCATTCGTGCAGTGGCTATATAGTTGGCTTCAATACCAATTATCTTTGGCTAGCTCTTCCATCTTTCTTCTATTTTCTCTTCCCCAGGCTAACAGAAGACAAGACTAAATGCTGGGCTGCTACCTAAGGAGACTTCTTGCTTGAAAACAAGGCACTCTCCTCCATTTCTCTCTCCAATAGCATCTTCCTTGTAGGTATTCTTCTTGTCCCCAACGAAGAGAATGTCCCATTACAGTGAGCACAGCATTCATACAGTGGCCCCCAGCACTCCAGAAAGGCCCCCTTGTCTTTTTCTCCTCATCCTGGGTACAGTTGTTGGTTGTTCTAACAGGATCCTTTCCTTTGACATCCCTGAGAGAAGGCCTGCTTCCAATTGTTGGTGATTATATTCATTATGGGGACAGACAGAACCTCTTTGTTCTCAGACTTGGTCCCTAGTTGCTGATTCAAGGGAACAGGAAACAGGCCTATTTGATATCCTGTTATACTGTTACCCAATGTCTCCTGAAACTCACCTCCATTAAACCATAAGCCTTTCTAGACTGATCATTCATCCAGCAATTCAATAGATATTAAGTGATCCCCCACCTGGGGACTATTTCAGATTCTGGGAATGTGGCAGCAACCAGGATAGATAGGGTTCCCTTTCCCAGACAGCTTGTGCTATTTAGAAGGTGAACACTTAAACAGGTATGCTAGCAAGATATTATATCACGATGTGGTAGAGGTAACCACTGCTCTGTGTGTGTGTGTGTGTGCGGGCGCACTTGGGCGTGAGTGTGGTGTGGCTAAAGATTACAGGCTGGAAAAGGCTTATGTGAAGGGATGATCACCAACCCGGTTTGGAATGATACCCTGACAGGAAAAAGGTGAAGGCATGAGGTGGGAGCCTATATAGCTTGTGAAGAAACTGAAAGGTAAATAAATGGATGGTTTCCCATTTATTTGCCATATTAGCCCCTAAAACTTCTAAGATACATTTGTACACACTCTTCTTGCTCCCATGGGTTAGAGAGCTTCGCTGTGCATCCTGTTGTGAGTCTATCCCGTGTCTGTTAAACCTTGACGGCTACTTATTTAGGATTAGGGCTTTTAGAGAAGAGGAAGCATTTTCTTTCTTTGAAATTCTTTCTTTCTTTCTTTCTTTCTTTCTTTCTTTCTTTCTTTCTTTCTTTCTTTCTTTCTTTCTTTCTTTCTTTCTTTTTCCTTCCTTCCTTCCTTCCTTCCTTCCTTCCTTCCTTCCTTTCTTTTTTCTTTGTTTCTTTTTTTTTTTTTTTTTGGCCTCTCTGGACTTTTATTCAGCGGATAAGAGAAAGAATTTTCACTCATATATTTGTGAAACATGCCAGGAAGTATCCTTATCAAAAGGCTACCATAGCTCTAGCCAAATCACTACCATGTAGACATCGGTGCTAACAATGGGAGAACAGACCTAGAAGGTTTCCCGTGCCAGGTGCCTTCTTAATGAGGTTCATTAAATTAATTCACTTGCACATGTAAATTTGTGTATTATACTTTAAAGCATTGCACAAATAAAAATGTGTTATTTTCAGGTTAAGTAGAATAAAAAACACATAATGAACAGAAGTAAAATAAGGCTCAAGAAAACTCTAGGGTATTATTTCTTTAGTTCAAATTACTTTGAAATAGGGGAACTCTCATTGGAAGATTTTGTTAAACAAAATTGCTTTCATAACATTCATGCCTGAAATAACATTTTTTTCTTTGTGGCATACAGCATTTCAGGCTTGAGTAATATCTTTGAGATAATTTATAACCAAACTCTCATTTTACAGAGATAATGGGTGTCAAAAAGGCAAGGCAACATTCTAGGTCATGAAGCATTCAAGACTGCCAGAGTTGAACTTGAATCTTAATCTCTGTATTCTCAACCCTCGAGTTTTGCCAAGTTGCTGTGGTGCCTCTAAGTTAAGAATTGCTCTTTGGTGTACATTATATTACCTCATTGCTGGCACTATTAGATTAGAAATGCTGTAATAGGTAGGCACCAACATGGCTGCCAATAACACTTGCCTCCTGATATTTCAGTCACCCATGGTTGCTCTGTGCTTGACTATGGCTTGACTTTGAAATGTCCTCAATAGTCTCACACTTTGGATGCTTGGTCACCTGTTGGTGCTTATATTTTGGAAGGTTCTGAAAACTTTAGGGGGGGGGACTAGCCAATAGAAGTATGTTACTGGTTCTTAGGGGTATATTTTCTCTGCCGACTTCCAGTCTATCTCTGTTTCCTCGTCCTCATTGTGATAGACTGATCTCCTGAATCTGTGGAGCAAAATGACTCTTTCATCTCTTTAGTTGTTCCAGTCAGGTATTTTGCACACCAATTGGAAAGTAATACAGTCTATATGAATACAATGGTATATTACTTCCAAGGCAGGTTATGAATAACTATGGCTACCATATTGTTATCCTTCTCTTGGACCTGGCTTTCTGAGCAAAACCTGCTTCCATGTTGTGAAGATGCTTTATTAACCTATGGAAAGATCTGAGGAGGTGAGATATTTAACCAAGAGCCAGCAAGAAACTAAGGCTTGCCTGCATTTATGTGGGAACATGGAATCAGATTCTGTGCTATCTTGTAACCAGAATTATTGCCAATAAAAACCACACAGGAGATCCTGTCATGATCACTCAGCTAAGTTGCTTTAAAGATGCCTAGCTCCAGGGAATTTATAAGACAATAAGCACTTATTATTTAAATGCTATTTTGGGAGTAATATTTTGTATAGTAATAGAAAACTAGTAGAAGCATCACACTTTTCACCCAAACAATGTTAAATACTATTTAACAGGCAGTATCATTCATGGTAACTCCTCAAATCAGAGGGAAATAAAAGCCTTATCTGCTTAAGGCCCTGCTTAAGCACAGATTTTGCCACAGAACTGAAGAAGGCAGAAGATGGCTCTACCTGGTGCTGATAATGTCTCCTTGTAGACCACTCTGTGTTCTAAGTCTAGGTGTCAAGCTTCTGTTGGAGATACAGGATCAAAAGCATGGTAGCAGTCTGACATCAACAGAAAAGAGTGAAGACAAGACATATTTCCAGATAGTCTTCAGGCACGTACAACTTCTTGCTCAATTTTTTATGCTTTTGGAAAACTAGAAACTACCAGGAATTACTCCTATCTTGTTATGAGTTTGTTCTGGATTTAGTAGAAAAGATGATTAGAGATGTCATTGAATCTAAATTTAATATTTTCTTAAGCCAGTTCAGGGGCTATGTGCATTCTGGATGCTTGTCTTGGGTCTTACAGAAATCCTAGCCCTGAAGACACTGTCTCTTATAGATAATGCTTCTTTCCTTTTTTCCTGTTCAGTTTGCACTCACTGGACTGACAAAGCCTGTCTGAAGTTATTGCATGGGTTCATGTTGTTCTCACTTTCCCCCTTTCTCTATCATGCTCCACACAGTAGTGGAGCTGAGCTCTGTTCTGTGCTCGCTTTATTTCTGTAGGCATCCTTAGAACCACAGCTCGAGTCTCTGAGAGCAGGAACATTGAAGGCTTGGACTATTGGGGGCATAATAAATACTGTCCAACCATGCCAATGCTTGAGATGATGGTGGCACGGGGACAAAGGCACTGCACAATGGCAACAGTATCAAGCTAACCTGGACATGAACTCTCTGCTACTTAGCATGGCATGCTTTCTTCTGAGCTATCTCTATAAGGAAAGTTAAGACCAAATTCCATGTTTCACTGCTACACAGTTGAGAATAGGAGCCAGAAAAGCCTTCCATGTATCAGTAACATATTTCAGGAGCTGGAGGGCTCAGCCTACACAGCAGAGGTGACTGCCAGGCCAGCTCTTCTAAGCATGATTGATGATGAGATTAGAGGGGTTGATGGGAGGCATTTTGCTCCTCTGTGTCTTTCCCTCCTACAAGGCCTGAAACTCACTGCTACAATAAATGTCTACATTAGAGTTATGTTCTTCTGAAATGCAAACATTCTTAGAAGTCTTAATTTGCTCACTACTTTTTTTTTTTTAACTATTTTATGCTAGAAGAATTTACCAGAACATGTTTCCTCAAGGCTCTTACACAATGAGAGTTTTATGGAATACAGTGGGGTATGACACAGCTAAATTTAGACTAGGACACTTCTCCTGACAACAGCTTTTTGGAGGGGGCGGGGAGGTAGAAACCCTTACTCACACTCATGGTGTATTAGGTCTCCAGGTGGGGTGGTTTGCTCTTGGAAATGTTTACGGAGAGACAACTAAAAGTTAAGCACTCCCAGGATAGCTGAAGTTTTAACCAAGAATCTGTAGACTGAGGAGGAGCTGATAATTAATGCCATTTAATTCAAACCATTTAGGGAATATCACTTTAATGTTTCAATTTTAGCCAGAGCAAAGACAGGAAGTGCAAAAGTTGACTTCAAGAAAAACTGATTTACTCCTATTACACATTCTTGTGTGTCTCTTGAATGCTGGGTTTGCTGGGCCACCCGCAAAGGAGGACAGTGCCCTGCCCTCAGCTTCCTTAAAGACTTGTGGCCTTTGCTTTGAAAGAGTGGGAAGGAAAACTCATTTTTCAAGGTTCTTCAGAGAGATAGGAACCAAAATAGATCCTGAAACCTTGTTTTTATATTCTCAGGAGCAACAGAACACTCAAGTTAAAAGCAAGAAGGCTTTTGAAAATTAGTGGAGAAAAGAATCCCATTTCAAGAATTTCAAACACTTAGGGTTAGGGGTTCAGCAGGCAAAATGCTTGACTTGCAAGCATGAGGACCCAACCCAGAACCCATCAAAAAACTTTGAGTGCTATAGGGTACTTTAGCAATTCCAGTTGTTGGGACACTAAGAGCTAAGAGCTAAGCAGAGTGTATTTTAGTGGATTCTTGCAGTAAGAGGGCCTGTCTCAAAGCACAGATGGGTGGTACTTGAAGGACACCTCATGTTGACCTCTGGTCTCCACATACCCATGAATACATGTGCACAGACAAACTTCTTTTGAAACATTTCACTTGTAACCCATGTACACTGAAAACTACAAATGTTACAGAAGGTGTAAAATTTATAGAGCTCTGTAACAAGTTCCCAGGGTGAAAGAGTCAGTACTGGCAAGACTGACTCAGCATCCTACAAGATGTCTTCGTAGGAAATGATGATTGTTAAGTGGGGAGCATCTACAAAATCATAACAACTCCTACAAACAACAAGGCTGGACGACTAACACTACCTGATTCTGCGACTTATTATAAATCAATCATTACATAGATTTTTTTTTTTTTTTTTTAGTTAGTTATAGAGTTAACACAGTGTGGAATTAGCAGAAAGGCAAACAAAAAGAGTATAGAAATAGACCCTATATTGAACTTTAGCAAAAGAGCAAAGGAAATTCTATGGGAAATATCAGTGTTTTTAACAAATGTTTCAGTAACAATTCGGTACACATATGCAAAAAAAGCAAAATATAAGCTCCAATGTTTACTGCGTACCAGATTTAAATACAGCAAACAATCCTATTTGCCTATGTGTAAAATTTAAAATCTTTGTGACCTTGGATCAGGCAAAGATTTCTTTCTTAAACGTGATGGGAAAATCTGAACAATAAAAGAACAAATCAACAAAATTAGCAACAGCATTAAAACAAAAAAAAGTTGGGTCCTGAGAGATGTTTCAGTGGCTAGGAGTGCATACTGGTCTTGTATCGGACCCAAGTGCTATTTCTAGCTCTCATGTCAGCCAGCTCACCATTGCCTGTAACTCTAGCTCCAGGGTGTCTGATGTTTGCAGTTGCCTCGGGCACCCGTACTCCCGCACATATGGCGCCAACTCCTTACACATATAATGTAAAACAAAATAAATGTTTAAAATACTCTGTTCCCCAAAAGACACTTAAGAGAACAACCACAACAAGAAACTACTAGACATGATAGTATACAGCTGTTATTCCAGCCCCGGGGTGGGGGTGGGGGGTGTTAAGCAGGTAGATCAGTTCAGGGTCAACCTCAACCACATAGTGAATTTGAGGCCAGCCTGGGATGCAGAAGACCTTGTCTAAAAAATAAATACAAAGAAACAATAAAATGAGAAAGAAGAAAGGAAAAGATAGAGAGTGACTGAGAGAGAGAGAGAGAGAGGTAAGCCAGAGACTGGAGCAGGCTTTTTTGTAAACCATATGCCTGCTAACAGACTTATATCCAGAATAGATAAAACAGTCTCAAAATTCAACAATAAAAAACCCCAACATTCCAGCTTTTTAAAAAATATGCAAACTATTTATACAGATGCAAAAAGAGAAACAAGCATGGAAAATTAAAACACAAAAACTTGAACACAAATATTCCTTGAGTGAAGTACCACAATACGACCATAACCTAGAATGGCTGAATTTACAGGGATGGCAAGGAGGCAGAGTGCACTGGGTTCTCTTTTGTTTTTACTGGCTGAAAAATTCTGTAAGTGCTTTGGACAACACTTTAGTAGTTGTTTCTTAAAAATCTAAACATACTTCTACCATCTGACTCAGCAACTGCAATGATAGGAAACAGGGAACATTTCTTGGGATTTGTTTTAATCTTGAATGAAAGATACATAAAATACATACATTTAATCATGAATGAAAGATTCAGAATGACTGCCACAAAATAAGTTTTATTCATGGTTTCTTAGCAACAGGAGGTGCCATGGAGAGGGGTCATATGGAGAAGCATCAGAGACCATTGGGTGGCAAAGAGAGAGAGGGGAAGATGTGCTCCAGTGGTGTATGGGAGGAACAAGCAGTTAAGCAGGTGGAGGGGGACTACTTTGTGTTGGGTGATTGTAGCAGAAGCAGGTGGAGGGTGACTACTTTGTGTTGGATGGTTGTATCGGGCTCTCTGAAGTAGGAACTTGCCCTGGATGCCTGATATCTGGACCCGACCTGACTCAAGTAGGTGGATAAGGGCCAAAGCGTGAGAACCAGATGAGAGAAGCTCTAGGAGGATCTGTTCGAAAACTCTGCTTGCAGGGAGCCTTGTGGTATGTCTGGGCATTGGCCAGCTTTTAGAGAAGTGCCCTCTTAGGTGGTAGAGCCTCAGTGTTAAAGCAGCAAGTCCCCATGGCTGATATGAGAATCCTATTCTATAAAAAACTTCTTGAGAATACCCATACATATTTTATTTGTAACAGACTATTCAAAACAACCCAAAGCACGGAATGTGGTATGGTTGTCCCTTCTCTATGGGATTAGTTCCCAGATCCCAGCTGACACCCAAATTCTCAGCTGCTCATGCCCCTAAAGTAAAATGGCATAGTGTATTGGTGAGTCTTTGGTTGTTGTGACAAACTTCTGAAAAAAAGCAATTTAAAGGAGAAAAGACTTGTGGCTTACAGGTGCAGAGGCTATTTTATATCCAGAATCCTTAAGCTATCATCAGAGTATAACTGTCCCTAGCTCTGAGTGAGGCCACAGAGCACCCGTGTGATAACCAAAGACAGCACATGTCCAAGGTCTCAAGGCCAGCAAACAGCAGCAGGACATAGCGCTTGTGGAGTTTGATTACAGCTCACTTGCTGATTTGCTCTCCAGTCAGATCAGTGAGAGCCTTCACACCCATTTTCTCAAAGTGCTCACCGGGCTGATGAACTGGTTCTATGGCTAGATGGTGAGTCCAGTCCCACCGCTTCGGGTTGTGTGGATCTATCAGAGCAGCCTACCTCCTTGAGAGTCGAGTAACTCTGATCAGATCTCTACTCTCAGGGGCAAGAAGTTAGATGAGAAACAGAGGCCCAGTGATTAGCACAATTAAACATTGTGTTTTCATTATTATTACAATAAGAAAATACATATACCAGAAAATTTACCATTATAACCATTTTTCCTTTTCTTGTAAATATTTTTTTTTGAAAATCATTGATAAATTATATATCTTCTGAGTTCTTTTCCACCTACTTCTCCCATGTCCTCTCCACTTCCTCTCCCATCCAAATCCACAACCTTTCTGTCTCTCCTTAAAAACAAACAACATCTAAAGAATAATAATGACATATTAATATAATGTAGTAAGATAAAACAAGAGCAAACAAATTGGAATAGGTCAAAACAAACAAGCAGAAGAAAGAGAGCCAAAGAAAAAGTGCAAGAATCATAGAGATGAAGAGACACACATTTGCACACATGGGAATCCATAAGAACTTAAAACCAGAAGCCACAATATACAAAGGGCCTGTAAGGTTAAAAAGAAACAGATAGACAGAAAGACCTGACTCAACATTTTGAGACAAGAACGTCCACAGATTCCATGAGTTTCTTTTGTGTTGGCATCTATTTCCAAGCATACAGCTCAGCGGCTCTGGGTGCACCCACACTGTTGCTCATCTATCTTTGACCTTCAGCTGCAGAGTCCTGCGCCTGGAGAAACAGAAACTCTACATATGTTAAACATGAACTTTCCACTTCCTACCCCTAGCCCGTGGCCACTGCCGGTTTACTTTCTCTCTAGGAATCTGACTGCTACCATGTCATATAAATGCCATCATTGACCAAAATACCAAGCCTTTAAATATTATTTCACCTAATCCTGCCAGTAAGCCAGGGCACAGGGAATATGTTCAGGACAAACTAAGCCCTTAACAGGAAGTTTCGTGTCACACCTCTGTGAAGTCACAAGTCCATGACTAACACACAGCTCAGCCGCTTCCAAAGCCCAGCTCCTTCTCTTCCTGCGTTTGGAGAAAAATACATTTAATGAGAGAGGGCTGAAGATACAGCTCCATGGGAGAGGACTTGCCTATCACGCAGGAAACCCTGGGCTCCACGCTTAGCATGGAAAATTTAGAAGTTGGAAGAATAATGTACAGGCCAGTGTAGTCTATTCAAGCCTTTGCAGTCTTGATTAGGTTCTAATGAGCCTTCTTCATCCCTATAAATTCTGTATGTGTGCCCACATGTGTTTGTTTATATTACTTTAGTCTTAAAGCCAAGGTGAAATAAAATTGAGTTAGATATCATGAATAACGCTTTAAGTTTGGAATGGAGAACCATGGAAGCATGACATGTGTCTGAATTACTTCCAGTGTTTCTAGAAAGACGAGGAATGAGATTTCAGATACAAGTGACCACAAAAGGCGTCGTTACCTCCAAAAGCATAAATGAGCCCTTTCCTGGCTGCTGTTTCAGCTGTTGGTGAGTCCTAGGGGGTAGGAATTTGCAACTCTCACTGTTGTAGAAGGGAAGTTGGCTTCTAAGACAGCTGTAGCCAATCTACCCGACTGAACCAGACAGCCCCACAGCCAGACTTCATAGTGGAAAGAATAAACGACCCTGGAGGAGCAGACTGACTTATGGCTAACAGTTCAGGAGTCAACAGTAGGCCTTGAAGCTCAAGAACCATGGATTTATGCCCAGCAGACTCTCTTCAGGATACATCTGCCTTGTAGACATTAAAAAAAAGTGGGTTTTTTTGTCATAACTATCATTAGATTTATTCTTAACTACAGAACGAATGAATTTTGTTCCCTTTCTCTATTAGTCACTTGAGATTTATTTATACATTATTAAAGAATTTTGCTAGCATTCCACAATTCTAGGAACAGTTTGCTCTTAATGAGAACCAAAATCTAACCTCCAAGACTCCTTTCCTTGTTAAAAGATTTAGCAGTGGTTTGAAAATAAATCAATACCATCTTTCTTTACAAAGAGAACTTTGGCTTTTTCTCAGGGACCAGAGGGGACAAGACAATCCAGTTTGTTCAAGTATTGGACAATAGATGAAAGGGTGTAATATGTTTGGCCTTAGAGAGAATTCTGTGCAGGATGTAAAGGGGATTAGACATCCCACAGCCATGACAATTTTCACCACTCCTCAAGCTGTCCCTGCTTCTGTGTGCTTCCCGCTGAAGGGACAGGGCCTATTACTTCACAAAAGACAGCGTTTTGTAAGTCATTAACTCAACTTGGGCATATGGCAAATATTTTACATACTGATTCACATGGGCAGGCTTTCACAAAACTGAGTACTTAGGCAGTAAATGAAAACGGAAGGACACCGGCTGGGATGGCATGCTTCTCTACCTGGTACTCACGATAAGGACGTTTCCCTTTTACTGCACCCACTACCATTTGCAACCTAAGCATTATAGAAAACACACACCAATCAAAGCATACTTTTAAATATGTATCATGGGGATAAAACCATACATTAAATACTGAGAGTGATTAGACATTTGAATATTGAATTTCACAGTTAAGGTTAGTATGGAATTAACGTGTGATTTGCAATCAGGTTAAATTCAAGTCTTAATATTGTCATTGCTAGTTGTATGACTGAGCTCATACACATCTCTTCTGGTCCGTAGTTACCTAACCGATGGAGTTAGGGGAACAGGTTAAATCCTTCTGGATCCGTGTAGTTTTGAAGGGTTAATGTACACAGTGAGAGCCCTTTAGAGTTACACTCAGTGTAACTGGTGAAGGAATTTAGAGGGAGGAAGGCACACTTTTTGTTCACCAGATAGCCAACCTCTCCTAAATATTCCTAAATTCTCATGCAATCATGTACTCATATACACAGACACAGAGATACCCTCACCCACCCAGTCACACACATACACATTAACACACACAGAGACATACACAAACATACATGCACACACACATATCCTTTGACTCTTTATGGTACACTGTATGGCCTTCCAATGTGTCCTTGGGACATGCTTCCAGCAACAGTCACAGATCCTGACTGAAGAAGTATGCTTTGTACCTGTTGTGGCCTAATGTACTACTGGAGGATCTCTACAAAAATCCCTTCTCTAAGTTTCAGTTTTGACTCTTTCATTCCTCTTCTTTCATCTCCCCCTGCCCCTCCTTTAACTAGGTCTATTTTTTAGCCCAGGTGGGCCTGATCCTACTGTCTTCCTGCGCAGTCTCTCATGTACTTGGACTGTCAGTGGCTGCCAGCACACCAGCTCTTTTCATGTCCTCACTCTTGTTATTCTTAAAGCAGAGCTTCTAATTCTAAGGTTTGATAACAAGTCACTGAGACAAAATATGTAAAACTCAAACAGAGTAGCCTGGTCTACCGTGGCATTCTAAATGTCTGTTAGGTAAGCTTCTCCCAATACCATTGCCCATCAAAAAGTAAATACACAGCACGGTGAGGAAGTGTGCCATTGGATTTAGTCACAGCCAGCACCTCATGTGCCTTGCTGCTTCAGCCATAGTTGTCCTTCTGGGCCCAGCTCTTGGCACGTGTGTCAGCTCCCCAGTTTTCTCTCCTTGAGGCCCAGTCTGAGTTCCTCTTCTACCTTCTAAGTCCCATGCTCAGGGTGGTCTTATTACTAGCTGCTTTGGAGAACATTGCTTTTCATCTCAGGTATGAACTGGGATTAGCTAGGACTGCCTACTTTAGCCCATTAATCATTCAGCTGCTGAGAATAAAGCCATACAACCAGAAAGATACTGGGATCCCAAGTTTGGAAGTAGAAAACCCCTAGGACCCCATGTGTAGGGACCCCCATCAGCTATGCCAGATACTGATCTACAGCTGGCCAATTTTTCGTTTGTTTGTTTTTTTGCCTAACCAATTAGCTGTTTTAGCCTCTCTTTCTAACAGTGGCAACAAAGAGCCCGCAAGAAAGAGAGGAATAATCTATAAAAGCAATGGGACCAAAAGATGGCTGTGAAATAGCTCTTTTCCCTCTTGGCTCCCTTGGGTAGGCAACTTTCTCCAGAAAATTAAATATCGCCTGTCCCTGGAGACATGAATGTTAAGATCTGACCACCCTGAAATCAATCCTCTGTGTTAGCTTTCTCCTACACACTGAGTAACAAAACCTTGCTGCTGCCTACAGAATGTTTATAGGCATTGGAGAAAAATTTAGAGTATCTTTTACACCCATTAAAAAAAAGTAAAAATTCATCCATAATTTTCTCTTATCATCAGATGCTTTGAATGAGCATACATAAAATTCAGTACTTGCTTTCTAAACAAGCTGCTTCGATTTTCTCAAGTTGAAATACTGCATTTGAAGAAGAAAAACACCCCTCACAAGCTGCCTTGGGTATCAGATCATGCAAGCTGTATTTCTGTAAAGGCCAGGAAGTTTTTCCTATGACTGTACATGAAAGGAGAGTCTGTGCAGAGCTCCTGATTCTCACTTAACACAGGACAAAGTTATCTGTCCATAAAAACAAGAACCTTGCTGGAGCTTCTGTTAAACTATTTAAAAGCAGTTAAAACTGTCTTAACATACTCAGAATGGACAAAGGTCTGAAGGCCAGGAGTGATCGATCATACTATGGAAATAAAGAAATATGTTCATATGTAAAATAGTTGATATTGTTTCTCAGAATAACTAAGTATAAGCAATTGAGAAGATACTTTTGAATTTATTTCCCCACTTTTAGTTTAAAAAACAAAAGCCTGAGCCTCTCTATTTAAATGTGAAGGATCAGCACCAGTATTTCTGCACAGTACTGCACAAGTTCTCTGCACACCCAGTTCAAATGTTTGCAGAAAAAAATGTAAAATCTATTCATAGGCATGAATGCCATCATTAAGAATGCAAAATAGTTTCAGAAATTTAAAGCCAGAAAGCAAAAGAAAAATCTTCTTGAGAGATAAATATTCCATATATGGTTTTTATGTAAAGGCAACTTATTTTTAGGAAATATGGAAAAAATTCTTCAGCTCTTTTGGATTTATATACTCAAAAGTGACTGTTAATATTTAAAGTACCACTTTTTGAGGCTGAGTCTCACTTTGTAGCCCAAATAATATTTAAACATATATTTGTGTGTTTAAACACACATGCGCGCGCGCGTGCGCACACACACACATCCTCCCTTCCTCTTTCTATTTCTTGAGACAGGGTCTCACTATGGAGCTGTGACTATCCTAAAACTTACTGTGTAGACCAGGCTGGCCTTGACCTGACAGTAATCTGCTGGCCTCTGCTGGGAATAAAGCAAGTTCCACTATTTCTGGCCTATACATCCTTTTTTGTGGCCCTTTGCAGTGCTGTGGATGGAATTTAGGGTCTTGTTCCTGTTAGTCTGGTCAATTACTCCCCTGTTGCTACACCACATATGAAAACACACATATTAAATTTAACAGCTTTTATTTTTTTGTTTTCTAAACCACAGAATTGAAAATGAAAATTTAAGCGCAGAGCAGAAACGTCCTTTTCAAATGACTAGATGGTTTTACTCACCATTGATCTCAGATGTGATGGCCATTTTCCTGCTGTTTAGACACAGCCAATCTGCCCGACAACACCATTATTAAAACTCAGATATAATAACTCTGCCATTCAAAGAATTCCCAGGGTGGTGATTTCAGAGTTAGGACAGGTTCTCTATGCAGCATTACTACAAAGCATATAAAATTTTCTTTCCCAATAATACAAAAATGTTTAGGGAAATTATGACAATATGCTCCTCACCTTTCCTTATTCCTATAAAACTGCAAAAATATGAACATTTCAAACTATCAAAAGAAGGCCATGTGCTTGTCTGATCTCTGGTGGAAATGAGCAGCTTGCTGCATATTCATCAGCGGGAGAAGCTTGTTACCCCTGAATCCCAGAACAACAGGGGGAGTAATGACTGCTATAAATCCTGGGGCCTCACCAAGACCATGTCACTTCCATTTTGATTTGGAGTCAGGATCTCTGAGGATGTATATACACTTGTCTTTTCTTTGGTTGCTTGTGAGATGCCTCAGCGCTCATGCCCTGCAAGCCTGGGATCCATGTAAAGGGGGAAGAGACTGGCTTCACAGAGTTGTCCCATGACTTCCACATGTACACTGTTACACTCAAGCTCCCAGACTCATGCAGCAGCAACAACAGAACTAAATCAGGTTCCTGGGTGGTTTTTTCAGATGCACTGACGTTTGCAAGCAACAGAGCGCAATCTTGAGAACACTTCCCCACATCCAGAGGACGAGATACATCAAATGATTCCCAAGCACCTTTCTCTTTGGCACATTTGTTTTTGAAACAGGACCCAAACTATGCAGCAATGGTTGGCACAGAACTCAGAGAGATCCTTCCATCTCCGGCTGCTGAGAGCCCAGCTACACATTTGTTTTGAGACTTTTCTTTCCACTTTTGGGACCCGGGGTTGAGGGCCATTTTGGAGGTGGACATTGGTGATCCCCTCCCTCCAGCAGGCAAAGCCAGAGCCTGTTGCATTCTTCTTGCTGGACATGTCAATCAGGGGTGTAATAATGTAATTAATGCATAATAATGCATCGAGTTAAGGACTCAATTTACTCAGGTCTGATGGGTCCTGTGGAGGGGAATGGAAGCTACTTATCATTGTTTGCTTGGTTGTTTGTTTTGTTTTTAATGACACACTTTATATAGCCCTGACTGTTCTGGAATTTGCTCTTGTACACCAGGTTATCCTTGAACTCAGAGATCTGCCTCCCTCTGCCTCACAAATGCTGAAATTAAAGGCCTGGGCCACCACACCTGCCTCAGTTTTGAAAAGAAGACTTTGATAAAGTCAGTTTTTCTTTACAGAATTTATATAACTTATAATTGTTTCATAAATGAAAATAGGCAACTTCTGAGTTTTCTTCTAACTACCAAATACTTGTCGAGGTGCTAAAACAATAGCTTTTCTAACGGAGGCCCCATTTTATCACCTTTTCCTTCTATTTGATCATGGGACAAGCTATGGACACTCTGTAACTTGAAAGAAGGCCCTCAGTAGAATCCCACCCGGTTGGCACCCTGACCTTGGACTCCCTCAAGAGTCCTAGAACAAGAGAAATAAGCTTCTCTGATTATAAGCTAAAGCCATAAAAAAAAAAACCCACAAAAAAAACAAAAACAAAAAAACTCAAAAACAAACAAAACAAAACAAAACCCAAAAAATGTACGGAAGTTATTTACTTAGCTCCCTGTTCAACACAACTTTCCTAATGGAACTCCTGCAAGTGTGACAAGTGATAGGTAACCTTACTATGTGCAGGCTTCCTTTGTCAGTGATATAGTGTGTTAGGAAGCCAGCAGACAAATGTTGGTTCCCCAGTTAACACCTCATGTTTATTTAGATTTAGGCTTTACCTTTGTCAACATGTTTTTGTGATTATACTTTTTTCAACTTCTAGCTTTCGTATTAATAGTAATATTTAGTCCATTTCCCCAGGTTTTATATATGTTGGCAATTATCTCTGAATGCAACTAATTGATCATGCATAAATCATGCAGCACAGTCTACTTCTATTTTTTTAAACTGCTATCTTTTATTGATAAGGATTTGTTGTTGTTGTTTCGGGCTTTGTTGTTGTTGTTATGTTTGAGACAGGATGACTCCCAGCTTGTTATTATCACAGAAATGAGACGTGGAACCCATGATTCTCCTGCCTCCACCTCCCAACTGCTTGGATTAAACACATGTATCATGAGCAGAAGAGAGACATGTTAATACTGTGGTAACAGTTACACATTTGGTAATAGAATTCATCCAGCCCTGTTGGTAGCTTCATTTTACAACTACACTGCAGAGACAAAGTAGGGGTGTTTGCCTCCAGGAGGCACTCTTAAATGATGGGGTCAGTATTTGCCCTGAGGTCAGCCACATTCCAAAGTGTTCATTTTGATGTCTTATGAGAAGATAACAAGAAAAACAGGCATTTTTCTATCAAGGCTCATTTTATCTGGTGATAAACATGTTAAAACACTAGTATTGTAATAAATAATGAAACATGAACCTGCTTTGATAGAAAACAAATGTTTCTTCTATAATGATTGCCAGATTCTTAGGAAACAGCTATGTGCTCATGTGTACTTGCTTAATTTCCTAAGTTTAGCCTCTCACTCCAGTTGCACACTCAGCATCTAGAGGTGAGCAGGGCAGACCACAAGGAATAGCACTCGCAAGAACACAGGACACTATTCTGGACCAAGCTGCTTACACTTGCAGTTTCGATTTCTGAGGAGCCCCGATGTGGCCATGGAATCGTTACAGGTGGGTTAGGGGCCCAAGAAGCAGGAGGCTTAGACATAGTCTCCTGGGATCAGATTCAGTGTACATGGAACATACGTTCTTCCTCTGTGCTTCTGCAAATAGAGCAACCTAAAGTTTCAGTCTCAGACTGCATTAAATTCCAGAGAATCCTTTGATCTCTAGTGAAAACTCCAATAAAATGATAATCACTAACTCAAACAAATTTCCTGTTTACAAACCCATTGTGTCTGCTGGAAGTGGCTTTGGAAAGCTGCGATGAGAAGCTTGACACAGACACGGTAAAGAATCTGAGCAAGGGAAGAGAGAGGTGGGACTGGAAGTGACAGCAGATACTCTGAGGCCCTGGCTCCCTGGAAGGCAGGCTAGGAGAACCCAAGGAAGAAGTAAGCATAAAGCACCTAAAAATAGACGCTCCATAGGAAACTGTCCTCACGATAATAGATTTGCTATTGTGTTCCAAATCCTGCCATTTCAAGCCATGTCTAGAAAAGGCATACTTTTTGAAAGACACCGTGTCCTTCCTGTCTGTTCACCAAGGACACTGCTCACACATCCTGCTCCACGTTGGTGGTCCTTTCCAGAGTGTTCTCATTTCTTTCTATAAAAGTCATACTTGAATTGCTTTCCCTGTGGGAATTTACACTCACATGTTAAGTCCATAACTGTTGTTGCTATCCTCTTTGCAGACAATCACAGAAGTGTGGTTTTTAAACATACTAAAATGCACATTCTAGCCTGGTGAGATGGTTCAAGAAGTAAACTTCCATGCTGCCAAACCATGACCCGAGTTTGGTCCCCCAAAGCCCTCATGGCAGAAGGAGAAAACTGACTTCTACAAAGCTGTCATGTTTGTGCGCCTTCACCTATACACATGTGCACACACAAAATACATGCAATGAAAGATTTTAAAATTAAACCATTTTGACCCTTAGTGGGACTCACTTCTATTAATTCTTCCTTAGACTCTTTTGGTTTATATAAAAAAATGTTAAGCAAATACTTTTTGCTCAGTTTTAAAAATATTAATCCATTAAAATTTTCTGAATTACTAACATATGTTAGATGATAGGAAAAGTGGGAATAAAGCTTTGAAAACTGAGCCCCTGATATTGACAAAAAAAACAAAAAAACAAAAAAAACAAACACTTCAAAATTGGAGTGGATGAATAAAAGCAAAAATCTTAAAACAAACAAACAAACAACAACAGATATTAATCTCTTTTCTGCCGAGTTCTTTTATTCTCTCATTTCTAGCCTGAGCATATACATTTTAAATCCAATTCCACAGCTAATGAACATGTATTTAGTTTTTATAATGTCATGTCAACCTTAAGTTGACAGAATTGCTTGACGGAAGGCCTGCCCTGCGCAGAACCCCCTCGAAAGAGACCAGCAATTCTCTAAGTTAGCCATTTGGCAGCAGGGATCCTTCTCAGAAGTGATGGCTGAACCAGAGTGAGACTGAATCTGGGGCACTTTGGGAAGGCTAGTTGATTAGTACGTTATCGCTGCAGAGTCGGCAGAAACAGAAGGTAACCGAGTCCCCACAGACTGTGAGGCTCAAGTCTGGAGGACACAGACACAGGTTGTAGAGCTGCAGAACTGCAGCTTCCAGCAGTTGCATCCGGACAGGCTCTGTCCCCTGTCACTTCCATGCTCTTATGGTTCTCCCCTCCAGTTTCTCTTGTTTGAACTTCCTTCGGCTGGGGCACTGTGGGTGGGGGCCTCTTCTCACCAGTGTCTACTAGAGATAACCACAGACCTCTCCCCGCGCTGTTCTATCTGACCTACTTCCCAACGGTCTAAGAAAACTCTGGCAGAACAATGAGGATTGATGTTTTTCTCTGCTGCGGGTCACTGCAGTTTGGGACTTTGGCACTGCTAGCACATTCCTTTTCTTTTCCTGATATATATTATGGCTTTTTAGTATCAAGGAGCGCACTCAGATTTTTTTTTTTAAGTAATTGCTATAAAATCCAAATGACAATGGCAACATTCCTCAGTAACAATTCTCGTTCAAATCAGACATGGCAGGCTGGCTTCTCGTCAAAATCTCCAGGGTGTAAGGCTGACAGTCCCTTTTTGCCCTGCTGTCTATGTGAGAATAGCACTGCCTTTGTCCATTTTGTTCCTTGTCTGGTTCCTCTGTGACCTCTGTCCCTGTCTGTCTCAATACCACCTTAAGAACTGTAGATTCACCCAGTCTCGCTGAGCGGCCACAGCTAATCAGATTGGGAAAAGCGCTTCACTCACAATTTATAAACTTAACATAAAACTCCTTATATCATTAACTTGCTAAAGGTAAAATAAAATTTTGTATGAGGCAAGAGGTTTGGACCGGTGACCCAACTCTGGCTCCCAAAGCCCGAGTATTGCAGAGTTTAACCATTGGTAGCATGCTTTCCTTGACTGTTGCAGACTGCCTGCCAATGAACGAACGAAGCAGTCAACTCCTGACTTGTTCAGCTGACTACGGCCTGACTACCCTGCAGTCAAGTGGTTTTCACACCTCCCCCACTCTCCTATAGCCACTGTCTGACCTGAGTGTTGGTTACATTTTTCAGAACTTGCTTTGGTTTGGGGAGCTGTTTAGTGTGTAGGCTGTGGCTTTTGCTTTTTGCTTTTTATTTTTCCTTGCTCAAATAAACTCTACCAAATGCAATTGGTGTAAGGGTTTTTCCTTTTTAAAAATCTTTGGGGATGTTTGGAACAGCTTGAGAATGTGAACCTATTTTTCGATTGTGAATTTTATGAAATCTAAACATCTGGTATCATTGCTGAAAACATTTTTTGTATTATTTTGTTTTTTGTTTTTCCAGACAGGGTTTCTCTGTGCATCCTTGGCTGTCCTTGACATGCTTTGTAGACCAGGCTGGCCTCAAACTCACAGTGATCCACCTGCCTCTGTCACCCAAGCACTGAGGTTAAAGGTGTGTGCCACCACACCCAGCTATTCCTGAAAACTTCAAAAACAAGTTTTATTGTTGAAAAAGAGCTTCGAAAACCTTTGCTTTAGGATTGAAAACATTCTTATTTTATGTGTGTGGGTATTTCGCTTGCACACATGTCTGTGTACAATGTACATGCCTAGTGACCACAGAGGCCAGAAGAGGGCATTGCATTCCTTGCAACTGGAGTTGCAGACAGTTGTGAGTTGCTGTGTGGGTGCTGGGAATTGAACTGAGATCCTGGAAGAACACCTAGTGTTCTTTATCATTGTGCCATCTCTCCAGCTCTTATTTGTTTATGATTTCTGTGTATGTGTAAATGCCTGCATGAGTTTACATATGCCACATGTCTGTAGGAGATTGGAGAAGACAGAAGAGGGTGTTGGGTAGTGTGGGACTGGAGTTACAGATGGTTGTGAGCTTCAGGGTGGGTGCTGGAAACTGAACCCAGGCCCTCCACAAGAGCAGTAAGTGCTCTTAACTGCTGAGCCATCTCTGTAGCCCCTCTTTGCTGAAAACTTAATGTCCAGGTTAAATGCACTGTAAATAAAAAATAATTTTGAAGTAAAGTTTAGTGGAAAGGAACAGAGAGCCTATCTCATTAACATTCTTTATACTAATTACATGGAGGCAGAGCTCATGCTTTAGATGTAGTAGTCTCTTGGTTTGTTTGGGCTACAGTAGATCAGGTGGCTTATACACAACTTATTCCTTGTAAGACTAGAAGTCAGCATGAGGAAGCAGGTAGATCTGGTTATGGTGATAGCCTGTTTCCAGACTTACAGATACTGCCATTCTGTTGGTTTCTTATATAGTGACGGGACAAGGCAGATTCCTGGAACCTCTTGTATAAGAACACAAATCCCACCCATGAGAGTATCATTCCTGTAACTTAATCATCCCTCAAAGGTCATACACCCCAATAACATTATATTGGTGATTAAATGTTAAATCAAGACACTCAGATCAGAGCAACTGGGTCAAAGAAATGTGTTATTAAAATTAACTTTAGCTGTTTCTCTTTCCTTTTTACTTCAGTTTTTTAATTTACTTGTTTCTGTGTATATGTCACATGGATGTAGGTACTCGTAGACGTCAGAAGAAGGTGTTGGATCTCCTGGCGCTGGAGCTATAGGCACCTTTGAGCCACCCTATGTGGGTACCGTGAACAGAACTCAGGTCCTGGGAAGAACAGCAAGCACTCTTACTCTCTAGTCTCTCTCGTGATATGTTGGGCGGTGGGTCTGGGAATGTAGCTCGGGGTAGAGTGCTTGTCTTTACTTCTTAAACTGAGTTACTAAAATTTTAAAATTATATATGTGGCTTGAAATATTTTATTACTAGATAACACTGATCTAAATGGGAGAGGCAAGATGTTTCACCGCAGGTTTACCTGGCCCAAGGAAACCTTTCTTCTAGTCAGCAAATAAAATTTAAATTTCTCTTAATTTCTAGTTATGTGTCATAGAGGAATACTAATTATCAAAATTTAACTTCAGTATAGTTAATAAATTACCCTTTTTTAAAATAAATTTTATTATTTTCAACAAATTTGTTTTTACATTTTTTCAGATTTTTTTTTTTTAATTTTATTTTAAAAGCTGAGACTGCAATGTATACACAGCCAGGTCCAGCTTTCAAGCCATGGCTCTTAATGAATGTGTTTATTAGTTTATAGTGCCCTCACCAGGTCTTGACCAGGATTAAAGCTCCTCTCTCTCTCACACCTATGCAGCTCCTTGTGACCTTCTAGTTTTCGCACCTCTCAAGGCACCTGAATCTTACATTTATTTGCCCTTCCCAAGAGCTGTACACTTCCTCACAGCATCTCCTCCATTAAAACCTAAACAGTGGAAGCGCCCACACTCTGCTTTCTGAGACGGCCAAGCTGTCCTGGAACCCATGGTGTTGAGGAGGGCAGGATGCCATTTCTGAACTTCTAAGCTCATGAAGAGTAACAATGCTCTGTGAGGCTGTGTAAATACCAGAGAGCTGAATGACTGAAGGAACCCCCTTCCCCACCTCGCTTTTCTCTGTCATACAGCTTGAGGAATTGGCTACTCCTAGGGCTGGTGGGAACTGAGGACTGAGAAAATAGATAGTATTGGAGAAACCGGGCCTGATGAAGACCTTCAAAGGGCCTAACAAGTACCAGATCTCTAATTCAATATAAAGATAATACAAACCTCAGGTAGGGATGTTTACTAGAGTCGATATTTCCCATGAATGCCTCAATGTTTATATTTGGTACCATTGTATATACCAAATACCTGTATCCAATTATTTCAAAAGAGGTTATATTAGTTCTGTTATGCTACTGTCCATATATGAACAAAATGTGAGTCTGCCCACTGGATAAATTGTTGAGACAGTGAAGGTTCTCTGCCTACCTGGAGAGATGTCTGCCTACTATTTTGCATATAAATCTGTAATTCATATTATTGGCGAATAAGGTTATGTGTGATGCTAAGATCCCATGGGCCGGTCATCCTGTGCCTTAAGCAGGCTTTCCAATGACAGCCTACATGCCTGACCTTATTTTAACATGTTTTTTTTTGTTTTTGTTTTTTTCCAGTTTAAATTCTAAACTGTTTTTTGGTCATGGAGGGGAGTGCAAGTGTGCCACAGTATGCATGTAAAGGTCAGAGAAAAACTTGTTGGAGCTGGTTCTCTCCTTCTACCGTGTGGACACCAAGGAGTGAACTCAGGTTGTGAGGTTTGGTGGCAAACATCTTTACCTGCTGAATGATCTCACTGGCCCTGTTAACAGTTTTTATGGGTTACTTAATTCTAAGTTTAATTCAATCACAAGAATATTTTGTGAGCACATGTAAGATGCATTTCTGTTGATCTGACTCTTTCCAAATGATCAACGGCAGAGACTGGATACAATTATCACCGGTCTTTTTGACATCATATTTGACCAGCCCCAGATAATGTTTGCTACAGCACAGTGGCCGAGGGGTGGTGTGCACAGCTGTTCCCCCAGCGCCCGGCTCAGAATTCAGAGGAAATACTAAGGAGTCATCAGCTGACCTTGCCTGGCTGCAGTCACCTGAGGGTTGAGAAGTCAACTGAGGGTATGTGTGAAATCAACACATACTTTATCCAATAATGATGATGCCCGGAAAGGCGCTGTCCACTAGAAAGACACACAGAGAATTTCTGTGGTAAAGCATACCCATTCAACATCTAGATTTCTCACTGTGTTGAATGAACTCACCTGTGCACACACAGGAGGTTTGAGGGAGAGTGTGATAAGGGGGGTAGGGGACCAACTCGAGTCTTAACTTGGAATGATGACTTTTTGTCCTGACTCTGGATGGAAGCCATAGGCCTTCAGTGAGCAAGGTTGCTGTGAGGCCCGTGAGGGTGTATCCTGCCTAAGATACTTGGTCAGGTGGGATGTCTGACCTCCTCTGAGGTCTGTGAGTTAGGGTAGCTTAGCATTCACCCGGCCAGTTCACCACTTATGCTCTCGTGACCTCTTGAAAAACAAGCACAGAAAAGAACTGATTGGTTCCTTTGGGCATGGGATTTAAATAAAATTTTAAAACCACAAGTATTTCAACTCCATATCAACTTTAGATACATGGAGTAGGTGGGAAATGAAAATGATCCTCTCGAGAGCAAATGGGAAAAAACAGGAGAAATTAGAGGGGAAAAGAAAGCTTATATCCCTGATTCTTTAGAACTAAGCATTTCATCTTTTAGGAGCTATTGAAAATTGTATTTAAAATATCAGTTTACTACTACTCACTGCTAGTGTACAACTAATCTTTGCCTCATAGACATGTATATATATATACATATTTATACACATGCACATCTGTATCTATCTATTTATCATCTATGTCTATCTACCTGTTATCTATATACACATATATACATATACACATACATATATGTGTGTGTACCATGTACATGTCTGGTGCCTGAAGAGGCTGGAAGAGGACACTGGATCCCCTAAGACTGGATTTAGAGACTATGTAGGCATTGAAGCCATTGTGTAGGCACTGAAAATTGATCCCAGGTCCTTTAAAGAGCAGCCAGTATTCTTAAGCACTGAACCATCACTCCAGCCCTGTTCAAATGACTTCTGAGCAATGGTTTTTGTCTTCTGCAATCTTGTTAAGCTTAGTTCTAGGTGGTTGTGTAGATTCCTTGAAATTTTCTTTGTAAACAATCATGTCAACTGTGGATAAGAACATTTTTATTTCTTCCTTTTATTTTATTTTAATAATGTTTGTGTGTGTGTGTGTGTGTGTGTGTGTGTGTGTGTGTGTGAATGAGGGCATATGCATGTCTTGGTAGTGTTTGGAGGTTAGTGGACAACTTTCTGGAGTCAGTTCTTGTCGACTCACTTCTGAGGGTCTCTTGTTTCCATGTAGATGCATGTTCCAGGTTAGTTGACCTATGAGCTTCTGATCATTCTTCATGTCAGTTTTCCATCTTATCAGAGAAGAGCTGGGATTAAAGAGGAGCATCACAGCCTCCGGTATTTTATGGAAGTTCTGGTAACAGAACCCAAGTCCTCAGTTTTTGTGGCAAGCAGTTTTTACCTGCGGAGCTATCTCCTTGGCTTGTTCCTTTGCTTTCACCCGGGAGTCTACAATTTCTTTTCTTAGCCCCACTGTACCAGCTGGGACTCTGAGTATTAGAGTGAATGTGGCTGATGGGGGTGAACAGCATTGCCTTGTTCCAGACCTCAGGTGGAAGCTTCCAATCGTTCACCATCAGGCAGTTAGCTGGAGGGTGCTCATAAATGTTGTTTATTAGTTTGAGATTCCTGATTGTGAGGAATGGAAACTGAATTGTGCTGAAATTTTCTCTGAATTACGCTTTGTGAGCATGTGGTTTTCCTTTTATAGCTGTCTATTATAGAATAATCTGATTTTTAAAACACTGACTAATCCTAGAATTTCCAACATAAAAACCATTATGTTGTATGGCATTGGTCTTTTAATATATATTGCTCTGCTAAATTTGCTAGTGTTTTATTGATAATTCTGGTGTTTGTGTTTATGAAACTCATTGAACTTTCATTTTCTGTCAATGACCTGCCATTGGGTTTTTTTTTTTATGGAGATTTACTTCTTTTTATTTTATATATTTATTTTAAAATTTCATTTATTTATTTATTTATTTATTTAATGTGTATATGTATTTTGTCTGCAAGTGTGTCTGCATATCACATATGCGTCTGGTGCTTATGCAGGTCAAAGACATCATCGGGTCCTCTGGAACCAGTGGCACAAACAATTGTGAGCCACCATGGGGATATTGAGAATAGTACTGGGTCCTTTAGAAGAAAAGCCAGTAAGCTGAGCCTCCGAGCCATCTTCCCAGCCCCCAGGTATTCTTTTAATATCTGTGATTTCTGTTGTCTGGTGAAGTACTCTATACCTGGGTGCTTTGGGGCACTGTCCACACAGCATGAATAGTAAAGAATGAGCACACTGCCTCTCTTGGGGCTTCTGTTTCCACTCCATTCATCCAGGTATAGACTAATAGCATAATCTCCTCAAATTTAGAAAAAAATCCCAAATGTATTACACAATCGCTTCACATCTTCATGGTCAAAGAACAATATCATGAGACCTATCACTTCCCCAAATAGTCTACGGGTCTTTTATAGCACCGTTATTTTAGATTCTTCTGAGAATACATGTACTTTTTCCTCTTGAGCAGTGGTTCTCAACCTTCCTAAAGCTGCAATCTTTTAATACAGCTCCTCATGTTGTAGTGAAAAATAAAATTATTTTTGTTGCTACTTCATAACTGCAATTTTGCAAATATCTTATATGTATATATAGCCAAATATTTGAAGGTTGATTGTCATAGCAAGCAGAGTGGTGTTCAGCTATAATCCCACACCTTGGGAGAGTGAGGCAAGAGGGCTTTCTGTTTGCACACATGTGTTTGTCTGTATGGGTGGGTGTAATCCTCTATTACTATGAACTTATTTTTTTCAAGGCAGGGTCTCTCTTTGAGCTTTGGGCCCATGTTTTCTCAGATAAGTTAGAAGCCATTAGGCCCTTGTAGTAGGGTGTGTTTTATTCTTCCTAGCCCCAAACTCTCACTCATGAGACTCAAAATATATTTACAAATACCCAGGCCAAATGGCTAGGCTCTTCTCTGACTAGCTCATCATTTAAAACAACCATTTATACCAATGTACATTCTGCCACACAGGTGGTTACCTCTGCTCAAGTACCATGTGTCTGTCCTCCTTGCATCTTCCCAGATGAATTTCTCACACCCACTCTATCTCAGAATCCTTTCTACCTGGATGTCCCACCTTCTAGTCTACCCTTCCTATAGATTATAAGTCTTTTATTGACAGCTGTTGTATCCATGTACTTTCATATTTCTTCTATGGCCCTGCTGTGGTTGTCTTTTAAAATAGTTCAATTCTCTATGGCCAATGTGCTTTATATATGGTTAGAACTCTATACATATAATTAAAGGGTGATCCCAGGAGTTTATGAACTCAGAGTAGCTGGTTTTTTAAGCTTTTTCTGCACTATCTCTGGACATAGAGCTTTCTAGTTCCCTGAGGCTTCCCAAGAAGACCAGAACTTTGTCCTGCTAAAGACTGCTTGCCCAGATGATCCTGATCAGGAGTAAGTAGTGGGAAGACAGAGTGAGCAAAACTGACGGCAGATAGGTACTTTTTCCAGAGTCTTATATGTGTCTTTCCTTTCCCCAGGGAAAATAATTCTGACTTCAGTTTGGGATTCTTGTTGTCTCCACTGCTATTTTTGCCACCATGAGACTATTTGGGGGCTTGAATCCAGTAATATGGAAAAACAGAAAGGAAAAAAGAGAAATGTTTTCTCTGAGCATTTAGAAACTTACTTCAGTTTGGACATGGTGGGACAGGCCTGTTATTTCAACACTTGGAAAGCTATATGTACATGTACATACACATGTATATGTATGTATATATGTGTGTATATACATATATGTATATATGTGTATATATATACATACATACATTTGCATATGTATGTGTGTATGTAGGGAATACTGTGAATTTGGAGCCAGCCTGTACTACATGATGAGATAAAAGAACCAAAAACAAATAAAAGACAAACCTAATCCTTTTTTGTGTTGTTTGACCAGGAATATTGGACTTGCAGTATCAGCCTTCATGCACTAATGCCCACTTCCCAATTGTAAGCCACGCTGAGTTCAGCTGAAGAAACGCTGGAGCAAACAAACTAAATGAATTCCTGCCATTTTGATGGCAGATTTGGATTATGATGCTCCATCCCGGAGGATCTTTGGTCTTCAAAAGCTACTGTATTCATTCTGCCTAGGGTTTTAATAGAGGCATTAAATGGAAGGCATAGGGCATCTTTTCTTGCTGTGTACTATTACTAAAATTGTTTTGAAATTCTGGATAGTACATAAGACATGCCATAGAAATGAGATATCCAAGTAGGAAAGGAGATTAATCCTTGTCATATAGAAGAGCTTGCATTCATCAATTGCCTACTAGATGTCAAACACTATCTTTAGTAACTTATATACACATTATCTTATATGAGCCTCTTAGTAAAGTTATGAAACAAAAATAAATCATACAAGTTCCTTGATCCTATAGTCAGTCAATGGATAAGCCAATACATTAGCTGAGGTAGCTTAGAGCTTTTAAGACCTGTGGTGAACAATTGTGTATGTGTTTGTATATGCTGGGAACAGAACTCAGAAACTCACAGCAAGAATGCTAGAGAAGAAAGAACCTGAAAGAGATATCAGAAGATGGAAAGATTTCCCATGCCCATGGCTTGGTAAGATTAACGTAGTAAAAATGTCTATCCTACCACAAGCAATCTACAGATTCCATGCAATTCCCTTCAAAATACCAACACAATTCTTTACAGACCTTGAAAGAACAATTCTCAAATTCATATGGAAAAACAAGAAATCCAGAATAGTTAAAATAATTCTGTACAATAAAAGATCTTCTGGAGGTATCTCCATCTCTGATCTCAATCTGTACTATATAGCAACAGTAATAAAAACTGCATGGTACTGGCAGAGAAACAGATTGGTGGATCAGTGGAATCAAATCGAAGATCCAGAAATAAACCCACACACCTACAGATACTTGACTTTTGACAAAGAAGCCAAAACCATACAATGAAAACAGACAGCATCTTCAAAAAAAAAATGGAGCTGGTCTAACTAGATATCTACAAGTAAAAAATTAAATAGAGCCATATTTATCACCCTGCATTAAATTAAAGTCCAAGTGGATCAAAGACCTCAACATAAAATCAGATACACTAAATCTGTTAGAAGAAAAAGTGGGGATGAGCCTTGAACTCATTGGCACAGGAGATATCTTTCTGAGCAGAACACCAACAGCCCAGGCTCTAAGATCAATAAATAATAAATGGAACCTTATGAAATCAAAAACTTCTGTAAAGCAAAGGACACTGTCAACATAACAAAATGACAGCCTACAGATTGGGAAAGGATCTTCACTAACCCTATATCTGACAGAAGGCTAATATCCAGGATACATAAAGAACTCAAGAAGTTAAACACCAGCAAACCAAACAATCCAATTTAAAAATGGGGTACAGAGCTAAACAGAGAATTCTCAACAGAGGAATATTGAATAGTGCAGAAACACTTAAAGAAATGCTTAACATACCGAGTCACCAGAGAAATGCAAATCAAAACGACTCTGAGATTCCATCTTACACCTATCAGAATGGCTAAGATAAAAAACTCAAGTGACAGAACATGCTGCCGAGGATGTGGAGAAACACTCCTTCATTGCTGGTGGGAGTGCAAACTTGTACAACCACTTTGGAAATCAATCTGGCACTTTCTCAGAAAATTGGGAATAGCATTACCCTGGGCATATACCTGAAAGATGCTCCACCATACAACAAGGCCATTTGCTCAACTATGTTCACAGCAGCTTTATTCTTAATAGCCAGAATCTGGAGACAACCTAGATGTCCCTCAACTGAAGAATGGATACAGAAATTATGGTATCTTTACACAATGGAATTTTACTTAGACATTAAAAGACAGAAATCATAAAATTTGTAGGCAAATGGATGGAATGAGAAAATATTATCCTGAATGAGGTATCCCAGAAGCAGAAAGACATGCATGGTATATACTCACTTATTAGCAGATATTAGCCATATAATGCAGGATAACCACACTAAAATCCACAGACTTGAAGCTAAATAACAAGGAGGACCCTAGAGAAGATATTTAATTCTTATTTAGAAGGACAAGTAGAATAGACACCGGAACTTATTGAAGAGTGGGAACAGGATGGGAGCCTACCATAGATGTTCTTTGAAAGACTCTACCCAGCAGGGGATTGAAGCAGACACTGAGACTCAGGACCTGGAGGGGACAGAAGCTCCACAAGGAGACCAACAAAGCCATCAAATCTGGGCCCAGGGCATCCTGCAGACACTGATGCACCCACCAAGGACCATGCATGGAGAGGACCTAGACCCTGTGGTCAGATGTAGCCCATGTGCAACTCAGTCTCCATATGGATTTCCTAGGAAGGGGAACAGGAGTTTTCTCTGATATGGACTTGGTTGTCTGCTCTTTGATCACTTTCACCTAGTTGGGAGGCCTTGCCAGGCCACAGAGAAAGAGGATCCAGGCAGTCCTGATGAGACTTGATAGGCTAGGGTCAGATGGTAGGGGAGGGGGGCTCCCATTTTCTGTGGACTAGGGGAGGGGAATGGGGGAAGGGGGAGGAATGTGGCACTGAGAGGAGACAAAGGAGGAGGCTACAATCAGGATATAAAGTTAATTAATTATAAAAAATAAAAAAATAAAAGAATACTAGATAAGTAAGGGCAATAGCCCAACCCCAAGGCACGAGCTTTTACATAAAGTAACTATTGAAAAAGCATTGAAAGAGAATAAAGATGGAATGCTTACACTGTAGTAATTTTTATGTAATGTTTAAAAATTATAAATATTTGTAATTTAATATATTTATATATTATATAAATATAAATATATAATATATAAATATATTATATATTATAATTTTATATATTTTATATGTAAATATTTAAACATTTTTATTTAAAATATTATTTATTATTAAATAATAATTAAAATATTTCACCATTGCTACAAAAAACATAGATAAATATTATAGCATAGAGAATTCCAAAATAAAATCTGTAAGATATAATAAGTAATATATAATTAAGAAAATGTCATGATATAACAAGGACAAAATGAATTGTTTGGGGATAAATTGCTTGACTAGTGGGGAAAAGAGCAACTTAGAATATATGCATAAGCCAAATTCCAAATAGATAAATAGATACATGCTAAAAAACAGAAATAGTTACTGAACTTGACAAGCATAAGTAAATAATATAAACTCTTTATTTCTCTCTGTCTTTCTCTCTCCTCCCTATATAGTCCTGGCTATCCTGGAATTCATTATGTAGACCAGACTGGCCTCCATCTCACAGATCATCTGCCTGCTTCTGCCTTCCAAGTGCTGGTATTAAAGACATGCACCAGAACGCCTGGCTGATAATATGAACCTTTGAAGCAGAGACTTCCCAGGACAGAGACATGGCTGTTGGGTACAGGCACTACTTGTGCAAGCCTGCTGACCTGAGTTCTATCTATGGGACCCTTGTAAAAGGGTGAGTGTGATAGCAAAAATATCTGTAATTCTAGCAGTCTTGTGGTAAGGCCGGAGATGCACGTGCGCGCACGTGCGCGCACGTGCGCGCGCGCACACACACACACACACACACACACACACACACACACTGCACAATAAATAAATAAATGGGAGAATTTCCTAAGCTTAAAAGTGATAATTTGGTATACTAAAAGAAAAACTCATAGAGAAAAATAAAACGAAGGGAAAACATAAGAAATATTTTACAAAAGTATACAAATGGCCCAAAAGTTTAGATAGTGACACAATGGCCATACATGATTTTAGGAAAACATCTGGCCCCTGCACAAATAGACAGAAAAAGGACATAAATTAGCATTTCTTTCCTCATGAACAACTAAGAAAAAATTTCAACATTATTAGCAATGTACATTCAAATCAGACCAGAATCTCACATACCAGCTTAAAATCACTAATCAGCATAAAATATTATGGCATTAGGCTTTATGGTATAAAACCTACACCATGGTTTAAAACACCCTTAGAAACTGAATTTATAATATATGAGAAGTTTCTTAAAGGTGTAATTCCTTTTTAATTTATGACAATTCTAGGAACATATTCAAAGAGCTAATTTCAAATGTGGGGAGAGGACCGTTCATAAATGAACTGTGTAATTGATGTAAATGGAAGAGATATACACCTAAAACCACAGGAAACTGGCTAAGTAATTAGGGAATATCATCCATTATAAGAAAACCTATACAATCATTAACATTATGTCATAAGCAGTGTATAACATGAAAATATTTCATTAAAAGTAGAATGATTATACATACAACAACAGGTATGTTAGAAAAACAAACCTCAGGGCATATATGTCCATAATCTCAGCACCTGGGAGGTGAAGGTGGGAAGGTCACACAAATTTAGGTCCAGCCTGGTCTACATGGTGAGACCCTGTCTCAGAAAAATAAAATGAAAAAGCAAAATTCAAAGCCAGCACAGCAGCAATGCAGGCGAAAGCCACATGTGGCTGAGGTGGACACATGACTTTCTGCTGTGCTTGTTTGCAGCATCTGTGTGTTTTCTGACTTCCTGTCTGCATTTAAAAACTACATAGCAGTGCATTGTAAGTTCACAATAATTTACACCAAAGACGATCCTGAGCACTGATACCAACTCTAACCCTTTGTTTTCAGGACTGGGTAAGAAGAGGAAGGTTTTTAATAAGATGATGTCAGTTGAAAAGAGAATGAATAGACAATTAGGTTTTAATTCTTTGTGTTGAGGATGAACAGCGTATTTGTCATTCTGGAACTTTCCAAATACAACCTCAGCTTTTACTGTATCTAAATTTGAGCTTGGCATGACCTGGCGAATTGTGAATGGCTTGTCACAGTTTATGTAGTAATGCAATTTGGCTCCACTTTTAAAATGCAAACAGATAAACTCAGGTCACAGCAGTTTAAAAACAAAGTTTGGGCAAGACACCTCTGGCTCTTTGCCCACCTTATGAGGCCAGGGGTCTCCAGAAAAATAGCAGTGCTCAGATATTGTGTGGTCTTCCAAAGAAGAGGTAGTGAGGCACAGGGAAATTTGTCTGTAAAGTGTCAGTCTGCTCAGAGATGGTCTCCCGAGGCTCAGGGAGGCTCTGCCACAAGCCCAGGCAGCTCATGACAACACACCTACCTGCAGGCTTTTTGTCGCTATGGGATTCAGCCATTGCCACGGCTGTGGCCTACAGTGAAGACAGCTGTGGGTCCTGCTGGTAGCAGAGACGGTAATTCGAGTTTCTGCCATCTGCAGGCACCTTGGTACCTGCACTACAGTGATGATGATGCCAGGAATGGTTTTTTGCTTTTGAAAATAGATTAATGCTCTTTCAAATGGGACTCTATGCTGTGTTTAAAATAAACATGTTAAAATTTATGTTACATAAGTACTATCCCCTTCAAAGGAATTGTCTTATCGCTATTTTACTAGTTTGTTTTATTTCCCTGGTGTAGTTCTTGCTATGTAGTCCAGGATGGCCTCAGACCCGTGGTCCTCCTCCCTCCTTAGTGTTGGGATTATGTGGGTGCGCTACCATATCCAGCTTGAGGCTGTCTTATTTTTGATTTATTCACCATTTACAGCTTATTGATGTCCTACTTTGCACAATTATCCCAGAGATTATGGAGCAATGGAAGATCTTTTCACTGTTTCTGATGTTTTGACCTTTAGGGTAGGCTTAGATTTTCATGGGCAGTCAAAAAGAACAAGTTCTGTGAATAATATGGGCAGTTCAGCTCCATTGTGAACCAATATTTCCAAAGTTTCTCTCTGCTGTGACATGGGGTAGTTAAACCCTCAGCCACTGTTGTAGGCCTTTGCAAACAACCAGGTGAGACTTTACAGGAAGGAGGCTTATATTCTGTATTATAATCACTATGAAGCACCAACCAAAGAGCATGCATGGACTAGATCTAGGCCCCCTACACAGATGTAACTGATGGGCAGCCTGGTCTTTGTGTGTGTCTCCTAGCAAGTGGAGTGGGGGCTGTCTCTGACATGGACTCTGTTGCCTGCTTCTGGATCACTTCTTTAGTGGGGCTCCCTTGCCTGGCCTCAGTGGAAGGGGATGCGCTCAGTCCTGATGAGACTTGATGTGCTGGAGTGGGTTGATACAGGGGTAGAGGTCCCTTTTTCTGAGGATAAGGGGTGGGAGGAAAAGGGGGAATGATGGTGGGAGGGGGGACTAGAGAGAGAGGAGGAAGGGGGCTTTGTTTGGGATGTAAAGTGAATAAATATATAAACTTATAGGCTACAAAACCCAGTAAGAATAAAAAATACATTCTACAAAAATGGGACAATCAGTGTGAGTTCATAGCCTCCCAGGAAGACTATTCATTTGCTTGTATTTTGGTCTGTCTGTCCCCTTATTTGAGACATTCTTCATAGTTAATGTATTAGGAATGCTTTGATAGATACAAGACATCTAAGGAAAGCAAAGTTCCTACAATGACTTCTCATATCTGTGGCATATCCCCATTTAAAATCTTGTATGCGTACGTGTGTCTGAATAGATGTTACATACGTGCAGGTGCCCACAGAGGCCAGGACAGCATCAGATCCCTTGATGCCTGAGCTACAGGTGGTTGGAAGCCACCTCATGTGTGTGCTGGGAACCAAATTTGGGTTCCCTGGAAAGGAAGCAAGTATTTCTAAGCCCCAAGCCATCTCTGGCCCTCAACCCCCATTTTAAAAACTAGAATTCTGAACAGAACTTTAAAATGTTTTTCTCCCTGCCTCTTTTATGATAGAGGGTTTTGGACAAAATTTATCCTTTTTTTTTATGACATAGAAGTGTCCTTCCAAACATGAATTACTCATTGTGTTAGAGATTCCAACAAATATAGCAAAAATATGGGTCTATGTTCAGAGCATGCAGGGAGGCATACATTTCTTATTGTTACACTGAACAGATTCATATTGCTATTTGGAGAACATCCCTTTGCTTATTTTTCATCTCCATCTTGTAATGGGCTCTTCACCCTTATGTCTTCCTCCTCACACATGAAAATTTGCTGTTTACAACTTTATTTCCCTTGGAAGAGTAACCAAAATGTCAAATGTACAAAAATTGTGTCTACAGTGAATGCAGAGGCTCCTGGAGTTACATTTGGGTAAACCCTGCAGAAACTGCAAGTATTTGATAGAAAACAAGAACCAGCATTGAGAATCCCTCCAGCCCAGCCTTGCTGAGATCCATTATTTGCTGGGCTGGAGGGATTCTCAATGCAGGTTCTTGTTAAGGACAGAATGCTACTGGCTTCCCCTGGGATCTCCTGGCTTATTGGGAGATGCCGTTCTCTGTCCTTAACAAGAACCAGCATTGAGACTGGATCACACAGAACTATCCCAGGACAACATCAAACTCAGAGATGCTGGCGTGGCGGTTCCTGGTTGAGTTGTGCTTCAGCTCTCAGTACCAAACCCCCAAAGACAGGGCTAGCAGGCTGATTTCTGCCGGATGCATATGGCTCTGAATCATCATAAAGTTGAGGCATCCTAAGCCAAGGGCTGTGTATATGGCATGTTTCAGAAGCAGGGGAGGATTCCCACCTCAGTTTTTGTTTTCTTTTGTTTTTCATGATGGTAAAAACATATCCCTGTTCTGTGTTATGTTTGTCTGTTTTTTAATACCTTTGTATCTGGCCAATTATTAAAATTTCTTCTTTTATTTATTACAATTTATGCACTTTATATCCTGGCTGTAGTCCCCTCCTTCATCTCCTCCCCGTCTCACCCACCCTCCCTTTTCTCCTCCTATGCTCCTTCCCTAGTCCACTGATAGGGGAGGACCTCCTCCTCTTCTATCTGACCCTAGCCTATCAAGTCTCAGGTGAGGTGATCAAAGAGCCTGCCCTTGAGTTCATGTCAGAGACAGCCCTCTTCCCCTTACTAGGAACCCATTTGGAAACTGAGCAGGTGGTCCATGTCCTCTCCATGCATGCCCTTGGTAGGATATTGGTCTCTGCAGGGCCCTCTGGGCCCAGGTTTTTTGGCTCTGTAGGTTTGCTTGCGGAGTTCCTGTCTCCTCCAGGTCTTTCTATCTCCCTCTTCTTCCATAAGGTTTCCTGCACTCTGACCAAAGTTTGGCTATGAGTCTCAGTATCTCCTTTGATACCATGGTGGGTAGAATCTTTCAGATTCTGTCCTTTGTGGAAGGCTCCTGTCCTGTTCCTTGTCTTCTCCTACTTCTTAAGTCTATCCTGTTTGCCCTTCTAAGTGAGGTTACAGTCTTTTCCCTAGGGTCCTCTTTGTTGTTTAGCTTCTTTACAACTACAGATTTAATATGTTTATCCTATATTATATGGCTAGTATCCACTTAAGTGAGTGTATACCCTATGTGTCTTTCTGCTTCTGGGTTACCTCATTCTGGGTGATATTTTCTAGTTCTCACCATTTGTCAGCAAATTTCATGATTTCCTTGTTTTTAATTGCTGAGAGGTTGTGGAGAAAGGGGAACCCTCCTCCATTGCTGGTGGGAATGTAACCTTGTACAAACACTTTGGAAATCAATCTGGCATTTTCTAAGAAAATTAGGAATAGTGCTACTTCAAGATCCAACTATACTATATATATATATAATATACTATATATATATATATATATATATATATATATATATATATATATATATAAAACCAAAAGATGCTAAACCACACCACAAGGGCATTTGCTCAACTATTTTCATAGCAGCTTCATTCATAATAGCCAGAATCTGGAAACAACCAACAACCTAGACATCCCTCAACTGAAGAATGGATGCAGAAAATGTGGTATATTTACACACTGGCCAAAGTTTTGAACAGATCACTTGATGCATGGAGAAACTAAGGCATAGGAAGCAAGTCAGTGGAGCTGGCAATGCAGCCTGCCTCCCATCTCTCACCACTCCTTTCTGACACCCTGCAAAGGGTCCTGCTGTTTGCATTGTCTGAGCTGTGTCCCTCAGGTCACCTTACCAGCTCTCATCATTGTGTGGCTGTGTGAGACCTTAGGTTTTAGGGGCACTGTTCTTCCTAGAAGCTAGTGATTGCATTGGAAGGACATCAGAAGTCTTGGGCTTGTGAAGCAACTTCCCATTATTCCTTTGATCTCTGCTGTCTGGGGTTTTTCTGTACAGAGGACTTGTGACCAGAAAATGGCCCTGCCCTCTTTCAACTTCAATCCTGCCAGGCCAGCAGACTCAAATTCCACACAGGGTGGGTGTTTACTCCCTTTAAGCTCTGTCTGACCCAAAGGTTTTCCCTAACTCCTACTGATGGCAGCCCAAGGACACCTGCTTCAGCTTCCTCAGTTTCCCTTTAGAATGCCTCTCTGAGACTTGGGACCACATTTCAAACTTGATCCTGGCACAGATTGTCCATCGCTTGCCAGAGGGCTCACTATTGTACTTGTCTGTCTGAAAAAAGGAAGTTTCTCCTACATTTGACTCCCAGGCCTACTTCAGACTGAATACACAAGCCGCCTGCAAGCATCCTGCTGAGTTCACCTACTGTTCCTTACGCTCACTCTCTGCTTGTCACATCCACCTCCTCCTTGGGTACCAATCTGCTCTAGAGAGAAATTAATGCCCTTCCTGGGTATCATAAAGCAGATATTTAACCACCTACCCTGAAGGTCAGCTGAGCGCCAAAGGTTTCTTCTTGCCCTGATTAGCTGCCTAGTCCCTAACCCCAGCCTGCACTGCAAACACCCTGGTGGAGTTCCAGGTGAGCCCTGCCATGTGCCCAAGCCGGAAGCTCACACTTTCCACCCTATTTTCCATTATTGCTCTATGCTCACTTCCAGCCAAATGGAACTAATTGCTATTCTTTATGCATCTGCTCTGTTTTTCTAGCTCCTCGATGTTTGTTCTGTGAGAAATGCCTGGAACAGCACTCTGTCAGCCACCTGTGCACCCCAGCCCAACCTGAATCTCTGCAATCCAAATCTCTTCTGTCTTTTAGGTGGATACTTCTGCTTTCCCTGTGCACATTTCTAATCCACTTTTTTTCTTTTATTTCTTAAAGCACTTTATTTGCACTTCTTCTGGAAGAACTCTGCCAGATTCAAGTGTAAATATCACATTGAACAAATTGGCAACATTAAGCTATAGTCATAAGAAAAAAAAGTGACTCTCAATTGTCCCACTAAAGGTTCAGCTCTGCTTTTTCTTTGAAAGGAAATTCAGGCAAAACCATGGTTTTTCTGATTGCTCCTACTTAAAGAAAATCCAATGTCCACAGTAGGTTACAAAACACAGCCCCAGTTCAGAAATTAATAGCCGCAACCCAGTCTTCATCAGCAGGCTATCACTCAAAGCTAACATGTCCTCAGCATCCTCAGCAGGGCAGCTGCTGCCTTCAGCATGGAGACATGCTTGGCTTCTGAGTTTCTCATTGCTTCTCTCTCCATTCACTAATTGTCTCCTGTGAGCAGCCTCATTCCCAGGTTGTCAGGAAGGCAGAGAAGAGGGGCTGGGATGATCTTTTCAGGGCTAACAGAACCAGAAGAGAGTTCAGTTGTTATTAATAGTGGGTTCCCTCTCTTTGGGGTCCCTTTTGTGAATCCTTTGGACGCTCTGCTCTTTTCACTTGGGGACTCCAGTGACACAGCTGGCTGCTTTTCTTTTCTCCCCTAGGAATCTGGGGCCACCGCCAGCTTTTCTCTGGGCAGCTAGGCTAAGATGCACTTTCAACTTTTTTGAAGCTGTTGAGGGGCAAGTTGTGTTCATACCCCTTTGTTGTGGTCTGTAAGCAAGCTACTAGTCATGGAATGTCATTTCCACACTTCTCAGAGTTGAACATCAGTGCTTCTTCTGACTCCCAAAGAACTGCTGGCCTCAGTCATGCTAGGTTTTAAAGGAGATGGTAGACAGACCTTCTTCATAGGGATGACAGTGGAAAAGACTACATTAAAAAGTAGTAATTCTTACAAAGCTCTCTCACTGTTCCCTTGGGGGCCTTTTATGCTTTCTTTGTGGCTGACAAAGTTTTTAAGTTGATAGAACACATTCTTCTTTTTCCTTTGAAACTGGTGCCTTGATCTGCATTACCTCATTTTGGAATTTCCTCTCTGTTAGACCCAAGGCTCAGCTAAAATTTCCAGTTAAATGTCTTGTTGCCCAGTTACAGAGCAGTTACAGAGAAAGCCTAATCCTCCTGTAGTCCAAGGCTGTCAAGGATGGCCAGCTTGTCTCACAGTCCTCAAAGCATACAAAACTAAGCATGGTTCCCAATAGGCAACACAGATCTGGAGTTCCCTGGAATGGACTAACCACAGAACTACTGTCTTGCTCTCTTGATTATCCTCCATTCCAAACTGTGGACGATACAATGGACCCCTCTATATTCACCATATCATAATTTTCTGTTCTGCAGGCAGCTAGGTTTCATTTCCCAGCCTCCCTTGGTGTTAGGTGGGGCTAACAACTGAGTTCTAGCCCACACAATGAGGGCAGAAGTGACTATGCCACTTCCAAGAGAGCTCCTCAGGAGTCCTCCATGGCTTCCCCCTTAGGGGACTGACTGCAGAGGGGAGAGGGTCCTAAAAACCACTCTATAATTGGATGAGTGCTCACCCTCACACCAGTGGACTATGTTGAGAGTCATACCTTTATAGTGAGAGACTGCTGTGACAGAGACATTGCCCTTACAGTGGTGCCTAGAAATGCAGACAGCATCTAATAGCACACTTCTGAAAGCAAACTAAACAAATTTTCTCATGAACCTTTTCCTCAGCTCCTATGAGAAAACCCCTGAGGTATATGACCTCAAGTCAAGAAATATGCTCTATTCTTTCCTGTGGCAGCTCACACACTCAGCGAAAAGCACATTTCTCTTTTTTAGGTTAAGCAACTTCATTTTACCTAAATGAAATACAAAGAATTTTTTTTTCTCAGCCCTGTAGGCTCAAATGGTAATTAAAAAATATCATTGGTCTGAAGGCAGGGAGTGGGCACAGTTGTGGAATGCCAACGTGGAGACTTGACTGCTCTTCTGTAGGGCTGCAGTGCAGGATGTGGTAGGCTGTATTTCTGGAATAGGAGCAGGACAAGTTCATTCGACCATGCAAATTCAATTAGAAGCCTTGGATTTATTTCCTGTGAAAATGTTTTCTCTATACTGTGCTTGCTCTGGCATTCTTTCCAGGTTTTCACCATAACAGTTCCATTTGGCCTTTAAATAACTCAGGATTGGTAAACATCTCTGGTGAAGGAGATGGAATTTGCACATATTTCCTTCAGTGTTCTAAAGATAAAAATATCTTAAAGAAAAAGAAAGACCTCGTGAAGTAATCAAAGAGACAAACTGTTATTGGTGAGGACAAAATCCTAGGTCCATAGCCCTTACAACAGTCTCCAAATCCATCTTGAACCTTGGATGTTAATCTTACTTTTAATAAAATATAGGAAAGCAATTTCATTTTTTTTTGCTTTTATCTGTTTCATTACTCAATAACACTGAACTATGTATAAGAAAAGCTATATTTCCTTTAAATTTAAACTGAATCATTCATGTCATAACTGAATACACATATTCTGTTCTCTACCATGAACTATTTTGGCTGCCACATCATTCTTGGCCATCTTAAACTTATCTTTTAGGCAAGAGAAGATGGAGGCTTTATCACTCGATTAAAAGACAGGATTTAAAGAGTCATGTCCATCAGTTGCTGCATTGATTTACGGTATCTTTTGGAATCTTAAGGTAACCACAAAATTGCTGGAGATTTTACACAGCTGGAAAAGTTGAGTGCAGTGATCAATCACATGGAATTGAAAACATTTTCCAGCTAGCCCTAGTTTGACACTATGGAGGAACTTACTGAGTGTTAGTCAGCAGGTACAGGAGAAGGTGATTCTAACAAATATTGCCCTGATTTCCATAAATCAGGCTGGATGACTTCTCTTTGATTGGTTGATTGCTTAGGTACTTGTTCTTAAGGTTTTCAGATGTTAGGGTCTCCCCAGTATTCTACCAACTCTGTGAGCTAGATCCTTTTTTCTGGAGGTTCATTTTGCAAAGGAAAGTTGGGTGCCACCGATTCCATTAACTGCTATGGTACAAATTATGCAAATTAAAGATTTATAGATTTACATAAGATGTATAGGACATTGCCTAAAAAAAAAGCCTCTAATTGGGTTCCAGGAAGATAATGAAATGTTCAACAGTCACAGTCACATATTCTTATTTAGGAAATGAGAGTCTCTCGATCTTTGAACTTCATATCTAATAAAACTTCAAATAAACCAGTAGCCTCATTCAGTAAGTTTTCATGTAAAGGTTGACATATAACTCATACCCAGAGGGAGGAAGTGATGTGGACAGAAAGACATGATGGGAAAGAATGATTGACAAGCTTCCAATATTCTGCAGTCTTACTAAAGAGGAGGGAGAGACAGTGGGAGTTCCAGGGAAGGCAGGATAGGACAGATGGGCAGAGAAGCACATGGACTTCAATCCTGAGAGACACATGAAGCCCAAGATTGTGACTCTTCATCAGAATAAGAATGAGCCAATAAAATGGCACAAAAGGAAAAGAATAAAACTCACGAGAAACTGTGGACTGTATGGCCAATCTGGAACAGGATAAAAGTGGTCCACATTAACTTCCCAGGGATGGCTAAAGAAAGCCATAAAGAAAGTGAGATAGATTAGAACAACAAAAATGGCAGGATGCAGCTGTAGACAAGATTATCTAGAGATGGCAGAGTCACATGGATGGCTGTTTAAGATCAAGACTAACACGCTGGGTGGTGGTGGTGCATGCCTTTAATCTTAGAGCTTTCGAGGTAGAGGCAGGCGGATTTCTGTGAGTTTGAGGCTAGCCTGGTCTACAGAGCAAGTTCCAGGGTAGTCAGGGCTATGCAGAGAAATCCTGTCTCTAGGAAAAAAAAAATCAAGACTCATAATGCAAATGAACTTAACAGTTTCAGAATTAAAAAAAAAAACTGATTATATTTGTTAAAGACATTTAAATTATTTTTACTGAAGACATATTCATAGATCACTTAGAATTAGGAAATCTATAAAGCACCAATGGTTAAGTGGTGCCTACCCATGTCCTTTGAAACATTAATGCTGGGCTCTTGGGCAATGAGGGCCCCTTTTCCACCTCATCGCAGTAAGGTGCTGATTTCAATGACAGCATATAACTAACATCCCTGACTAAATAAGTAAGAGGCAAAGATTGCCAGTTCTTTGTCTATCTCCTTTATCATCTCCCACTTACTCCTCTACCACACTGCAGCAAGGCCTTTAATTGAAAACATAAATTAAGCACCTAATAACAAATGCTCTGCAGAACTATCTGCCTCAGCATTTTCTATGCATGGTAAGAGTTTGTGTTTCTCCACAGCTCAGTATGGCCCACCTCCAGCACTTACTTCATCCCACAAGCCTCCAGGGAAGACCAGGATAGCTACCCCCAAAAAAGAGGGAACAGTTTCTTTGTTGGGGAAACAGACTGTACTTTAGCCAAAGTAGGGTTAATGGAGATTCTTGGAAAGAGACTGGTCTTTAATAGCCAACGTCAGCGGGGATCTTGGTAGTGACAGCACAGGTAATCACTAACAGTGGAGTGTAATTTAGCTAGGAATTATTAACCTAGTTAATGAAGGTGAAAAATTAAACTGTTAGCTACTGTTCATCTTGAGTCTCTGGCCCAGGCTTCTGGTCCAAGTGTGATAAACCCTTGTTCTAGGGCTCATGCTCATGAGCAGTGAAAGACTATGTCCTGTTTCTCCTGGGACTTCCTGTTCATTGGTCACAGTCACCAATTAAACACTGTTAGAGAACCAGGAGCTCTTCTGGCCACTGTTGAGTATCACGTGGATGCATGAGTCTCCAGGACCCGCCAAGCCACACATCAGCCGGTTGTGTCCATCCAGACAGAAGCAACAAAAGCAGCGAAAGCCTGAAGTCAGCACTTTCTGGAACCCCTTCCTTGGCATTCCAAAGAACGAGGATTTAAACTTTTTCATTATCCTTGCTGACCCTGACTATTTTAAATGACAAACATCATAATTATTTTTTTAAAGCAAGTGACACAATCCAGGATGCAGCCCAGACTCGATAATTTTCTAGAAATAGTTACTGACCTATGTAGACCCTTCATTGCAATGATGAAGGGTCAAGTTAAGGTTAACATTCTGGCAAACCATTTAGGATCTAGAATAACAACTGCTTGGTGAGGGATTATTGCCATTGTAAACCACTGACAGGGGCTGGACCCACTAATTCTTAATTAAGAAATCCACGAGATCAGCGTCTGGCCTCTCTTCATGCAGCTCACAACTGGCCCCACCTCAAATCCAGCACTGAAAGAAATGTAGCAAAAGGATGGATTTGTTTTTGTAATGATTTGTTTTAGATATTTGATCTAAAATAACAGGCTGAAGCATGGGAAATAATTGTGGATACTGTATGCTGAAAGAATACTTGTTATTTTTATGTGAAACTTTTGTTTTGATTTTAATTGTGTCTCATGACCAACTTATTACTAAATTGTTGCTTCCAAAATGAATTTTAGGAGAAAGCGGCTTAAAACTGTGGCATGCTCAGTGGAGGTGATGAAACTTCCTATGGTATGTGTTGTAAAATATATCATGTTTATAACTTTTTAACACAATTATTTTAATCAAAAGTTATTTTCTTATTTTTGTGTGTGGGTGTTTTGCCTGCATGTATGTCTGTGCACCACATGTGTGCAGTGCCTGAGGAGGCCAGAAGAGGGTGTCAGATCCCCTAGAGTTGTAGTTACAGACAGTTGTGAGTTGGCATGTGGGTACTGGGAAGCTAATCCAGGTCTTCTGGAAAAGAAGTCCTTCTTTAGCTTTCCAAATATTATTTTGTTTGCTAATGATGTATATATGATATTCTACTGATCAAAAGTGAAATAAGCCAGGGATGTAACTTCATTGGTAGACAAATTGCCTGCTGTTCACGAAACCCTGAGTCTAATCCTCCCACAAAATAAAACTGAGTGTGGTAGTACATGCCTATAATCCTAGCACTTGGAAGGTGGAGGCAGGAGCAACAGACGTTCAAGGCCATTTTCAATTGCATAGATAGTTTGAGGCAGCATGAGATACATAAGATCTTATCTTTAAAACAAATAAATAGAAAATTCAACATTATCGGTGATTAAAAATTTTGAGATATCACAAAAATTATCTGTGGAAAACCAGATCAAAGGAATATCAACAACAAAAATGGTTGGCTACAAGTTGACTCTGTTTCTTTAGCTTTGTTGGGAGCTATGATAAATTGAAGGGATGGGATGCATTTCTGATAGTTTACACAGCCTTGTTGCCCAAGACTTGGCTTTAAACTATACAGTCTGTAAGATTTTACAAAAATATTTCAAGGTACTAGGGAAATCATAAAATTCTAGGGCTAGAAAGAAAGGTGTTCTTAAAACTCTTCAGTTTTTAGGTAATGCTGAGAACTGAACTCAGGGGCACAAGCAGTCTAGACAAGCACCCTACCATTGAGCTGTACTTTAAGCCGTGTGACAGCCCCCTTAAGAACAAACATGTCCTAGTCTGCTAAGGAACAGCAACAACCATTTGCATTGTTTTCTAACATATTATCTGTGTCTTTCTAGTCCTCTCCATGAAACTTTTCTCTAAGTAGGCCACAGCCCTTCCCTAGACCCTACCTCATAATTCTTCGTACAGCGGGTTGTGTCAGGTTTATTGCAGAGGTTCAAAGGAATGTACCTCCACAGAGGTTATAAAACAATACTTCAGGGTTATATTAATAATTTTAAAATATTAATTAAAATTAATAATTTTCAAGCTGGTTTTTGAAAAGTCTGCATTTCTGCAGAAGCTAGGAAGGAAAATACAAAGAAAATATGATTTGTGAAATTCTTAGATCCTTAAAAAAATTTATGTCAAAAAAAGTCAAAGCTCAAGTTTTTGTTTTACATTTTTTTTTCTTCAAGAAAGGCTGAAGGCTTTTCCACCATAAACACTCAGAAATAACAGATAAAAAGGACATCATTCTTTCAAATCCATTGTTAAATTTGAGTCTCAGAGTAGGAGATAGACCAAGTATGTGACACAGATATCAAAAAGGAACAGTGCGGGTAGCGACCGGAGAGATGATGGTTCAGCAGTTAAAAGCTCTTGTTCCTCTTCTGAATAACTAGAACTGGGTTCCCAGCACCCACATGGGCTGTTCTCAACTGTCTGTACCTCAAGCTCTAGGAAATCTGGAATCTAGGAAATCTCTTCTAGCTTCTGTGAGTCCTTGCACACATGTGGCATCGCAGAGATACAGTAATAATAATAATAATAAATAAGAATAAGAATAATAATAAATCTATTCCACTTAAGACAAAACAAACCAACACACGCAAACAAACAAGCCATAAGAAGCAACAGCACTGATGTGCAGTTAGGCTCTCACAGTCTTGGTGACATAGAGGCTTTGGTCTGAACTTCACGCCGAGTGGGGACAGCGGAAGGTTCCAGCAGAGCTGGGTGTGGTGACACATGTCTATAATCCCAGGATTTGGGAGGTTGAGGTGAGAGGATTGCTGTGAGTCTGAGGCTAGATTAGGCCACAGAATGAGACCCTGTCTAAAAAAAAGGAAAAAAAAATGTGTGTTGGGGGGAGATGAAAGGAAAAAAGAGTCAGTCTAGGGACATGGCTCCGCTGGTAAAGCTCCTGTCACTGAAGGACCCCTGTAAGAGCTGGGAATGCTTGCACACTTGAGAAACAAGCATCGGGGAGGAGACACAGGTAGATTCCTGGGTCTGGCTAGCTGAATTAGTGAGCCCCAGTGACAGACTCCATCTTAAAAAGCAGGGAAGATTATCTCCATCAATAGTCCTTGGTTTATAACCTAGAACCCCTGCACAGATGTAGCACATGATAGTTCAGTGTCCAAGTGGGATACATAGTAATGTGAAGAGGGATTGCCTCTGACTTAATCTGATTGGCCTGCTCTTTGATCACCTCCCCCTGAGGGTGGAGCAGCCTTACCAGGCCACAGAAGATGACAATGCAGCCACCCCTGAGGTGATCTGACAGACTAAGATCAGAAGGAAGGAGAGGAGGACCTCCCTTATCAGTGGACTTGGGGAGGGGCATGCATGAGGAAGGGGGAGGAAGGGTGAGATCGGGAGGGTAGGAGGGAGGAGCTTATGGGGGAATACAAAATGAATAAAGTGTAATTAATAGTAAAAAAAAAAGAAAGAAAAAAAGCAGGGAGGATGGTTCCTGAGGTGGAACACCTACAATTTCCTCTGGCCCCATGTGCACACGTGTACATGGGTATATCAGCACACATGCACTCACACGTGCATGCACACACATCCTTCTACAAAGAACAGAAAATAGCAGCAAACAGGCAAGCTAACAGCTTTCATATCGCTACGAAGCTGCCAAGGGAAGAGAAAAATAGTGTCCACTCAGAGTTTATAACCAGGCAGTGTGTGGTTCAGCCAACTCAAATTAAAAAACAAAACAAAAGAACCCTAAGGATTCACCCATGATATAAATTAAAAATTAGAAGGAAAGTGTCTTTGAGGAGATGGTTGTTCCTACTCTAGATAGTTTTACATAGTATATACAACTGAAGATAAATTCAGAATTCCACATCATCAATCACACAGAGAAACAGTCAAACAGAAATAGTACATATCACTTGCATCCTAAAAGATTATTTAGCCTATATTTAAAGTGACTAAGACTAAAAAGAATGAAAACTGTATGAAAAGAAAAATACAGAGTGAAAATAATATGTAGATGGACTAGAAATGAAGAGAGCAACTGGGGGAAATTGATAGATAGAGGAAACAGTGTTAAGACAGAGCTGAAGACATAATTAGTGGTCTGCAAGGCAGATTTAAGGAAACAACCAAGAATGCAGCACAGTAAGAGAAACGGATAAATGTATCTAAGAGTTGGGCATAGTGGTATGTAACTCCAGCACTCAGGAAACACTGGCAGGAGGACCACAAGCTTGAGGTAAGCCTGGAGCAACAATCAAGTGATAGGAATCAAGTACACACACACACACACACACACACACACACACACACACGAGAGAGAGAGAGAGAGAGAGAGAGTATAAAATGAACACATATTAATGTCTAATAGTTTTTTGCAAGACTGACTTTAAGAGCGAAAAGGAAAGTGATGTCTGTAGGAAAAAAAGGTGACAGTTTTGATTGCTTGTTTGTTAGTTTGTTTTGAGACATGGTTCATGGTTTCTTCCAATAGCCCTGGCTGTCCTGGAACTCTCTGTAGATCAGGCTGGCCTTGAATTCACAGAGATCCCCCTCTCTCTGCCTCCTGGGATTAAAGGTGTGTGCCACCACCAACCAGAAATGAGGAAGATTTTTTCTTTCTTTCTTTTTTACTTTTTATTTTATTTTATTAATTACAGTTTATTCACTTTGTATCCCACCTGTCCCCCCTCCTCACCCCCTCCCAATCCCACCCTCTCCCCCTCTTCTTCTCCTATGCCCCTCCCTGAGTCCAATGATAGGGGAGGTTTTCCTCTTCTTCCATCTGACCATAGTCTATCAGGTCTCATCAGGACTGGTTTCTTTGTCTTCCTCTGTGGACTGGTAAGGCTGCTCCCTCCTCAGGTGGAGGTGATAGAGGAGCCAGCCCATGAATTCGGGATACTTCCGTGCAGGGGTTCTAAGTTATCTCCATGCATGGTCCTTATTTGGAGTATCTGTCTCAGAAAAGACACCTGTGCCCAGATTTTTTGGTTCTATTGCTCCCCTTGTGCAGTTCCTGTTCCCTCCAGGTCTTTCTATCTCCCCATTCTTTCATAAGATTCCCTGTACTCTGCCCAAAGTTTGGCTATGCATCTCAGCATATGTTTTGATACCCTGCTGAGTAGAGTCTTTCAGATGCTGTCTGTGATAGGCTCCTGTCCTGTTGCCTGTTTTCTCCCTCTTCCGATGTCTATCTCATTTGCCTTTTTGAATGAAGATTGAGCATCATACCCAGGGTCCTCCTTCTTGCTTAGCTTCCTTAGACATATAATATAGGATAATCATGCTAGAATCTGTACACCTGAGGAAGATTTTTAAAAGGTGACTATAAAAAGAAAAGTTTTATGTCTTTGAAAAATCCAGGTAAAATGATCAGTTCACTGCAAACATAATGTATAATTATTCAAGAAGAAATACAAAGCTTGGACTGACCAAGAGAAAAATGGAATCACTGTCTAAAATCTATTCACAGACGTAAATTGACAAGACCTGAAGCTTTCAGACAAAAAAGTGAAGGTAATTCTAACTATAAGAACTATTCTACAGAGCTGAATGAACCAATTATATTTTCCAACTCATTTTCACAAAGTAAGAGAAATGATGCAAAATGAGCAAGAAAATTTACATGCCAGTTTCATTTATGAATATAAAAAGTCTAAGGAAGATGCCAGCAAGAGAAATTTAGAATTAGTATATTTTTTTTAAAAATTGTAATCAAGTGAGAGTTACCTCAGAGTAGAATGGTTTAACTTCTGAAACTGTGTTAATATAACTCACCATTGAATCCATCAAGAGACCGTCTGTCTAAATAAAGAGAAGAAGAGGTATGACAAAATTCAAAATAGCTCCTTGATAAAACATTTTAATGAACAAGTAATAGTAGGGAGCCTTCTTAACAAGGTAAACTAAGTCAAACAACACACTCCCGAGGTAGTATCATTCCTAGCCATGAAAAGTCAGGGGAACATTATATAAAACCAAGAATAAGACAATGCTGCTATCTAATGTGGCTATGAGAGTCTAATCATAATAAAATGAGAAAACAGAAAAACATAAGTATTACCAAAAAATGAACGGAACTCACATTATCTATGCAATGAGATTATTTATGTAAAATATGAAGTAATCTACACACGCTACAAAAGCAATAAGGAGCGCGCGGTTGGAAATAGGGTAGACTAGTGAATGAATTGTGCTGGGGCGAAGAGTATTCATATGGAAAATATAAACACATCACACAATCCAGAAACATGAACTACAGGACAAAATAAATATTTCATTAATTTAAAAGTAACTGTAAAATGTTTGAAAAAAATATAGAAAGGTAAATTATTAAATCACATGCAGCTCATACATATTAACAATTTCTGAATCACAATCCATAAGAGAAAATACTGATTGAATTCTTGCAAAAACTTAAAATTTCTACATGATAAAAAGCATCACAAATAAACTGAAAAGATGCCATTAATTGGGGGTATATGTGTTGGCCCTTCAGAATTAATCTCTTAAAACGTTGAAAAGAACATCTACAAACAATATCTACATGATTAAAAATCAGTATAACAGAACACACAATTATAGATGTATTTTTAAACATGGTTTCATCTAGCCCAAAGCTGGCCTTGAAGTTCTGATGCTTCTCTTTTTACCTCCCACATGCTAGGATTTGTAACCTTTTTGTCACCTTTTGTTGGCATTTTATCACCTTTAATATATAACTTTTCGTGGAAGGCTTGATATGTTTAATAGCTTCCTAAAAACATTGGCTTTCCTAATGAGCAGAAGCCCTTCTATCTACAAGACTAGCAGAGTGTTGGAGAAGACTGGAGGAAAAATGAGAAACCAACCATGCATTAGAACCACCAGAGGAACTTAACCACCATCTCCCATCCCATCCCTGAAGATGCTCAGTGTAGGGTTTGGCGTGAGCCATAGTAATTTTAACATGTGTCTTGGGTGGTTCTTATCTGTAACAAGGTTTTGGACTTACTGACCAACCTTGTTCATGCTGGACAAACCACTGCAGATCATAGTGCGGTATCTGTAGGAAGGTGAAGTTACACATTTTCTGTAAGTCCATCTCAGGAATAACCTGAGTGATTCTCTCTGGAACATTGGGTTGAGGATGTGCCCAGTGGCACAGTGTCTGCCCATCAGACATGAAGTCCTGCATTTGAATCATCAGAATCATATCAGCCAAGCAGGGTGGTATACACCTCTAGACTCCGCACTCAGGAGGAGGAAGCAGGATGTCAGATACTCAGTCTTCCTTTACTACACTGTATGCTTGAAGTGAGCCTGGCTCAAGCTTCATAAGACCCTGCCGCAAAGCAAAGCAAAGCAAAGCAAAGCAAAGCAAAGCAAAGCAAAGCAAAGCAAAGCACAACAAAAGAAATTTCAGCACAAGCATAAACAGATACGTATACATAACTTCTTAGTATAGCTTTATATCAAAACAGAGTTGGTCTAAAGTTCTTTCAGTAGGAAAATGGATAAATCTACCTTGAGTTATTTGCATAGCATGCTGTTATAATGAACAACTAGATGCCTATGCTCCAGTACAGATCGTACCTGAAACAATGCCAAATTAAAAAAAATTACAGAAGGCTATGAATGAAACCTGAATTTTTAAAATGTGAGCACAAAACAAGACTATAACCACAGGTAGATCGCTCTCATATGCATCTAACATGCACATACATGCTCAGCTATGTAAGGACAATAAGTACATTAGGAGAGAGAGCAAAGAAAAAAGCTTTAGCTGAATTTGTAATGGACTTAATTTTAATGTATAAGTGATATGAATTCAAGATGGAAAATAGACATATTTAATCTTGGCAGTTGGTCTGTAAATAACTATGATAGAACTTTAGATGCACTAAAGTATTTTTATCAAAAGATAAAGGAATAATGTGATTGATATGATTATGGGACACATCTTAATTTTTAAAAATTATTGCAAAACAGTAATATTTTTAAAGCATAAGAACTAAAAAAAGTAAAAATAATCCTTATTCTTGGTTTACTTCTGCAGCTTACTGGTATGTAAATCATTTCACTGGCTTCCGTATCTTCCTGTACAAAGAGAGGGCTCGAGAGAACGTATTCTGAAGTATTCTGCTTTTAAATGTTGGTGACTCTAAAGCTGGAAAAGGGCAGTATTTCTGTGGTTATCTCTTCTTTTTACTTGGAGGTCATCTGCTAAGTTGGTACTTCACCCTGAAGTAGTAAATTTGTTCTCAGATGTAATAAATGATGGGCTATCTGAAAAGCAGTGCTCTATCAGCAGGCAAGACATTGTTCTTGAACTGACAACAGGAAATGAAAGAGGCAAAGCCCAGACCAGGCAATGTAAAAATTCAGAAAGCTGTCACCTCTGTCACCAAAAGCCCTAAGCCCGTAAACATTTCTTTATTCACACACTTGTTGACTATCTTTTTTTCTCAAACCTGTGTTCATCATTATTTGTTATATATCAATAGGATTTATGTGAGTAGTTTTATAGTCAAATTCCCTTAATATATTTTATAACTGGCAAACATAAAAATCTGACCCCCCTTCATTTATCTGAAAGACTTCATTCTATCCTCTAAACGTCTTGTTTGCTCATAATGAAAACCTGGCCCAACACAAACAACTAAACACATTTGCTCATTAATGTGCTATTTTCTTCCAAGAGTTATGGCACTTTTAGCCAACAAGAGCTAATTAGCCACAGAGCCCGCAGAAAATGAAGCACAGGAACACATGGCACAGGGTGAGGCCACACTCTCCATAAATACCGATGCAGGGCTGAGAGGACTGAAACGCACTTCTAACCAGTGGATCTAAGCCTGACTCAAGTCTCAGTTCCTCTGTCCCCACCCCATCCCGGTCTGATACCTGCTCTTAGCTATGCTATGTCTAACCCTAGTGGTTAGACCAGATGTCAGAAACCATGGTGCCAAATGCAGAAAGAATGCAGGGTGGTAGTCAATGGGAATGTTCTGAGACTGTTGGTTCTTCATCTGTTGAAGCAGGTAAAGGAGGCAACCAACCTCTATTACCCGTATGATGACTGAGTGAAGGAAGACATATGCCACAAGCATTATTGGCCATCAGCTTCGCACCTGACAGCTGACAGCAGTCAGTAATCGCTTGATGTCATCATCATCATTTCATCTTTTACTGAGGAGAAGGATATGGCTGGTCCACTGAATGTATAATTATAAAAGAGCTACTCAAAGCAAAAAACACTTGCTTTGTAAGGGAAAGCTGCATGAGAAGGCTTGGTGTCTTTTGAAATCCAGCAAGATAATTTCCACTGTCAGGAAAAAAAGCCCAATAGCCATTCTCAGTCAGCAAGCAGCTAACAAGATGCTTAGTAAGCAAATGCTGGAGGACCAGTTTGGGTCCCTAGCACTTAAGGTAGAACTTGGTGGACTTGGGGAAGTCAGATTCAAGGCTTGCCTGATACTCAAGGTGTTCTTCTTTTTCCTTTTTTTTTTTTGTCTCTTTGGGATACTGGCCCAGAGTCTATACATACTTTTCCTGACACTCTAAGCTTTCTTACTTTCTTCTGAAGCCCTTCCCCAATTGTTCTGCCATGTAGTTTGTTTTTTTTTAAATTTTTTTTCACAACTTCTTCATTATATATCCCGATTGAAGCCCCCTACCTCAACTCCTCCCAGTCCCACCCTCCCTCCCTCTTCCTCGATATCCCTTTCCCCTAGTCCACTGAAAGGGGAGTTCTCCTCCTCTGCCATCTGCCTATAGCTTTTCAAGTCTCATCAGGACTGCCTGGATCCTCTTCCTCTGTGGCCTGGCTAGACCGCATTGCCAGGGCCAAGTGATCAAAGAGCAGGCAACTGAGTTCATAACAGAAGCAGCACCTGCTCCCCTTCCTAGGGAACCCACATGGAGACTGAGCTGCCAATTGGATACATCTGAGCGAGGGGTCTAGGTCCTCTCCACGCATAGTCCTTGTTTGGTGCATCAGTCTCTGCAGGACCCCTGGGTTCAGATCCTTTAGCTTTGTTGGTCTCCTTGTCCCCTCCATGTCCTTCCAATCCCTCCCCTTCTTCCATAAGACTCCCTGCACTCTGTCCAAAGTTTGGCCATAAGTCTTAGCATCTGCTTCGATTCCCTGTGGATTAAGGCCATGTAGCTTCTTACTGACTTCCAATGCTGAATATTTCTCAGACTCCAAGGCAGACATGACTTTCTTCCTCCCCTCTATCTTGTTCTTCCAGGCAACTGCTGAGATTTATTAGCTTGTCTGCTCTGGAGTTTTTCCTCTCAAAGTCTAACAAAATGGTCTTTGAACTTCCTTTTGAGACCATACTTTAAAATTCATTTATTAGTGAGACTTAACGCTAAGCCCTGATTCCCTTCTAAACGCAACTGGGAAGGGACATCCTATGATCATCTTCTCCCGTGTGACCAAGGCACGGGAAATAGAGAATAATTTACATCATCTCTTGTGGTGCTTGGAGTGAGCCCAGTGGCTTGGTACATGCTAGGCAACTGCCCTACAACTAAGCTACAGCCCCGCTCCAACGTTCATCAGTACCGCCACATCTGATGCATGTCTGACATCCATAAAGACGGGGCTGCCAGTCACCACTGTGATCCATAAAGACGGGGCTGCCAGTCACCACTGTGATCCATAAAAACCAGCGAGAACCCTTAAGCACAAGGAGGCCAGGATGCAGTTAAGTTGTCTGAAAGTAGCAGCCACCCCACAGGGCATATTCACTCTGTTTCATTTCTCACAGATGACCGTCCCCCGTCCTCTAAGTGTGGGTTTGTGGTCATCCACGATTATACCATAGGCACTAATGCTCACAAAAGTGGGCCACAGATTCCTGTTGCTCACAGCAGGCCTTTGACCTAGGCCTGAGCTGCTGTGCACCATGGAGGGAGAGATTTAAAGGGCAGCTATAGAAATGGAATGATGTACTCTACTGAGTAGAAATAGCAGATGGCCTGGCAGATAATGATCTCTAGCTAAAGGGCTTACACAGTAACTGGGCTGGTTTTTGAGAGCATTTGGTGCTGAGGGAAGAAGGAATAGGAACTATTTCTTAGAGGGGGAAGCAGAGGACATTCAAATACTAGCAGAGGATGGAAGGAGGAAGAACACAGAAGTGTGTGACCCTCGTGGTTTTTCCTTCGTTAAATGCTTTCTTCTAAACCAGCTGGATGGTAGAAAAATGAGCTGTTGCTGAGGGCTTGGTGGTGGAGTAAGGAACATGAAGTAGAAGAAACAATGACAGCTCATCCCTTGCCGAGATGTCCACAAGCCAGTACAAGCAGCCATCTCCTTCCCAAATGATCCTGGGAAAGTATTACACCCACACAGGAGAATGGAGGGGTGAGAGTGGGTGGGAGAACACAGGAATCTGGGTGGGATTAAGATACGTCAGCCATTTCTGGATCCCACAATGGTCTATTCACCATTTAATCATAACCAGCTAGATGAGCCTGATAGCCCACCCGACCAACTCAATACTGTAACCACAGAAAGGAGAGACAGGCTGAGATCTTTTACTCTTCCAGCTCCCTGTTGTTTGTTACAGGCTAGAGCAATTTCTTCCAGCACTGGCTGAGTGACTGCATGGAATTTTCAAGAGGGGTTCACAAATGTCAGTGCTTTAGCTAATTTCACTCTCTAGATTTACCTAAACTTCAGCAAATCTGTCTAAATCTTTCAGAAAAGTCAATCACTTGATATGCTTCCTAGGGTAACAGTGCATTCTTCCTTATTTTTTAATTTAAAATATAGTTTATATTACCGGAGGAAATGAGCCAAAATATATTGACTTGCAATGTTAATGAAATTAAATAACTCGTGCCATGAAGGCATAGCATGCCTACACATATTACCTGCTAAGTGGTACCAAGAGCAGAAAATTCTGTGTTGAGTCTTGTAATTAATTTGTGGGCTGGCGAATTGTTTTACTTATATTTATAGTTGAAATGATAGCTTATTGAGATTACAATATGCAAATGATGCTTCATATTAAGGGATTAAAGGAAGAGAGGAGAAAAAGTATGTACTTGCAGTGATAATTTTAAAGTAATCTTAATTCCAAATTCGGTTCTTTTGTTCATGAAGACAGACTATACTAGCTATAATTCTTTGGCCCACAAAACATGCACTGGGAATCCACAGGACAGGTCTTTGAGAATCTTCCTTTTGTATTTAAAACAGCCAAACTATTAGGAAGCGATAAAAATATAAGAATGTCCTTAAAAAGAGGTGGGAAGCAATAGAAAAATTAGAGGGGACAAAGCAGAACATAAGCCGTAAAGGAAGAGTAAGGCCTGTCTAAAACTCAGACTCAGAAGTACTAACTGTCCCCTCTGTCTGCATGTGACACATCCTCCTGTTTTCCCTGTGACATTTCTCACCCCTCATCCTCGTTGTGCTACAGCAACACCACAAGGATGTTTGAAGAGAAGTGAACGCATGCTCAGCAGTTCCTCTGGTAAAGGGAAACAGATGGAGGATTTCCTGCCAAAGACTCCCCACTGAGGCACACTCAGGGGTGTGAAGCTGTTTTCTGGACTCAACACTGAGTCCACAGGTGCTGCCTCATGCTAGAAGACGAATCTTGTCGTCTGAGATGACTCCCCCCTGCACTGATGACTTGCAGGTCAACACTGTTTGAAGACCTTGCTTGTCATTATCTTGGTTTCGAATTCATCTCTTCCCTAGGACCACTTAAACATATGTAAGGGCCTTTTGCTGGTAGAGTCAGTGCTCCCTTTCTGTGCCTGTCTGCCTTGCCTCTTCACCGTCGCTCCCAGATTTCTTTTGATTCAACATCCAGGTACATACATGCTGAAATTATTTTAAGTGTAACCCAGGTTTTCTTTCCTTCTTTGAAAGTGTTGTCTAAATGCAGCATGTTTTAAAATAGGTTGAGAAGCAAGAAGGAAGCACCCACTCAACAGCTATGGAGTCCTGCCCACAGACCCAAACTTAACATTAAAACCATTATTTTTGGTTTCTTCCTTCCCCATCACTAAGTATAAGGATATAAGTATAAGTATATGTCTCTCACAGGGGGTCTTCCCTTGTTAATAAAATGGTCATATTAACAAAGCAGTGACCGTATATTAATTTCAATTAGCTAGCACAACCCTTAAATCCGTACCCATCTTTCTGTACTGCAAACTGTGTTAGTTAGCCCTCCAGAAATAAGAATCTCCAGCTGGTAAGATGGCTCAGTGGGTGAAAGCGCAAGCCTGATGATCTGAAGTCAGGCCCCCAGAATCCATGTAAAAGTCAGACATGGTCACACATATTCATAATCTTGGCACTTTTACAGTGATATGTGAGGCAGAGGCAGAATCCCGGGCAAGTTCTTGGGCAAGCCTGCTGCAGCAACTGGCAAACAATAGCAATTGTGTCTCAGACAAATGAGAGATGTGAGGACCAGCACTAGGCTTTCCCATGGCTTCTGATGAACATATGCATGCACACACAAACAATTTTGAAAAGGCCTTTAAAAAAGATCAGCACCATGTGATCTTTCTTTCCTGGTCAATATCTTAGTGAAGTAATTCATTCTTGTAGGGTCCAGTTTTTTTTTTTTAAGTCCAGCTGAATGATAGAGTGAGTTTTAAAAGAGGGATGGACTGGACAAAGGAAGGGTGAATGTTGTGTGTAGAATTATGACATGTCTCAGTGACAAGCTCTTTGGAAACCTTTATAACTTAATAAAGATGGTCTAGAAAGGCAGAGTGGGTGGCTCAGCAAATAACATGTTTGTTGTACAGAGCCTGAGGACCTACCCGCAGAGTCCACTGTGCTGCCTACTTGTCACCCCAATGCTCACAAAGCAGACAGAGAATTCTCCAGAGCAAGCTAGCTAGCTGAAGCAGCGAGCTCCAAGTTCAGAGGAAGACTTGTTTCAATATGTAAGGTAGAAAGTGAGAAAAGACACTGACATTAACCTCAGGCCTACTTACAACATATAGGCAGACACATGCACACATACCCACATACAAGTGAACACCCAGACACACATGCATTATCACACACACACACACACACACACTGTCTAGAAGAACGTGCTATGCCGTACCTTCACAGATGAAGATCCTAGTCTTGATGAGGTTCACTACCTACATTTATAAATAAAGTTTTATTAGAACACATGTGTGCCTATTTCTTTTGTATTATCTTTAGCTGCTTTTTATGCTGTAATAGTAGAACTGTCTCGTTATAACAGAGACAGCATGATCCACAAACCTGAAATATTTTCTGGAAAAATCTTACAGATTTCACCTTTATATGTCAGAGTCACTAGAAAACTACTGAATTATTTGACTTTTTTTCCTGAACTATATTGGCAAAAATGTGGTATAGTCCTAAGTGTAGAGTTGCTTCCTGCTATTCCCAGGAAATTCAGCACGTAAGCTTTTGAGGGACTTGAAAGGGAAAGCTCCCGGGAGATACTAGCTATGAGACAATAGGTGGTGGCATAGGGTGACAGAAGAGCCCAGGTGTCTTGGAAGGGAGCGAGTGTAGCAGGGCTGAGTGCTTGAGAACCACTGAAGTGTCAATGGAGGAAATGTGACCGGCACAAATCCATACACACACATGGAAGGGACTCGCAGTGGGGAGATGAAGGCCTGGAACTCAAGTAAAGCTGCTGGGCACCTTCTTTCCGATGGCTCCATGAAAAGCTTACAAGATTGCCCTTTAAAGCTCAAAGCCCTTCCTCTGGGTAATCCTGAGGAATGTGAGTCACTGTACTCCAGCCTGGAAGTCAGGCTAAAAGACAAACCTGGAGGTCCAGCAGCTTTGTTGGTATGCAGCCCAACATGCCTAGAAGCTCCGAGAAGAAGCAGGGAGCCGTCCTGGTTCCACCGGGCTGCAGGAGACAGGCAGGCTTTCTGCTCTCGGGAGAGCAGTGTTCTGCCTTTGAGAACACACGTTCATGGACAGGAAGAATGCAGCCCCTGAACAACCAGAAAGTGAGCATGAAGTTATCTGTGCTGCTAGACAGGGTCTGCTTAACCTCTTCACCCCAAAGCTAGCCTGCATTTTCCCAGAAGAGCTGACTTGCTTTATTTGATGACTGCCGCTTTCCTTGAATTCTATGCCTCAATTTCACCAAACTTCAGATCTAAACAGTGTTTAGTTTTCAAGCATAATTCCCAATGATGAACACCTACTTGACTTCCTGTATCCCATGAATGTGGCTATCTTTTCCTCCACTAATCTTCAGCAGCTTGGCTCATCAGTAACTACTTCTTCAGGTGCTACTTTGTGCCAGGCACTATGTGAACCTGGTATAAAAGATCCAATTAGATAAGCAAAACCTCTGACCTCTTGGGTAGTAAAGATGAACCTGGATGTGCAGACAGTTTTAGAGAGTGGTAAGATAAATCCCTAGAAGAAATAAGCTAAGTGCTGTGAAGCAAAGAACTGGTCATCAATGAGGATGTGAGGGAGGGATGCATGATCACTTCTGAAGCCTTTGAGACGAATGCTAGAAGCAGAGCTAGCGCTGGCTGTGCAGCAAGCTCAGAGGGCTTAGTTTAAAAGCAAAGGTAGGAGGCAGCATGGCACACTCCATAGAGCCTAGGATCCATCCTCTGCTATGGCTTAGTGGGCAAGTTGGGGAAGGCAAGTGATGGGTTGGACTTGACGGTGAGAGCGTTCTCAGGAAGCAGGAACACATTTGCGCATCTTCCAAGGGCAAGGCTAGGGTCTTCACAAAGGAGTGTGCTTGGTGTATTTTTCTAAAAGAATTTTGCTAACCCTGTTGCTGAGAATGAAGAGTTGAGAGAGGGCATGAGATCAAACCGAGGGTGGGTGTTGGGAGGCAGTTATGTGGGTCTCTGGGGAACGGAATGTTTGAGACAGACTGCAGAGATGGGACCTGTGACTGCTGCAGTGGTGCTAGGGGCGGATCCCCCTGCACTGCTGCCTTTGAAATGTTTTAGTTACACCCATGTGAGGTAAATTCTGAGCATGGGGCCTCGTCTTCCTAGCGTTCTGCACATACCTAGTGCAGAGAAGGCATACATGGTGCTATGGCTGTACATTAGGCACAGTGGTCATGTGACTGCAGCCGCAGTGGGACAAGTCTTTGCACGAGGAGAGAACAGGTGGTTTTGCAAAACCCTCTTTTCTCCTGGAATCTGAATACTTTCCTAGGTCCAGCTGATTGTCTAAAAGGACAGCTATAATCCCAGTACTTGGGAGGCTGAAGCAGAAGGATTACTATGAGTTCAAGGTAAGTCTGAGCTATATAGGGGGAAACCCTGTTTTGTTTTTTTTAAGTGTCTTAGTCAGTGTCCTGTTGCTGTGGAGAGACACCACAACCATGGCAGATCTTAGAAAAGAAAGCATTTAATTGGGGCTTGCTTACAGCTTCAGAGGCTTAGTCCTTTATCATCATGGTGGGGAGCATGTATGCACTCAGGCAGAAATGGGGCTGGAGAGTAGCTGAGAGAGCTACATCCAGGCCCACAAGCATCAGGCCAGGAGAGACAACAGGCTTGGCTTGGGTTTCCGAAATACCAAAGCCCAACATTACTGGCACACTTCCTCCAACTAGGCCACACCTCCTAAGTCCTGTCAAGTAGTGCTACTCTGTAATGACCAACCATTCAAATCTATGAGCCTAAGGGGGTCATTCCTACTCAAAGCACCACAAGTAAGCAGGGGTTTTAGGTGGAAGTCAGACACGTTGACTTGCAGCTGTCTGTGCCATCATAACTCATCAAGTACAAGCTAAAAAGATTTAGCTGTCACCTGATTCACATGAAGCAAAGTACAGTTTGTTTTCTCTTTAGCTTTGTCGTTCATGAAACCATTACATATATATGGCATTTTTCCCCCTAAAGCTTTATTCTCAGCCAATATTAAACTTACAGGAATTAATTAACTCAGGTCAAATATCTTTTTTGAAAAGCCTCGCCACATAAACATGTATTCCATAATCACACCCCTCTGGGATTTTTTGCCTCTGACTTTTTTTTCTTTTTAGTATTATCAGTGAAGGACACGGAGTCTGTACAGAAGAAAAAAGTCAGGCAAAGTCACTGAAACCAAAACGCTTCAGTCATCCCTGGCAGAACATTTTATGTTTTCACAAATCAAAAATGATTTAAGCTACTTCCAGCACCTTTTTATTTTTTTCTAGTTCAATAAGATCTGATTCCTTATACCTGAAGGAACAGGTATTTCTCCCCATGAATACTAAAAGTGACACTATAAAACACAGCCTTGGGGTAGAAAGACCTTTTTTATGAGTACAGAAGGGAAGACTACTGTGTTTCACTAGATAAAGAGCCATTCTGTCAAAATTATTTTATTGATTTTCCTTGTGCATATCTTGCCACAAAAAAACAAAACAAAACAAAACAAAAATCCAGTGTTCAAGCTACTCGTCCCTTCTTTATCCCAGCAGTTAAGCTGTATACAATCAGTCGGGTTGTCCATGGCTCATCTTTGGGAGGGTTGTACAGGGCACTGTATTTTAGCTTATATTTGGCTGTGGTGGGGTAATGAGATAGCAGTAAACTTTATGTTCTCATAACACACAAGAATGGTATTTATACTAAGTAGTGAACCTCAGAAATAAATGTCTGCATAAACAAACCACACAACTCTTTACTCTTGGTATGTATTAACGTGTCATTGAAAATTAGTTCAAAGCCCACTATAAATGGAATTTGACTATTTCAGTTGTAAGAACTCATTCAGAAATCATTACCAAAAACATCTCATAATTCTAAAATAGATTTTGGTGACTATTAGACCACCTCATTTTCAATCTTTGCACAGAGGAGGTAAATCTGCATTGTTCCAACCTAAGTGTTTTTCCCCATACAACTTAAAAATTCAAATTTATAATGCAGAAACATTCTTGGCACAGTAGGCACTTAAAATATATGCTATTTTCTATTTGGCAGTGTTTCACATTTGCTAATGAAATATTTCTCATAACACACCCCACAAGGACACTCCATTTGCTTTTGGTAGAAAAATTAAGACAAAGATATTTTGAAAATAGTTTTTTTTTGTTGTTTTTTTGTTTGTTTGTTTGTTTTGGGTTTTTTTGGTGTACGTTTTTGTTTATTGGTTTTGGTTTATTAGGTCCACAAAAAGAATAAGAGCCACAGGTTTACGGAAAGCAGTTACTGGTGAAGTATGTGTAAGCATACCTCAGTATCTCTATATTGCAGACGGTGTAAACATTCATCATTCCATGAAAGGAATGTCAAGTAGTTTAAATTGCTATGCTTTTGTTGTTCAACCACAGCAGTCATTAGTAGTTCACATAAACTCTTTTTGAAAGACAGACCTTAACATTTTCTGGGTTTGGCCTCCCCAAAAGCACTAAAGTAAGGCACAGGCTAGGGCTGAGGAGGTGGCTCTGAGGTCTTGAGTGCACATTGCTCTTGTAGAAGGCCCAAGTTTGATTCTCAGCACCCCTGTATGGCTCAGCCTTCTGTACACCAGCTGCAGGGGATCCAGTGCCCACGCTGGTCTCTGCAGGCATTGTGTGCAACATGTACCAACCCCATCCCCCACACAGGCCATTTTTATTGTTTGAAAAAATCTATCTATCTATCTATCTATCTATCTATCTATCTATCTATCTATCTATCTGTCTGTCTGTCTGTCTATCTGTCTGTCTATCTATCTATCTATCTATCTACCTATCACAATTTATTCACTTTGTATCCCTGCTATAGTCCCCTCTCTCATCTTGTCCTAGTCCTACCCACCCTCCCTCTTCTCCCTCTATGCCCTTTCCCAAGCCCCTTGATAGTGGAGGTCCTTCTCCCCTTCTATCTGACTCTAGCCTATCAGGTCTCATCAGGGCTGGTTGCATCATCTTCCTCTGTGGCTAGTTTTACATGTAATATGCTGGATTTTAAATAAAGCAAGGTTTTGCAAACTTTAAAAGTTATTTCCAATATTATATTTGCTTGACAAATGTCACATTACTGTAGTTCCTAAAAGCAGATGAAACACACCCCCAGACAAGTGGACAAATTCTTTATTCCATAAATTATGGACTATATATCCATCTTCTATGACAGAAAACAATTGATTGGTGTCATAACGCCCAACTTTTGTACCTAGTTTTTGTTGTTCCAGTTTGTTTGTTTGTTTTGCCTCCCTCAGTGCTAGAATTACAATCATGTGTCATCACAGATTCAATGCAGAGAGGCATGGCGGAGAGGCATGGCGGCAAGTGGAGGAGAGACTGCATCTTTAATTGTAAACAAGGCAACACTGTAAACACTCAAAGCCTACCCCGGTGATGCGATCCCTCCAGCAAGGCAGCACTACCTCCCCAGCAGCACCGTCAAACACCTGAGCCCACCGGGGCACATCTCACTCAAATCACCATGCGTATTTATGTAACAGGATCATGTTTTAAGTCTCAAGTTTTACTTGTTCATTTCTAGGACACAGGAAAACAACTAGTTTTCCTATTTAACCTTTAGATCCCATGACATTTTCATTTATTTCTAGTTCTAGGACCTCTTTTGCCTCATGGTTCTTGCGGATTTTATATTTAGACAATAAGTTGTGTGAAATGATAGCTTTACTTTTTCCATTCTAATTTGTATTGGATAAAGATTTTATTGCCACATACTTTACATGCCATAAAGCTAGCCCTTATAAAGTACACAATTTATTGGTTTTAGTATGCTCATGGGCTGAGGATATGGTTCATTGGCTAAAACACATGTAAGTGTGTGGACCTGAGTTTGAATCCCCAGGACCCATGTAAAAGCATCTGTAATCATAGTGCTCTTATGGCAAGACAGAAAGGCAGAGACAGGGTGCTTTCAGAAACACATGAGCCAACTAGCCTGGAATAAGCATTAGTGAGCGATTAAAAGAGAGGTTCTGATCTCAAACAAGGTGGAAAGAAGGACCCAACCTGAGGTTGTCCTCTGACCTGTACATGAATGCTGTGGTAATCATCATTCACCTTCATATACAGAAACACATTCACACAGACACAGACAAACATGTACACACATCATACACACATATGCACACACACAAAATTAACACACAGTTATGTGACCATCACTATCATTTAGTTCCTGCCCATTTTTATCATCCCAAAAGAAAATCCCTACACCTACTGCTTACAACTTCTGATTTTTCATTTCCTAAATGGGACACATTTGACACCAAGAAATCAAAAGCCATGATAAAAATCCTGTGGTTAAAGAGACATTTAATACACAAAAGGAGAATCCTAACAAAACATAATTTAAAATGCAGTATGAGTGATTTCCAATAAAAAATTCTAGGCTAAACTTCATGGTATTATTCTAGACAAACAACGGCAATGTCAGATGGTCTAGCATAATATTTCTACCAGCATATCCGAATCACTAAATTTCTTCAAAACGTTTTAAAGAGTAGAGCTTTCAATTTAACTTATAATCAACCCCAAGTGTTGTAACCCCAAATAAAGAAACAAAGCATGAGTAAATGAAGCTCACAAACATTCAAAAGGTCACAACCAGATTCTTGACATAAGCATTCACCAAAAGATCTTCATAAGCAGGGGTGATGGCCTGAATATTTTCTAAGCAGGCATGAACACCTTAGAACTAATTTAAAAATTCTAATTTACATTATTTAGACTTGCTGATAATTTAATTAATAATTTATTCACATATTATAAAGCCCCAGTGATAACCACTGATAAAAAAGAATCCATATTCTTAAGCCAATGTCAGGTGCCCTCTCTGCATTATGTTGGTAAATTGTTATGTCTGCTTCAGCTCACTGAAAAGCTGTTCTTGAAGGGAGTCCCCCTCATCCCAATTTCAGACCCAGATATGTTTTCTCAAAATGTCCTTTAATGCCACCCCATTACAGTTCAGATGTGGGCACTGTCATTTCTATAAAGAAATCTCCTGTCTCAAAATTGTATAAAAGTTGTTCTCCATCATCTCTGATTGTTTAATAAAGAGCTGAACTGCCAATAGCTCAGCAGGAGAGTTAGGGCTGGACTTCTGATCCGGGGGGGGGGGAAGAAATAGGTAGGGAAAAAGGTCAAGGAGAAGTGGAAGGTCACAAGGAGCCATGAGAAGAAGGTCACCATGAGAACAAAGATGGAGCAGGAGCGGCCCGGGTGAGACTAGATGGCAAGTAATAGGACTAGGAAATAGTCCAGACCAGTGTACATGGGTTAGAATAAATGAGTATCTGTCCAGCTCTAGTGCTTTAAAGTTTATTAATTAATGTAGTATGTCTCCGTGTCATTATCTAGCAACTGGAACAGCATAGAAAAAGCTGACATTATTTTTACACTTACGTGTACAGCTGTGTGTCTGTATGTGTTTCTACATGAGTGCAGGTGCTGGAGTAGGATAAGGCGCCTGAAATCCTCGGAGCTGGGGTCGCAGGCAGCTGTGATCTCTCTGACACTGGTGAAGGAAGCCGTACACTGTCCTTTGTAAGTTAGTGTGCACTTTTAACTGTTGAGCCATCTCCTGCCCTCTATGCATGAGATTCTTAGCTGCCAAGAAGCAGTGGGTCTTTTGAATCCCTGTCCAGTCCACTTTGTGTGACATTTTCAACTTGTTTCCTTAGAGGCTCTGTGACTTCTAATGTCATCGCTCTTTTTCTGTGCCTCAGAAACCTAAAGGCATATATCTTACACAATGTGCACACTCACAACCTTGCCTTATTGTCTGAGGATTAACTAGCCCCCTTCCTAGGTCACCTTGCCAAAGACTGGTGGCAGCTAGATGGAATGCAAACAGAGTAGGTGTGCTCATGCTTCTCAAAGACAGCAGCCTGTAGCTGCCAGTTCCTGGCAGTTTCTCAAGTAGTCTGGGGTCCTCTCAGATGGCCAGGGCTGCATATGGAACACAGGTCTGACCTCAGCAGGATTCTGCCTGGAGAAAAGGAGACCACCTGCAGAGCCGCAGGAATCACCATTTCACCAGCGTTCCTGCTGATGGCCCTGGTTTGGAAAAGCTATGCAGAAAATCCTTGAAAGACAACTGCCGTTCTTTACAGCGGCTGGAAATCTTCGAGCGCCTCACCATCCTGTGGTAATGTTGTTAACCCAGCATCGTCAGCTCCCCTTGAAGCTCAGCTCGCCTTTCATTACTTCTAATTATTTTAAAAAATGAGCAGACTCTAGTTTTATAGTATTCGTTTCCCTTTCATCTTTACAATTAGCCACCAAATTTTGGAATACTCTCTTTCCCATTATTGTGTCACTGACTTAATGCAAGTCTTACTGCTCCTTATACCAGGTCTGATCTATTACACTCTAATTATTATGTTTTAATGGATCCCTGATGTCTACTGCACATGGCTGAGTTCACGCATGTTCTCCTTTGTGCCTTATGAAAGGCACTGGTGCCTTTCATAGCTCACCATGATCTTCACACGATGCAGTACAGTACATAGTTAACTCATTACCTTAATGTTTATCTCCTTCCATTAGGCGTTAATAAATGTCTATAGTGTACCATGCATCATTCTTGGCTCAAGAGAGACAGGGACAAATAAGTCAGACCTATTTTAGAGAAGAATGTTGAAGAGTCCTTGCCTTTTAGAGAAGAGTGTTGATATTAGAGATCAATGTTTAGAAAGAAGATTTAAAAAACCTCAAAATGAATTGGGGCAATGGTTCAGCCAGTAAAGTGCAATCAGTAGGGGTCACCTCACTCTTGTAAAAGCCAGGCAAAGCAGAGCATGGTGACTGTAATGCCAGAACTGTGAAGGCACAGACACGAGTTCCCTGGAGTTTGGTGGCCAGGTGGTCTAGCTCAATCAGTGAGCTACAGGTTCAGTGAGAGACCCTGCCTCAAAAAATAAAGTGGAAGGTCAGATGTGGTGGTACTTACCTTTAATCCCAGCATTTCAGAGGCAGAGGCAGGCTGGTCTCTGTGAGTTTGAGGCTAATTTGTTCTATGTGGTGAGTTCTAGAACAGGCAGAGCTATATAGAAAGACCATGTTTTATCATCTGACCAGCCCTCTCCTGCACCCCCAAAAAAGTCAGAAAAAGAAAAAAGGAAGGAAGGAAAGAAAGAAGGAAGAAAGAAAAACAAAAGTGATGTGACTAAGACACCTGACATTGACCTGCATGCATGCATATATTCTCTCTCTCTGTTTCTGACTCTGATTCTGTCTCTTTCTCTCTCTTCACAAGTGAAACAAACATAGTGTCTGGGTTTCTAGGAAGGCTCCTTCAAAATGACATTCAACTGAGCATATAAAGGAGTACCATGTGGGTGAAGGGGCAGCATCATTAGGGGCTGCACATGAGGGGAAGAAGACTGATATGTCTGGATTCAGGGGAAGATGGTGACGCACAGGGGAGGTCACAGGCAGGAAGGTCACCAGGGGCCAGACTATGACAAGCCTAGTGTTGAGGAGTTTGGGTTTTATTATAAAAAGTAGGTTTAAAGCAAAGGAATGCAATAATCTATTGTGCTTCAAAAACTGCAAAATGTAGAAGGACTGAAGAACAGGTGGCTGGCTCATGAACATGCAAGAGCCGTGTAGATAAGAGACGGAACCTGCAACCAGGGTGGTGGCCTTGACACGTACAGACAAGCAAAAGAGACCTAGATTCAAGAAAGAAGGAGAATTAGTGGTCTTCACCAGAGAAGAGAGGCAGAGGGAAGGGGTACACAGGGACATTTGAATGGACAAATTTTCATCAGAGAAGACTGGTTTGGACCTCAAAATATAAAGAATAGAGTCCAGTAGATATTTGGAGTCCAAAGTAGATATTTCTAGGAGGGCATAACAAAGGCAAGAATTAAAGCAGTTTTATTTCATTACTATGAGTTTTGAAATCAATAAAAGGCTCTGAGCGCTGCCATCTCTAGCTTGTCCACTGTAATATGTAACTTCACATAGACAAACTAACCAGTGCCAAAATAGCCCCCTAAAATAAGGTCCTTTGTTTCTGAGTTCTGTAAAATGGAAAAGCATCTCCTGACCAAGAGATAAAGGTTGTTGTATCTAAATAAGTTCATCTGTACTACAGAACATACTAGGTTCTGACAACAAGTCATGTATTTGCTGCTATATTCTATCAGCTCTCATCATGCTAATCCATTGTAGTTCCATCTTTTCCCTCCAATTCTGGGAACTGGTATTGCATAGCTGGCACCCCTCCCATCATAATGTTGTAACTCTAGTCATTGTTGCTACTGCATAAGTCAACAGCTCATTGCATTTTTGTGATTGAACAGTGTTTCACAATTTGTCCATCTGGAGACTGATGACCAAGTTGGCTGTTATCTATATTTGTTGATCATGAAGGGAGCTATTAGAATATTTGCATGTGGGTTTAGTCTCAATATAAGGCCCTTTCTTTTGGAGACAGGCTGGCTCAGAGTCATATTTCCCTATACAATTGTTAGCAGCATGATGACTGCAATAGTCTGGGGAGGTGATATGGTAGAACAGGAGCTGAGAGAGTTAAGAAGTAAGGAGGAGCTGAGGCTGTGGACACAGTACATGAAGCAAAGCTTCTGAGTCAGCTGATTTGTAAGCTGAGCTCCAGCTGGAGGAGAGTTGTGAGGTTTAGGGAGGGTGGGCTTGTCAAAGACAAGAGATGCTTAAGGGTGTTGAGTGATGGTGGGAAGGAGAAGGGAGGCAGAGGGAGGTTGAAGGTGCGGGAAAGAGCAGGATGTGGGGGACAGGATTGGCAGTGTCTGAGAAGGATGGAACCCTGGCTTTTGTAAGGAAGCAGCTCCTGTATCTCAGTGGGTGAACTTTTCAGAGGCCCCATCTGACCTTTGTTTGGCTTCTTCTGGGACAGTAGATTAGCTCAATCCTTTCAGACTCCTTGGCCCCCAGCCATCTGCCTCACAATGACATCATGTGCATGCTGGTTTGGCTTGTCCACTAATGGTGAAGCATTTGCTAATGAAAAGCAGTAAAACTACAAGCTTAGTAGTTAGTTAATTTTTAATCCCAGAAGTATGGTTTGCCTTATTTTCTACAAAAGCATCCTTGTAATGTTCAAAGTTGATCTCACGTGACACTAACCACTTGGAGAATACAATAATCTCCAGGCTATAAGATCCCAGTATATATAATGTTTGGGGGGCCCAGTGACACCATCATGAAAGTTTCCTTCACATCGAATATTAGGGGATGTTTTTAAATAGCTTGATAACGTAAACATGTTTCCTTAGTAGCCATCCTGACATTGACCTCTAATAATTAGAGGCATTTGTGAATTTCCTCTGAATCATTAATGAGTAAAACAGACTATTTTTTTGTATATTAAAAAAAGTTTACAAAAATAGTGACACAACTAAAACCTCCATTTTTGTTAACCATGTTGATGAGGCTCTAAGTTGCTGGGCATTTTATATAGGAAGTTATGTATGGTTGTAAGACTTCCAGGAAAATATCTGAAATGACTCTGTCCAGTCATTTGGGTTCCATAAAACCTCACACTGACACATTGCTGAGCAATTTGTTCCAGGACAGATAATAACACACTTAGCTATGGGATTTCAGAGCTAATACTCTAAAAATATGTAGGAACCCATAAGTGCTTCATGGAATGGCCCTGTACAGAGGAGTGTGTGATTGCAAGTTCATCTTAGTACACATGAAAACATTAGGGGCTTTAACTCAGAAACATGATCTCTTAGTTATGGAAAGGGCTTTGAGAGGGTCTTAAGTCTGACAGAAAGAGAAAAGATTTCCGTTGGCAGAAACCTAGGCTGTGAATACTGAAATAGTCTATAAGGTGACTGTTATTTTAGTGAGCTGTAGCTTGTGCTCTCCTAGTTATGCGACAGATGCTAAGGCTGCCACATTACTAACCGGATAGCTGTCCTTTCGAGAAGGTCCATCTAGCAGATAGCAATAAGAATGCTAGGTGGCATCTACATAATTAGAAAAGTGCTCCTTGATTTTGGCTTTTTTCCATTTCTACAAAGAAAGCACTCTGTTTAGGACTGGGATCCACTGTGAATTGGACACCAATCCTCTTAGCACCATGCTCACTGCCTACCCCACCACAAATGCTGTTTAGGAGAGACCCAAAGAAAAAACTGTGATACACCATGGTGTGAGTCATTGGTAACCCAGAGAAGGAAAGATGATCTGTTTGGAAAGTTGAGTGATGTGCTTGGAATAGCCTCTAAGCTAGTAGATCCCAGCAAATGAGCAGCATCTCTCTAGGGGGACCCAGTGGTGCAAGGTGAAAGCAAAGAGACCAAGATGTAGTCCCCTAAAGAATTAGAGAAGTGTGGGTTGAAGTGAGTCCTGGCACCTGGCTATAAGACAGCCCTGCCCCCACCAGCATCCCTGACTTTGTGATCACCATTCTTGTTCTAGTTGGCTTGAGATAGCTTACTCAGGGGAGATTTTGGCTCTTCTCTGTAGAGGTTTGGGTTCATAGTTGTTGGTTGCTGCTGTTGCTTTGAGGGACATAGTAAGGAAATCCATCGCAGTGGAGTTTGTGCAGTGAGTGTAACAAGGGCCTCACATTTGGCCTAGAAGTGAAGGTGGACAGAGAAGGGGCCAGCACCCACAATCTCCTTAGTGGGCACACTTTCAGTGACTAAAAACCTCCAACTACTCTACCTCTGAGAGTTTCTACTATCTTCAATAGTGACAAGCTGAGTGACAAGCTTTAAACAAGTATGTTTGGGTGGAAATGGTTCTTTCTTTTAGAAAAAAGTCATTCTTTTCCCAGTCTTTGGAGTTTATCCTGTATAGCCTAGTGCTGCTGTACCGTATGGCATGTGAGCAAGAGAAAGGCTACTTTGAAACAATAAGACTCAGAACAAGCTGTGGTACCAGGTGTGCACCCTGAGGTGGACATTTCACTGTGGAGGTGGGATTGCTGTCTTCACAACACACTCTTGATAATTTTTCTGCAACTAAGAATAATATACAACACTGAGCTCCTTGAAGTGAGTGTGTAAATGGTTAGAGTACTGAAATCCGTCACCATGCGCAGGAAAACTACTGTGACAGAATGAGGTCCGTGTGTGGCCTACGTTATACAACAGATTCTGTAAATAGCATTTCATAAGTAAGTGACTGGTCACGGTTAGAGCTTTGTCTCTCTTATGGAATAAAGTAGAACCAACCAATAAGAATGTGGTGGCATACACATCCTTTGCTGTTCTGATACTAATTCAGTCACTTAAACATTATGTTTTCCCAGCATTGTACATGTAGAGAAACCCTGGAATAATCAAGGAGAATCATGATACAAGAAAGTTCATAACTATGCATGCCTTTAGTTAAGAAATTGAGAAAGTATATGAAACTCAACTCAAATGCTTAGAGAACCAATGAATGTAATATAGTTTAGAACAATACTTATATTCTATTGTTATGATCAAATACCTAAGAAAAACTTTTCCCTATTTTCCTTTTATTAAAAAATAGGTGTTTTTCATACAATATATCCTGATGATAGTTTCGCCTTCCTCATTCTTCCCTGGCCCTCCTCACATCCACCTCCTTACAGAGCCACATCCTTTTCCCCTCTCTTAGGAAACAAACAGGCTTCTAAAAAATAATAAAATAAATTAAGATAAAACCAAATTAAACAAATTAGAATATGAGAAAACAAACAGAAAAAGAGCAAAAGAAATAGCACAGGACACACATATAGATGCAGACACATGTTCCCCCATACAGAAATCACATAAAAGCATAAAACTAGAAACCATAATACACACTGCCAAAGACCAGTTTAAAAAAAAAAAAAAGCCTAGACAAAGCATTATGAGACAAAGAATCTCCTAAAATAGCACTCAGTTAGTTTTGCTGGCTGTCTACTGCTGGGCATAGGGCCCACCCTTAAGAGTTTTGTACAGCCAGTCAGACTCTGTTGGAGAAAAATTCTCATTTGGGAATGGTGATCAGCTGGAGACAGCTTCTGGGTTAGGAGTGGGACTTGAGTCCACGACTCTTCTTAGTGTTGGGTCTCAACTTTAAAAGGTGAAAAGATTGACTGTAGTTCATAGAATCAGAAGTTTAGGTTCATTCCATCTGCTCCACTGTTTTAAAGTAGTGGAGAAGCATATGATGGAGCGGAGCTTCTGAGCTCTCAGGGCTGGCAGGAGCAAGAGAGAGCAGAAGGGCCTGGGGACAAGATACAGCTCTCAAGTATACGTTTCCAAGGACCCACTCCCTTCAGCTAGGTTCCACCTGACATGTTTTCATCACCATCAAATAGCAAACCCGTGGCTGCATTAAGCCATAGAAGGGGTTAGAACCCTCATGCTCCAGTTACTTCCGCAAAGCCCTACTGGTGACGTCTGTTGCAGTGAAGGGCAAGCTCTTAATATGAGTCTTTGGGAGGACGCGTCATAAGCAAACTAAACCAACCAGCTTTCCACAACACTCACTTGAGATGCAGCTGAAGTCAGTCCACTAAAACCATACTGCTCTCATAGGTGTGGCAACACAGTTCTTATAAGATTAGGCCACGTTTAGCACGATCCTCATTACTACACATCTTTGAAAGTAATAACATTCTACTTTCCTTTTAAAACTAGATTTATTCACTTTAATTTTATACCCATAGATGTTTTGCCTACATGTGTGTAAGCATACCATGTGCATGCCTGGTGCTTCGGGAGGCCAGAAGACCATGTTGGATCCCTAAGAATTGGAGTTACAGATGGTTGAGAGCTGCCATGTGTGTGCCAGGGTCCAAATCTGGGTCCTTGGCTAGAACAGTGTTCCTAACTGCTGAGCCATCTATCTGGCTCCTAAACCACATTTCTTGTACTGACTTAGGTCTTCTAACTCACTCAGACCCTTTCTTCCACCCAGCTTGGTGTTTAAACTTTTGCCTGCTAGGCAAATATCATTTGATGATGGATAGACTTGCTGAATTTGGATAACACAAATATCACACACGTCTTCACTGGAGGTATTTACAGTGTCACAGACAGTTACGGGAATGAGGATGACTAAGGCAGCATTTTCTGGGGAGGGTGTTCCGCCACCCTATACTAAATCAAAATCTCAGAGTCCCCCAGACAGCTACTGCCACAGTTCATGCTGAATGCAGAGAGGACACTCAGGCTCGTGGAGTCTGCACTTCTGGGTTTTGCTTAGCTTGTGAATCCCCCTGGAAAATTTGGAGAAAAGACTAATCTGGGTTTGTTTTGATGTCTCTTTCTATCTTCCTTCATGCCTAGTGATAAGAAACTTCTATTTTTATGGCTAATTTGTGTATTTGAGCTTGCAATGGCTTTTCTCATTCTCTCCTCTTCCCTTCATTAACATTTGGCATATCTATTTTTAAAACATACACTCCCCAGTAAAGCCAATTATGACATGCACGAAACATTAGTCAGAAAATATGAAACTTAGAATTTGTTCCAAGTTTACTTCAGCCACATCATTGATGAAATTCAGGATTCTTATAAGAACCAACAACAGAAATCAATCTAGAAATACTCCTTAGTCAAAATCTGCTGCACTAGGAATCTTCCAAAAGGAATATATGAAATAATTAGACCAACAATCATTGAAAAGTCTTTGTTGACATTAAAATATTCTGGCTAATGTCAGTTTGATAATGAACACTGTCTGTACTCTCAAAACAGGGGGAGGCTACCCAAGTTTGAAATCCTGTCAGCAGCAATAGGAATTGCTTGGTTTGCTCAACTGCCAAAGGCACAGGCAGCCCTGAAAAAAGGCTCCCTCTGTTGAAGCTCCTTTTAGGGCCACTCTGCTGTGGTCTAGTAATTTGCATTAAGTGCTTGTGGTACCAAGTGCCATTTATGGTTGCTGGGGATACAGATGGAAACAAAATTGATAAAAATCCACTGATGGTGGGATATATTTGGAGTAAGGGGAACATGACAACAAAATACCAAAGTAAAAGTAACACATACTAGAGGTCAGAAACTATAATGGACAGAAGTAGACAAGACAACGTGCTTGTTTTCACTGTTTAAAACTTGGTGATAAGGAATGACCAGCCACAAAGACATTTTGAGCAAAGACTTGAAGGAGATGGGAAAAATAGTTAAGAGACGTGTTTAAATACCACGAGATGTAATTTGATATTTTTCTTTTGAAAAGAAGTATGCTATACATAAAACATAGATTAATTATGATATAAAGATTAATATCCATTACCAACTTAGCAGAGTGCTGAAGAAGGTGCACCATTCTGGGCATTTGTAAGAGCAAATTTCTGGGCATTAACAGAAGAAGGAAAACCCACCTTGTCTGTGTGGTACAGTCCCCCAGGCAGGGTTGTTAGACAAAATAAAAGCCAGAAAAGGAGAAAGCCAGCCAAGGAAACTCATATTTTCTCTGTTTCCCAGTCTGACACATGTTCCTAGGGGCCAAACACGTATTGGGTGAATGCTCTGAAACTGTGAGCCAAAATAACCCTCCTTTCCTTAGATTGTTCCTTTAGGTATTTGGTCACAGCAATGAGGAAATAATAGAAATTATTTCCCAGGGTCTATATAAGCTAACAGTTTATTCTAAAGCTTAAGTCAGGACATGAACTAGCAATTATTGAGTATTTTGTCTTGTTTTATTTAATTGTTTTGTTTGTTTGTTTGCTTTTTCCACAAAGTCAGGGGCTGGAGAGGTGAAGCAATCAGCCAGAGGTTATACAATTAGTGAACCATAGGGTCTGTAATTGAATTTGAGCAAGGTGTCTGTCATGTCTATTTCAGGAAAAGCACCGACTGTGGTGTCTATTTGCATGTGAAAGCCCACAGCAGCCTCCAGGCTCACTGGGCAGATGTGGCCCCACTCAGCACTTCTGTCCCCTACTCCGACCCAGAACTTTTCTAGCTCCTGGATTTCCTCCTCCCAGCCTCTCATTCCTATATAAACCTGACATTTAGTCCTTGTGATCTGCTGGCTCTTTCTTAGTCCTCTTGGTTCCCCTCTCTTCATTCCTTCTCTCTACCTTCCCACGGCCTGGTCTGCGGTCATGTTTAGTCCACTACTTTCTTTCTGCTCTGGACACTTCCAGCTACCTCTGGCTGTACCTTCCTTCATATCTACAATAGAAACCACAATAATAATAATAATAATAATAATAATAATAAATAAAATAAAAACCCTCAACCATACCTTGGAGTGGTCATGTCAGCACTTTATTACACAGTGACTACACAGGCTTAAAACGAACTTCTGTGGCAGCAGAGGCAGCAATACAGAACAGGCTGAGACCCTGCTCCTCTCCTGTATGGAGCTTGGGCTTCTTACCCTTGCTTCATTCTGTGTAAGATGAAAAGTTGTAGAAGGCAACAATGATGCCAAATAAATAAAAGACTAGACGTTGTGGAAGCTCAAGGAGAATTAGTTCAAAGGCCGGGCTGGTGCTCTGGGTAAGTTTGGTGAACTCCTTTGCAGCGAGGTCACTCAGAGCCCCATCCTCACCAGGGCAAGAACGGCAAGTGGAATTGCACCATGGCCTTGGACAACAGGAAGCTTCTTTTCATCCTCCTTTGTGAACTCTGGTAACCTGTGCCACACTGAGTCCTGTTTAAGTGGCTAGCACATCTGCCAAAGTCAGGCCTGCTGCACACTTGACATCAAAAAGCCTCCTGAATCCAGCTGGGTGAGATTCCAGTTTTTATAGGAAGCTACATGTGAGAGTGGGCTCTTTTCCACATGCTCCAAAAACCTGCCTTGGTTTTTTGTGCTTGTAATGGAATGCTCAAGGGCATTTATGAGGCTTAAACGTAAGGGAGGAGCTGGGTGTGCTGGAGCACGCCTTTCTAAATCCCAGCGCTTGGAGGCAGAGGCAGCCTGATCTCAGTGAGTTTCACGGCAGCCTGATCTACATACTGACTTGCAGACCTTGCTATGTAGACATTGTCAAGAAATATATAAACAAAAATAAAAGGCAGGAAGTGAAAGCACCGATCCACAGGAAGCACAGGGAAGAACCAGGAAGAAGTTACCTCAGCTGTTCACTGAGGCCCACATCCCATGTCCTTACAGGACAAGCTTGCAGGTCTGACATTACAGAAGCCTCTAAGATCTCTTTAGAACACAAGCCTGAGCTCTCCAGCTTTGTCTTTAGTCTTTATGAATAGCAAATAAACAGTGAGGAAGGATAATCTGGGCACCAGACATCCTGTTGCAGGTGTATTTGTTTTCACCCTGTTTTTTAATTGAAAGCATGGAATACATTTCATAGCATTATCAAACATGCAGGAGAAATGTCAGTTCATTCACAACAGTCATATCCCCCAGCCTCTCTTAAAAAAAATTAGCTTCATATTCAGCTGAAATATGAAACCCTAAAAAAGGCTTTGTAGAAAGCTTTAAGACAGGATTTGATCCCTAATCACTGTCATCTTAATCCCCAAATACAATAACCTCTGCAATTCAGGCTTCTTTTGTAAATAAATTTGACAAGTGTTAAGATGTTATTAGTGCTGTAAGATTATAGGAATGCTCAGTTCACGTGCCTCAAAGAACAAGCTGCTCCTTGAAGACCGTTTCCACACCCAAAATGTACATGCCAGGCCTATGTGCATTTAGAAATAATTTTTATTTACATAGTAAGTCAAATATCCTCAGCCTCACTGAGATCACTGTGCAGAGTGGGAGACATTAAGTTGTTGCTTCTTTTAGAATCTTGAATTTGAGATGAACCTTTTTTTTTAATGATAATTAGTAAGGTTTTACAGAGATAATAAATCACAGGGGCTGGATCTAGTTTCATGGGTGGTTGAGGCCTATTCTAATCAGTACTGCTGACCTAATGTTTGAGAAAGGACTGACTGTTTCCAGGAGAATCCATTAATGACTTGGGAAAACAGATGTACCTCTGAATAATACTATCATGCCAAGGACAGCCTGACCCTTCTTTCCCTTCCATACTCTCAAATAAACCAAGCACAGACATTGACTTAGTGCTGTATAAACAAACCAAGTGCTTCTGGTGTCACCAGGCTTTGTGACATGTGCTCTCCTCCATCATTTTACTGAGATTTCACTAGATCAGACACACCTATTAGACACCCAAAAAACCAAGGAGGGATGCTAGGAAGAAGGCTCAGCAGGTAAAGGCGCTGATGACCAGCGTATGATCCCCAGAAGCCAGATGTAGTAGTAAGCATCTGTAACCCCATCCCTCTCAGAGCATGATGGGAGGTGGAGACTGGAGAACTGTGTGAAGCCTTCAGGCTAGCTAGCCCACAGTATGCAGAGCAGGAGCAAAAACAAGGGAGCTTGTCTCAACAAGATTGAAAGGAGAAAGCTACCTCTGGGGAGCTGTCCTCTGATTTCCTCAGATATACCTACCATGTGAGTGCATGCACACAAACACACTAAACACAGCGAAATAAATAAATACTGAAAAATGGAAGAGGAAAAACAAAGCCTAGAAATCAGGATGCTTGGATTAGGAGTATTTTGGCTGGAACAGAAACTACTCTGAAGCAGCTCAGGTATGAGCAGCCATGAACTTGGATAAACTTGGATACGCAAGACATTCTAGTTAAAATTCCTAAGGACTCAGCTCCAGTTAGGGACTATCTGTTGTATTAGTATTTCAGTTCACTTGGGCCTTGGCATTAGAGATACAAATATTTCTATAGGAGCCCTGGCTGTAGACTAATGCTGTACCCTGATCCTAAACACAATTTGTAATTATCATGAGGGCTGTGCCTCTGTACTTGCAATGGCTTATTTTCTAGATAGAGAAAAACGTTGTTTCATGAAATGGGTAATTTCTTAGCTAGGACTGACCAAAGAGCTTTTAAAGGAAGCATGTTTCAATATTTCAAAGGAATGAGAATAATCAGACCTTATTTATATTTAAATTGGCTTACTTTAGTGCCTTTTTCTGACACTATAATACCATTAAGGAATCTATAGCACTGCACCACTTATTTTCCAAGGTAGGTAGAGATTATTATTCACTCATGCAGACAGAATAACAAGAAGTGGCTGTTGAATAAGTAGTGCATTACGAGAGCTTTGTGGTGTGGACAGATTTTGGGTAAAGCCCTGGATTTTTGCATGTCAGCTTCCTTGTGGCAGATGAAGTTGTGTCAATTGAAAGAAAGAATTTGTGCCACAGAAATCAATGTGATCCCTGAGAAACGGACAGGGCAGGTTCAGGGAGTCTCATGAAACACAGGAGCCTGAGATACTGAAACCTTCAGCCTGAGATACTGAATTCCCAGACCTAGGAACACAGAGAAGAGCAACTAGGCATCAGGAAGTGACCTCAGGAACAAAGCACAATAAGTGACTTTTCTTCATAGCTACTACACAGAATGCAAGCTACCCTACCAGGACCTAGGTGGTTCCCTTCTCTCTCTTCACTGTTTTTAAATGTAGTAGATCAGAAATATTAGGGGCTTAGTATTAAACATAGCCAACTACTCTACTGAGATCTAGTTAGCAGGAAAGGAACCTCATGAATTTCATGGGTTGACCATGTTAGTCTGAGAGTACTGTTGGTATAATGTTCTTGTGGAATGTATACAAATTACCCTTTTTCATTCACATGCTGATTTCTCTACTCCACTATCTCATTTCAATCCAGACACTGCATTGTGATGCTTAGAATAAGCATCACATCTGTCTCAAGTCTATGTAAATATGCCACCATTTGTTCTCTGTATTGTCAATAAAATGAGTCAGTGCTAAGCAATGGAGAGAACAGGGTGGGACATCCAGATGGGAGGAAAAAGAAGCAAGTGGGAGGAGAGTTGGGAGAAGAGAGATCGGAGAGGAGAGGACCTGGAAACACCAGTAGAGATGAACTGGACCTAAAATATGACTAAAAAACAAGTATAAAGGGGGAAATCTGAATGGGAAGAAGCTATGTGGGTTTGGAGGTTTAGGATAGAGTAATTATTGCCCAGCATTGTGCTCTAGGTTAGTTAAATAAATCCTAGTCTCTATGTGGTAATTTGGGTATACAGCTGGCTTAAGAATAACTGCTGTTTAACTAAAAGATAAATCAATAATAAATATTAATAATCAATAACATAGTACTCCAAAATAGCACAAACTGGCTATAAACGTTCCCAAGTCTCAACAAAAACAATATCAGTTAATCCTGTTAGTAGGTCATAATTTCTGGGGGCCCCACTTCTCACAAGTGATTCCTCATGGAAAACAACTCTACCTGCTTCAAATAGCAGAAAAAGAAATCCAAGATTTCTTTTAAAGGTTAGACTATCTTTAATAATGATGTCTCAGAATTGGAACAAACAAACAAACAAACAAACAAACAAACAGACTAGGATGTGAAAAAAGGACCAACATTTTTTAGCCATTAGGGAAACCATGGAGGGACAACATAAACACCAAGTAATCAGATCAAAGACTTCCACTGTTCAAACAACTCAACGTGTCACTGAGAGGAGGAAGTCACCAGAAGACAAAAGTCAAAGTATATTGGTAACATGTGTTGTTACCAGATGTGCAAATACTTCAAGACGATGCATGCAGTTGAATACCAGATGGGGAGGGCAGAGATCACCTGGGAATCTGGCATCCAACCTTCCTCAGCTACAGAATGTGGCATATTAGTATAAAAATACCTCTTAAAGGGTTGTAAAGCTGATTCACACTGTTGAGAAAACCCGCCATGATTCACCATAATGTCTTCCAGGGTAGTTTGTTCTTATACAGGGAGGCCTGCATTAGTGCAGGGAATGAAATGCCTATTTTGGAACTTGGGGCTGCACTTTATGTATGAGAAAGTGTGGGGGGGCAGGGAGAGTATGAAGAGCAGAAGGATGATTTTGATGTCTTAAACCCTCTTCAGGGTCAGGTAGTGACAAAAAAGCATACAGGAAGGCTTGGGACTCTACAGTGATAAATGACGTGGACAACAGCAACAGAAGTCCAGATAATAGAAGAAAAGAAAAAGGAGGCCATTGATCATCAGGGAAATGTCATGCAGCTCCCTCCCTGGTCTTCTTTTCCTGTTTGATTTCTCTGACAATTTTTAATGTGACAAAAAAAGTATTTTCATCAACATATTGTTATAAAGAAGCCTATGAAGACAGAGACTCTACAGCCAGAAGAGGAAAATGTATATGAGACCAAAACAAACAAACAAACAACCCCCCCCAAAACAAACAAACAGCTTTTAAGTTAGATTCTTAAAAACCTTTACATGGACATCCTGATGGAGAGAGAAGATGATGTGGATTTACTGTTGATGCCATTTTTGTCCTATTGTCTAGGAGAATTCACTCCTAAACCTCAGAACAAAACATAGCAATCCACTCAAGTCAGGTCCACCTAGGGCAGGACCTCAGCTTACCTCAGAGCAGAAACCTGGCTGATTCCTGAGGCAGGCTGCGGTCTCAGTTACCCATCAGGAGGGAATACTACTCTATTCATTTCTTTGATGGAGTAACAGGCCAATCTTAGATGTAGGTTGTCTGCAGTAAATGGGGCGTCTCCAGAAATCCTTCTCTGAAAGGGATTTTTCATTTTGAAAATAGGATATATATTTTTGTTTTCAGTAAGATTCATAAAAAATGTTGATAGATGATTTCTTATTGAATAATAAGAATTATATTGAATTATAAGGTTATGGTAAGATAATAAAAATAATATTCTACTTTTCTTGTTATTTTCTAAATTCCTTTTAAAGTTGTTTCCTCTCTTTCCTTTGGAACCATTCTCTCTCAGTTTGCCTGCAGCACTGTCTTTCTTCTGCGACAATGATAGTAATGGTGCCTTTTAGGGTCAATGCTGCAGTCACTGTGTTATTGTTATCTGGTCACTGGTGACCTATTCAGCTTGGCATGTAAAACACTATCCACCCTGTGCAAGCCCACACTAGCCTGGGTTTGCTATTTATTATTTATTCACTTTGCATCCTGATCCTAGCCCCCTCTCTCCTCTTCTTCCACATCCACCCTCCCTTCCTCTTCTTCCTATAATTCTTCCCCTACTCCCCCCAAAAGGGGAGGCCCCTCCCCATTAACCCGCCCCAGCACATCAAGTTGCAACAGGACTGAACACTTCCTTTTCCCCTGTGGCCTGTCAAGGCAGCCCCGCAATACAGTCCATGTTGGAAACAGTCCCACATGAAGCCTGACCTACCCATTGGTTACATCTGTGTAGGGGGCCAAGGTATATTTCATACATAGCCTTGGTTGGTGCTTCAGGCTCTTCATGCCCCTCTGGGCCCTGGTTAGTTGGCTCTGTTGGTTTTCTTGTGGAGTTCTTGTCCCCTCTGGGTCCTTCTATCTTTTCCCCCAAACTCTTCCAAAAACTTTGACCCAAAAGTTATCATGCCTGTGTGATGTGCAGGGATAAAGAGAGAGCAGAGATTGAGGAAATGCCCAACCAATGCCTGGGACTCACTCAATGGGAAAGCGCCAGCCCCTGACACTATTAACCATACTCTGCTTGCAGACAAGAGCCTAGCACAGCTGTCCTATAAGAAGCTCCACCCAGCAGAGGATTGAAACAGATGGGTTTGCTCTTTTACTCACCATTTGGCTTTATGAGACCATAGGAGAAATGATGTGGCCTCCCATAATGTGTGTTTCAGAACCAGAAATCACTAACCTGGAGCCCACTTAATACAATATCCAGTTTGAAAGAAAGATTAAAGATTTAATTTCTTTCCTGAGTTCAGGGAGAACAGGCTAAGAGCAAGGCTCATGAGAAAGCCAGTGTCAAGTACATTGCCGGCACAGACCCTTCCTAATGACAGGTGAAGCCCAAATAAACCATCCAAACAAGGCTGAGGCTGCAGTTCTCTTCATTTCTAGTTGTGCTCATGGGGAAGAGGCTCACAGAATCATCTGTACAGCTTTAGAATTTTTAGCTATTTAAGTGGACAGGTAAAAATAAGCAAGCTTTATATTCCTCCAGTAATTGGGAATAATTTATAAGGGAGGATTTAATTTTCTTTAATTATTTAATAATTAATAATGAAGCTGAAATGTTCCCTTTAATTGGTATCATTAGGTATGCTAACATATGGTGATTTATTTAGTATATATGCTTTCATGAATATTAAAAAATAATGACTATATAAATGCCCTTAAAAATGTTAACACATCTATGATATCATTCAAGGAGACCAGACACTCAGAATCCCAGGGAAAAGCTTTCTTCCATATGTTCTGAATATGAAACAATGGGCATCCAGAACTAAATTTTCTTTTGTCCATTTGCGTATTGTTTTCTGGATATTTTTTTCTCTTTTCTACTTTTCTTTGAACTGATAATATGTAAAGCAAGTGATTTGAAAACAGTTTTATAAAACTGATTAAATTACCAAGAATATTTCTCCTCTGACCCCACAATACAAAAAGAGATTATAGCTATTAAACTTGAATCTGAGAGTTGTTTTCTTCTCTTGTTTGAAAAGGTTTAAAAGGGGAAGGGAACCTTATGGTAAAGCAGGTAACCTTTTATCTCAGCTATGGTTTCTTCAATGCACCAAGCAGCAATGCAGTATTGATTTGACAGAGACTCAATTTCAATGATGTCTGTTTCAAACTGGCTCCAAATCATTCTTGTACTGCAAAATAAAGCCAAACTCTGAGAAAAAGGAAGAAAGAAAGTGTAGCACACTGTAGTTCAGGCAGGCCTTTGCCTCACAGCTAATCTGTTTCAGCCTCCTGAGTGCTGGGGTACAACTGTACTGCCATGTTTAGTTGTCTTGTGTGCGAAAGCTAGGTAAGGAAACCAAACTCTTCTCAGATATATTTGATTCAATTATCACAGAACCAATAACTAATTTATATATTAATGGATTATACATCAGCATGTCCAAAGGCAACACATTTTAGTAGAATTAGTGAAGTATTAACTATTGTTTGATAGCTTTCCATTTAGATATAAAAATGAATCAGGTTATTATTATTATATACTGAAGCACGGGTTTTTTTGTTTCATTGATGGTTTTTAGTATATCTTTCTTGGGAACTATTGGGCTTTCCATTTACCTAATGAATTTTAATACCTTTTAAAATAATTTCTGTAATATTAACATTCATTATCTTTCAAATTATCTTTCATAGTCTCTGTATTGTCTTTTTCCTGATAATCAATTAGACATGGGTTGGGCCGCTCTACTGAGCATGTCTCTGAATGCCTGCCTATTTCCTGCCACTTTTCTTTTGGTGTTATATTCTCAGGACTTTTAAAAACCTATCCTGGATTGACCTCAGCAGTACGATGGGGTAGAAAGCTCCAGAGAGCCCCCACAGACACAATGAATCAACAGCAATGAGCAGATTAATTCTGTTTATCAAATAAGCAGAAAGCTTAAAGGGCCCTTTACCTGGAATAAAACTAAAGATAGCCAAACTGAAGTTGGGAGTGAAATTAGGGAAGCCGTGTCTGGACCATGATCCTTCCCCCAGTACAGCGCCAGACAACTGAGAAGAGGTTCCAGGTCTTAGCTGTTATCTAAGGAGATAAACAGCTGAACTCCACAGTCATGTTCCAGCTTTTCCAGTTGCTAATAGACTGGCTTCTGTCTTACCTGCCTCAGAGTGCTGATGAGAGCCATCATGGCTAGACCTCCATTGGCTACAAAAAATAAATGTGGCAACCTGAACTATCACGTAGGCACCACAGTTCTCCATGGAATAAACAAAGACATTCAAAATAACATCAGTTCTCAGCTTCTTCTGGGGGAAAAATAATTGGACCCACAACTATTAAGGTGTTACACAAGATTCTGTTTCTTTGTCCCACCTGCCTTACTGTACTGATGGGTCATGAGTACAAAGAAGTATCTTAATGGCACCTGCCATAGCTTTTTTTCTTAGACTTCTGTTTACATCATGTTTATGAAGACTCAGGGATGTGGTAGGGTTTCTGAATGTGTATCACTAATGGAATCAAAGAGATTAAAAAAACAGGGAGATATGATCCAAACAAATAAGAGATATAAAATTCTAGTATCAATCCTAATAAAATGGATTGTATGTATTACCTGGTATAGAATTCAAAGTAACCATTTGATCAATGATCAAATGTGGTGGCTTGAATGAGAATGGCCACTATAAACTAATATATTTGAACTTTTGATTCCTTGTGGGTAGAACTGTTTGGAAAGGATTAGGAGGTGTGGCCTTGTTGGAGGAGTTGAACCTCTGGGAGTGGGCTTTGGGATTTTAAAAGTCTATTGCATTCCCTCTTAGCATTCTCTCTCTCTCTCTCTCTTTCTCTCTCTCTTCTACCTTTGCCTTATGGCTGTTTTCTCTATATGTAGCTCTCAGCTGCCACTCCAGCACCATGCTTGCTTGCTGGCTTCCATGTTTCCTGTCATGATGTCATGGAGTCACCCTCTGAAAACTGTGCGCAAGCCTCTAAGTGATTTCTTCTACATATTGCCTTGGTCATGGTGTTTCTTCACAGTAATAGAAAATTAGGTAAACAGATCTCAAGAGAGTAGTCCACAAAGTGAGAATTTCAACAAAGACATCAAACATTTAAAACAGAATTAAAAAGACATTTTAGAACTAAATAATGCAATGATTGAGCTCACATATTTAAAAGTGGTGCTCAACAGCAGACTGGAGCAAACAGGAGAGCCAGGGGGCTCTAAGGAAAGGAAGCTGTACAATTCCAGTCAAGAGGGCTATAAAAGGTATTATGGGCATGTTGTATAGAGGAAAAAAAGTCTGAGGAAGCAATTCAAAGAACCAATGTCTAAGCTGCTTAAATTTGGGGAAGTAAATTATATCCAAATCCAGAAAATCCAACAACTTAAAGTAATATGAACCTAAGGAAATACATACCTGACACAGCAGAGTCAAGCTGTCCAAAGTCAAGGGAAAAGAATTTTGAAAGCAGTGTAGGAAAATGGCTTTTCACATGCATAGGAATTTTGGTAAGATTACTGGCGGAGTTTTAGTAGAAACGTCACAAGCTCGACAGAGGATTGACACTGCGTATGGACAACACGAGAGAGGACGCCAACACCTAAGCAGAGTTAGCGCTGCCAAATCTGCCTCCGAAATATCCTCCAGAGCCCCAGACGGTAAAGACTGTTTAGTATTCAAAAAACTTAGAGAGTTGATGACTAGATTTGTGTTAAGAGAGATACCAAAGTGAGGTTTCAAGTTCTATAACTTAAAACAAAAGGACACCAAACAGCAGGACTCCAAAAGACACGGCATTTGTGCAGCTGGCCATGCAAGTCATAGGCTCTGCAGCCCCACACTCAATGAACCACCAATTTAAAATACATTTAATGTGTCTGTTCTGATCATGCACAGCTTTTGTTCTTCCCTAAACAACTCACCATAACTGTTGCTTACACAGTATCTGTAGCTCATTAGGCCTTATGGTAACCTGCACAAAGTTTAACTTGTATCTGCAGAAGCTATGTGCAAATAACATGCTGTTTTACATAAAAGAGGAGGACCTACAGATTTGGTGTCCTCCAGGGAGCTTTGGAACTGATCTTTTATTTCTACAGAGTGATAGCTATGTTCCTGTAATTTTTGTGACTAAATAATTTTTGTCCTGACTAGTTTTATGTTAACTTGACACAAGATAGAGGTATCTGAAAAGAGAATCTTATTTGAGAAAATGCCTCCATGTTTGGCATTTTCTTGATTAGTGATTGATAGGAGAGAACCTATCCCGGTGGTTCTCAACCTGTGGATTATGACCCCTTTTAGGGGTCAAATGACCCTTTCACAGGGGTCGCATATCAGATATTCTGCATATCAGACATTTACATTACAATTCATAACTGTAGCAAGATTACAATTATAAAGTAACACCAAAATAATTTTATGGTTGGGTTCACCACAACATGAGGAACTGAATTAAAGGGTCTCAGCATTAGGAAGGTTGAGAACCAGTGGCCTAGCCCATTGTGAGCGGAGCCATCCCTGGGCTGGTGGTCCTGGGTACTATAAGAACGCAGGCTAAGTATGTCATGAGAACAAGCCAGTAATCAGCAACCCTCCATGTGTCTGCATCAGGTCCTGCCTCCAGGTTCCTGCTATTGCTGAGGAACTATTATATGGAACTGTGAGTGAAATAAATCCCTTCCTCCTCAGTTTGCTTTTGGTCATGGTATTTTATTACAACAATATTAACCCCAACTAAGACAAGTTGGTACCAAGAGAGTGGGATATTGCTGTGACAGACCTGACCATCTTGTTTTGGGGAGGATTGTGAAAGAACTTTGGAATTTGGGGCTGGAGAGACCATTTTGTTTTGAGAGCTCAGTGAGCTGTTCTGTAGAATCTTGGAAGATGTTGAGAACAGTACAAATGCTGGTGGCTTGGCTTATGATATTTCAGAGGGAAGTTTAGAGACTCTTCTAGGCCATTGGGTGAAGAATCTGTGGTGTCTAGTCAGCTAGGGAGGAAGAATTGGGTGTAATCAACAAGAGATCAGAACAAATAAAGTAAAACCTTTGTCATACTGGGACAATTGATGCTGGTTATCTGGAGCTGAGAAATTAACAGTGATCATGAAGAGACCAGCACCACTGAGGTGAAATCTTTTGAGAAGTACCTCCTGAAAGCCAGCACACAAAAGCTGTGTTCTAGAGGAAGGCACGGTTTTACCGACAGCCGAACTTGGTAGTGTATGAGTCACCGAGATGGTACTGGTTTTGAAGGCATGAAAAGAGTTATATAGAGCAACTGTTTGGCACAATGAAAGGCCAGAACAGGCCATTGGTGAGGGTGCAGCATTGTGCAGCAGAATGGGTTATGGAGAAAAGTTGAGGTTTTGCACCAGGAAAAGAGTCTAGGAGAGGCTATTGGTGAAAGTACAGCCCAGTTGCAACACAAGACCCCAGCATTTAGGAGATGCCAGTGCCAAGGACTGACTACCAAAAACAGCGGCATAGTGAAGAGGAGGCCACCAGACCTCAAAAGACAAGCTGTGTGCTTCAGAGAGCAGAACTTCCTTTCTGGAGATCCAAGCCCCTTGAAGGAGCCCAGAATATCCTAAGTGAATCCCACACAACTGGATGCTGAACTATTTACATTTTTGGAGTTTGGTTTTGCTTTGTTCAGATTGTAACTGTACCCTGGTTCTTGCCTCTTGAAATAAGAAAGTATTTAATTTATTTTTTATTTTAGAGAAGATGGTAGCAGAGAGACTGAATTTTTAAAGATTTTTAGGCTTTAAAAGAACTGTAGATTTTACAATAGACAGAATTTTAAAGTGTTTGGGTTTTTAAAAGTCTGTGGAACTTTTAAGATTGTAAAATGTTCTATGTTGTGATGTTGATGTTAATGTGTGATCTTGGGGATGAACAAGGAAGGAGTTGGCTTAACAGTGATATGTTTGTGTGTCAAGTTGACAGGGAGTCAGTTGTCCTGGTGGTCTTCAGTTCTATAAAAAAGCAAGCTGAGTAAAGCAATGAGAGCAAGTTAGGAAGCAGCAGCACCCCTCCATGGCCTCTTCATGAGTTCCTGCCTCCATGTTCCTGCCCTTCTTGAGTTCCTGTCCTGATGTCCTTTCGTGACAAATATCAATGTGAAAGTGTAAGCAAATATACCCTTTCCTTCTCAACTTTCTTTTGGTCATGGTGTTTTATCACAGCAATACTAATCCTGACTATATAGTCTGTATATTCTAGTATAATGTTTAAAATACAAAACTATTTAAACTTGAAAGACCAAAAGATAAGCAGCGATTGTTGCCCTATAAAAACCTGTCACCCCAACCGAGAGGCGCGCAAGTCCTCTGATAGGCTTGGTCGCCCCGGGTACCCGTGTATCAAAATAAACCTCTTGCGGCTTGCATCCGAAGGCTGGTCTCGCTGTTCCTTGGGAAGCGGGGTCTCCCCGTCTAGATAGGCTCCTGGGAGTCTTTCATTTGGAGGTTCCACCGAGATCTGAGACCCCCGCCCAGGGACCACCGACCCACCGTCGGGAGGTAAGACTGCCGGCTTTTTGTTCTGTGAGTCTTGTGTATCATTGTGTTAAACGGTCTGTCTTTGTGTGAGTTCGTTTCCAGGGGGTTCGAGTCCCCCTGTGGTCTGGACTTGGCCAGGTCATCTGTATCAGACGGAAACTAGAAGGAGCCGACGGGCTCGGACTTCTTTTCCGTGCCTCCTGGGAGAGGAGTGCCTGGTAGGGGAATCATTTGCTTCCCCGTCTGAAAGGTAACCCTTCTTGGGTTCCCTCCTGTCTGGAAACACGAGCCGAGTGGGACTCTTTGGGGCGACGCCCCTGAGAGAAGGCTACGTGCTTCATCTGGGAGACGGAGGAACCGGACCTCTGACACGGTCTCCATCTGAATTTTTGTGTTCGCTTTGGCGCTGATCTCGTACCGCGCGGTTTGTGTTGTCTTCTGTCTGCCTGATTTTTGTCATAAGTGTAGTGAGTGTTGTTTGTCTGTCTACCTTTTGTTTTCTGTTCTGAAAGGCCTCACGAAATTTGTTTAAAATGTGTGCCTATGCGCCTTATTAGATCCATAAGCGCATATTGTATAGGCTGCCACGTGGTCTAAAGTGTCTCAGTGTCTCGCCGCCATCTTGACTTCACCATGTGATTTTATAATGTAACCGCCATCTTGGTATGGATAAAAAAAGAAAAAGAAAAACCTTGGTCAAATCTCATTTCCTTCTAGGTTAAAAGGATAGCTTATTTTAAATTGGTATTGGTTTTAAAAATTAAATTGCTTGCACTGGTAAATTCTGGTTTTAAAATCTGGTTTTAATTTTAAAGATTATGTTTATGCCTTGTGACTTCTACAAAAGGGGTACTTTGTTTTAATATTGCAAAAACGGGTTTTAAAAAATTGTTTAAAGTTTATCAGACATTTGGGTATGACTATGACTGAGAAAATTGCAGTTTTTGAAATGTATCTTATGGAGAGCTGTTTGTTTGTTAAGCTGCTTTGTTTATAAAAAAACATGTTTACACCCTCTTCTTTATCTTGAGACAAAGAAAAGGGGAAGTTTCACCAAGTTCCTTAAAGCTTGTTCTAAGTTCCTTAGAGTTTGGTTGTTACCTTTATGTTATCAGATGCAGGAAAGTTATTTAAAAAAAAATTTTGGCAGTTTCAGAACTCCTCTTTATAGTAATGTAACTTGCTTTTGCTTTGCCTATAAAAAGCAAATCGTACGTAGACTCTGGGCTTCAGCAGGATCATGTCAGAATGGAAAGGATTTTAGTGAGAGTTTTTATGTTGTCTGAAAAGCAAGAAAGAGAGCAAAAAAGTAAGCATGTCTGGTTAAGCCAGAAAAGAAAAGCTAGAAATCTGAATGTATATAGCATGTTGCAGAAGGTTAGTGGATGTGTTATAAAAAGCCAGAGAGTTAATATGATTTAAAGAAAAACTGTATTAAAATGTTATACTTCATTTAAAAGGCTGGTGATTCCTCATTACAAAATGTTTTTTATGCTCTTTTAAGGAAAAAATTCTAGCTGATAGGTTTGGTATGGCTAAAATAATTACAGTTTAAAATTGTTCTGTTATGCAGTTGGTTCTAAAGCTTGTTCGATTACTGGAAACTTTTGGTTGTGGGAGATTATGGAAGCTCCGAAGTGTTTGCTGTATCATCAGCACCTAATGGCCATGTTTGGTATTGTCAGTCACAGCCTGTGCTAATGCTAGCACATGGCCAGCCGCCATGATGGTTCAGCAATGTAGAGCTCGTAAAGCTGTAGTTTGGCTGCCATATTTGTTTAAGACTTCCAGCTGAGTTCAGTTACACGTGGCCAGCCGCCATGATGGTTCAGCAATAGAGAGCGCGTGAAGCTGTAGTTTGGCTGCCATGTTTGTTTAAGGATTCCAGCTCAGTTCGGTTACACGTGGCCAGCCGCCATGCTGGTCCGGAGATATGTTTAGTCATTAGTGCTAAATGCAAAGCTTTTTAATGTTCAATTTTAATGCAAGTGGTAGGAGCAGCAAGATTAGCTAGCCTCTCTATAAACTGTATCCGATTAAAAGGTTTGCTTTGATTTTAGTTCAGAAAGAACAGATTTAAAGTCATGCTAAATACTGCAGTTGAGCCTTACCTAGTCTCTTGTCTATTTGTCTTAAAATATATACTTCTAGGACATGCATCTCGAAAATATGCTAGAATCAGAGATCATAGCATTCTGTTTTATAGGACACAGTTTAGAGCAGATGATAAAAACAGAGTAACTCGGATATGCTGGCCCTCAAGCTTGTCAGAAATCTGAATTAGGCATTTTAACATGTGTAAGCTTATTGTGACAGGAAGTCCCGCAATCCTGGCAGTAGCTCCCCCAAGGTCTCCGAGAAGATTTGGGCACAACGACAGATGACTGCAACTCTGGATTGTGGTATGCTAACCACTGGGCAATAGTGCCTCAACTGGCCCACTGTTAGGGCCCAGCCAAAACTGTGGACACCTGGAGTCAATGTTTCACATTGCTAAGGGCGAGGTGAGGCCATTCTCTCGTTTCTTTCTCCACAGAAACAGTCTCTCATCTTATGTGCCTGGAAGAACTGCGTCTGTTCAGGATGCTGAAACACAGGAGCCAGGGACACTGCCTAGGTAATGGGCTAACTAGTCATCCCTGTCATTTTGATTGGCACATGGATTGGTATTTATTTAGCTTATAATTTATCCTTCTCAGGTCTCTGAACACCTTGACGGCTATGCTAAGCTTACGGTAGCTTTGCAGCTAGAGAAAAGACAATTAGATCGACTGTTAGCTCATTGATCAGCTCATTAGCTAGAACCACAGAGTACTAGATACCTTATTTAGAAAAAAAAGACAGGTTTGCCTTGCTCACAGGACTCATGTCTTAAGATAAATAAGTGGAGCTTATATAGGGTCTGAAAATATAGGAGTTTAGGTTGTAAAAATCTAGAGTGTTATTATTTAGTTAAAAAAATGTTTCAGGGTTGATAAATACAAAAGATTGGAGAGTCTAAGTAGTTTTTTTAGGTATATAATTATAAATTATAAAGAGATAAAAATATTTTAAAGCAGATTAAAAATGGGAAATATTTTAAATTTCTCCCCCCTCTTTGCTACTATTGTGCTTATGTCATAAAATTTTAAAAGTTCAGAGTGTTGACATTGATCAATAGAGTTCTGATAAGTTGATGGAGCAATAACTGCTTATTATTCAGTCACCAGGTTAAGATTTTAATTTCCTTTGTTGGCTTCTGAAGATAGACTAAAGGTGCTTCTCGTTATTTTAAAAACATCTGTTTAATGTGTGTATCTGACCCAAAAGTCATAGCTTTTAGTATGGTATTCTTAATATCTGCCATTTCTGGGGTAGATTTTGACACAGAAATATCCTAAACCTATTCCTTCTAGTTGCTTTGTTAAGGAAAGTCCAAGCATCCAGGGTTTAGCACTAAAAGCCAGTAATGTATTTCTGCCTAACTTTCCAGTGTAAACATAAAAGTAAAAGTGAAAACTAAAAGTATATGCTGAGTGTATAAAAATGGCCAAGCTTCATTCATGACTAATTACAAACAGCTATGCCCACAGAAGAAAAAAATGTTACTGTGGACACACTTAGGTTGTGTATAAAGGTTATAAAACAAACAGCTAACTGATACTCATTCAGTGGGATGCAGTTTTACCTGTTCCTCTCAAAATGTTTGATTTGCTGATATGTTACTTTTCTGAGTATTTAAAATTATGTATATTTCCTTTTGTGTACTAAAATTTCATATGAGTTTCAGGGATGTGACCTGGATCTGGCATAGCTCAAAAGGATCGCAGATGAGATTTTCCCTGATCTTTCCCATTTAATAGACAAATTTTAACTCCTGTCTCCAGTCTGAATTTGTCTCAGCAGATCTTCACCTGTTTAACTCTGTCCGGGATTAGCTGTGGACTGCAAGCTGAGATCTGGACTTCCTGGAAACTGACATGATTGCTCCCTGCCTCTTCGGGTGGATCAACGAACCAGATGCTTGGGACTTCCCCATTGCCCAGCCTTTGACTGGCATTTCAGCCTTCCTAGCCCCTGATGCCTACGGTCCAACGGTCAGCTGGAAGAAGCTCCAGAAGACGGATCTACGCCCAAATCCCCCCTAGCAGGCTGAAATGCTAAGTCAAAAGGGGCTCCCTGGCATTAGCTATTGTCTTGGACATCTGCTTAGCTGAAATGGACACTAATATTGCAGCAACTGGGCTAAAAGCCTAGAGAGATCCTGTAATAGTTCTCCTTGGCTTACTACCCCTATATCCACCCTGAAGGAACCCCAGATCCCATTATAAAAAAATAAATCTATAAGATACAAGGGGTCATATCTGGAAGACCCAAGATTGGGTCTTCAAATGATCATAGGAAAGGGGGAAATGAAAGACCAAAAGATAAGCAGCGATTGTTAACACTATGTAGAGTAGGCGCGGTATAGCAAGAGCTACCTCGCTGCATTTTTTCCCGCCTTCCGGTTCCGGGTGGGTACGTGACTGGGCTCACAATCTGCCTTCCTGGTTCCGGGTGGGTACGTGACTTGGCTCACAATCTGCCTTCCTGCCTTCCCTGTTCTGGGTACGTGACTTAACTACGGCTTTGTTCAAACCACCCAATCAGACCCCTGTAACTATGCTTCTCGCTTCTGTAACCACGCCTCCTGCTCCCGAGCCCTATAAAAACCTGTCACCCCAACCGAGAGGCGCGCAAGTCCTCCGATAGGCTTGGTCGCCCCGGGTACCCGTGTATCAAAATAAACCTCTTGCGGTTTGCATCCGAAGGCTGGTCTCGCTGTTCCTTGGGAAGCGGGGTCTCCCCGTCTAGATAGGCTCCTGGGAGTCTTTCAAACTAACTAAAATGTATTATTGGATATTCGATACTGGTAAATACTAGGGCATCATCAGCCTAAGCATAGGTTGGAATTAGAAGTGAATTCCAGGCTAGACAGGGATTCATCGTGGGTATTGTCTCAAAACAAAAACAAAAACAAACAAAAATATCTGCCTCCTTCAATAAAAGCCTGTTGTAGTTCTTGTATGTGACTAAAGTTAAACTAAACTGCAACAACTGTGAGATATTTTTAAAGGGCTCATGGTAAGAATCAAGGAAAATGCCTATAGAGATTAGAGAAAACACAGAAGAAAACCAGAAAGTGACCAAATTATCTCAATACAAAAGCCAGGAAACAAAGTAAGAGTAAAAAGAGCAAAAGAACCACAAACATAATGGAAAACCATGAATGTAATGTAAATGGTTGAACCCCTCCCCCATCAAAAGATGCAGATCCAACAATACAGTTTCTAAAAGAGACTTACTTCATATTTAAGAACACATGTAAACTGAAAGTGAAAGTATGTAAAAGGAAGATTCATGCAGACACTAGTAGCCAAAGATGATGCTTCTACATAGACAGACAAAACAGATTTCAACAAAACAAAACAAAAAAAACCAACTGCATTTGAGAGCACAGGAAATGACTCAGCCAGAAACAGAACTTGCTGGCAAGCCTGATGACTTGAGTTTCATTCCCAGAAACCATATGGTTCAAAGAGAGAACTGTACAATTTGTGCTCTAACCTCACATGTACATCATGGCATAGGTGTCTCCACTGCTAGACAATAACAAACACACACACACACACACACACACACACACAGCTCACTATAGACAGGGAAAACTTTATAAAATCATAGAAGAGGGACTCACCAAGACAAGGTGACAATTATAACTATACACTCAGTTTTCAAGCACTGGGGTAATGTAGTGACAAACCTGAAGGAAAGTGTAAGGACAAGTTACAGATACTATCAATACGTTCAATAACGAACAGAATGAACCAACAGAAAGTCTGCAGGTACAGCGCAGTTCACCAGTGGAGTTGGGTCAAATGGTCCCAACACACATACACCTACTCCACAAATGTGGTAAGAGACAAATTCTTCTCCATTACTTATGGAAGGATGGTTACAATTTAAGTCTTAACAAATTCAAGATGACTGAATCATGTCAAATATCAAACATAGGGCTGGATAGATGGCTCAGTGGTTAAGAGCACCATCTGCTCTTCCAGAGGTCCTGAGTTCAATTCCCAGCAACCACATGGTGGCTCACAACAATCTATACTGAGATCTGATACTCTCTTCTCGCATGCAGGGATACATGGAGACAGAGTATTCATATACATAAAATAAATAAATAATTCTTAAAACATCAAACATAATGAAATAAAGAAATAGATGTAAATAGCATAGAAAAAAACTACAAAACTCACAAACACATGGAAATTACACTGTACAATTTTTGAACAACCAGGAGATCAGAGAAGTTAGAGGGGACATGAGAACAAGTATTGTTCTGAGCACCACCTCCCTCCCTCTGCAAAAGACCAATACAAGAAAATACTTTTGGAACATAGCACAGGCAGCAAGCATAAAGACTGAAGTTTATTGTGTTTAATTTTTAAATTAAAAAAAAAAACAACTCAAATGTATTCTAATTCTAATTTTATATTTCAAGGAACATAGAGATGATTAAAAATCAAGTGTACAGTGTTGCAGGATATTTGATCCCATTGTGGACCCCAAAATTGTGAAATGTAAAAACCCTGTTTCTTTGGTGTGATTGAGCCCTATCACATACCTTTAATCCAAGAACTTTCTGTTTATTGTAAACTGGTGATTATAGTGTGATTCACCCAGCCCTAGCACACACCTTTAATCCAAGAACTTTTTGGTACACGGGATTTAATAAAGTTAACGCTAGGTCAAGAGGCAAAGCAAGAAACCAGCTGACAGGGATTAAAGAATAGGAGGGACTTTGAGTTGAGGGGTATTTAAGACAGTGTGGAGAAGAAGAAAGGGTAATTAGCTCAAGCTCTGGCTTTAGCTTAGGCTTCAGCTCCTCAGTCCCTGGCTTTTTGGGTTTTGGGCTAGAAAGCCTTTGACCTTAGGTTTGTTTTTGTTTTGTTTGTTTGTTTTTTCCTATTGCTCCTGGCCTATTCACTGAACTAGTGACCCTTTTGGGTTTTTCCATCCAGACCTGAGCTGAGAAGGAAGCTGGTTACTTTCTCTGCCTCTCTGAGCTAGTAGGTTTTCACCCTGAAGAGTTTAAATTAGCTTGGGTGACTCCTTTTTGAAATGAGAAGCCCTCTTGACAAGCGGCTGAACTCAGGTACCAGAAAATATCACAGAATGTGCACTTGGCAGAAAACAAAGTTAACACTCCTAGCAATAGCTTCCAGGAAATATCACAGAATAAATACTTTGTAGAAAGCAGAGACAATCTCCCTGGCAACAATCAATGAGAATCAGTTGGGAAAATTCTCCCCAGTGTTCCAGATGTAGTTTAGAAGAATGGCAATTGTGATTTTGTGCCTCAGGTAGAGGGTCACCTCGCCCCTATGACTTTTACCTAATCCTGTAACGCCAAGACATGAACCCCCCTGCTTGCTGTCATGGAAACCTCTGCTTTTGATTTTTCCCGTTCAAAACCCTGTTCACCCAGGGCTCGGGCCCCACTTTTCTACTGCTGCATCAGTGAAACTTGGGTCCCGAGTTCGACAGCTCTCGTAATAAAGCTCTCTTGCTTTTGTATCCAGTCATTTTCTGGTGGTCTTGTGATCCTGGCATAACAACCCCAGTATCTGTCTCCTGAGTCTTTATTGGTAAAAGAGAACAATTGGGATTTTCCTTCTTGTAAACAACAGTACAGCACTCAGGGGACAGAGCTAGGCAGATGTTTGTGAGTTTGAGGCCAGCCTGGTATACAGAGTGAATCCAGGACAGTCAAGGAAACCCTGTCTCAACAGCCCCCATATATGCACACACACACACACACACACACACACACACACACACACACAGGTGTATGTGTTTTTATGCATATATATCAACATGGAAGAAATAATAAAGATTAGAGCAGAAATAAATGAAACAGAATAAAAAAACTGATTGAAAAAATCAGCAAAAGAGTTGATTTTAAGTAACTTTTATTGAACTTGTTCTTTGGGGATGTCATACATGTATGAAACTCTCTATAATCCTCCTTGCACCTCTACCATTTCCAATTCTATCTACAAGTACTTTCTCATCTTCATATCTGTTTGGTTTGGGTTTTTAAAAATCAAATTTGACAAATTTTTAGTTAGACTGAGAAAAAGTCAGAAAATAAGGGGGACATGAGAAAGGTTAGAGGGAGGAAAGAGAAAGGAAATATATGATGTAATTATACTTTAATTTCAAAATAAAATCATGAAGGAGGTAAAATAACTTTGTATATATATAGTCATATATTTTGTTAATATGTAAGATATAATTATGTAATATTTATATTTATAAAGATTACTATAAATAATTGTAGGCCCGCCACAGTACCAGGTAGGCTGCCTGCAGACCTTCTCCTTTCTCTGTTTCCCCAGATCCAATACCTCAGTGTGGGTACCTACATACCCTAGTGCTATGGAAGATGAGCAGCTGCAGCCTCCCTTCCCTCCTGGCCACATCTCCTGTGGCTTCTACAGGCCATCCCCTCCTTACCTCTCCTCCCTCACCCATTGCTGTTTCCTAGCTCCCAACTTCAGCAGGCATCCCCTGAAACCCAAAGGCCATTCCTCTCAGGGCAACAAGTAGGTTGAAGGCAGGCCAGCACCTCTCCTAATCCTCCAGTCTCATTCCCAGCTCTGAAAGGGGGAACCTGCTGTGGTCTCCCTTTCCTCTCCAACCCCATCCTCAATCAACCACAATGACATTTTCCTCCAACCCTCTTCCCCCAACTCATCCAGCATCCCCGCCTCCAACACCTGCAACAGGCATTCCCTGTTAACACACCAGCTGAACAGGCCAGGAAAACAGGCAACACATGGGCTCACACTCTGATAATCCAGAGAGGAAACACAAACCAAGGAAGATGACACTCACCCAACAAAGACAAATGCAGAAATCATCACCTAGACATATGTCTCTTATATGTCACCTAGACATATAATCATCCCAACCCAGAAGCTTAGATGCCAGTGTAAAAAGAAAGTCAACAACAGACAGGGAAATATGTCTCCCCAAGCAGATCATTCTACCATAGCAGGCCCTGAATATTCCAAGATAGCTGAAGCATAAAAAAAAAAATCTTAAAAATAGCTATATGAAGATGGTAGAGGTCCTTACACAGAAAATGAATAAACCTCTTAAGGAAATCCAGAAAGCTGGGGACAAGATGGCTGCAGCAGGAGAACAGGGCATCTGAGGAGCCAGAAAACATTTCCTGTACTGCGACCAAGAGACTGAAGCCTGGGCCCTAAAACAATAGTGATCGTGTTTTTCAGGTGAAAGGAAACCCCCACGGCGTGGGAATCGGTCTTGATCACTCTTAGGTTCCCCAGCCAGAACCCGGGAGAGATCCCAGGTCGCGCAGGCACTAGGTCCCCAGACCAGAGCCACACACCTGCGTGTCCTGATCACCTTCTCAGGCTGATCAGTGGGCACAAAAACACCAGAGACTGGGAGTCCCTGTCACAAGAGAATCCACAGAGAAGAAAGGAAACTCAAATCACCCAGTCCTTCCCTGGAAAAAGTCTCGCAGACCAGCTGGGACAAGCCGCCATCACTGAGCTGTGCTCCAGACACAGGTACAAACAGTTACTGCATGCCAGATGTCCAACTGTGTCACAGCAGTGGATCATTAAATTTACAGCAAGAAACCCAGAAACAGGGCAGCTGTCTTCAGGACTTCCCTGGGTGAGAGGAGAACCCTCTAGACTAACAAAGACCACAGTTACCACTCAGGTCTCTATCCCTGAGATGAGCAGCAGCAACTCCTGAAAAAAACAAAAAACAAAACAAAACAAACAAACAAAAAAAAACCAACCAAACAAACAAAAAAACATCCAGGGACTATACCCAAAAAGCTGAGAAGACTTCCTTCAAGAAAAACCAGCTTTCTGCCAAGGGGATTCTCTCTACCACAGGATCCCCAGAAACCACCAGAAAATAACCCCCAAACACCTAAGATAGCCCAATGGGTAGAGGCCAGCGTGAAAGCTCAAGCAACAAAAGACAGAGCAATATGGCATCTCCAGAACCCATTTACCCAGGGGTAAGTAGCCCTGGACACCCCAGCATAACGGAAATCCAAGAAGATGACCTAACAACTATGCTCATGAAGATGATAACAGAGGAAATAAGATACGTAAAGACATAGAGGAAGACAAACTCAAACAGAATATTGCCATCTGTAAAGAAATAGAGGAAGTTGCAGCCAAACAGTTTGTAGCCTTTAGAAAGGAAATGCTTAAAGCACTGAATGAAATAAAAGAAACAGAGGTTGGTTCAAACAGCTGAAAATGGAAAAACAGAAAAATACAGTCAGACAGGTGAAGGAAATCAACAAAATGGCTCAAGATCTGAAGATAGAATTGGAAAAATTAAAGAAAAAACAAATGGAGGAAATTGCAGAGAGAAAGAACTTAGGGAAGAAAACAGGAACTACAGAGGTTAGCATAACCAATAGACTACAAGAGATGGAAGAAAGAGTCTCAGGTATGGAAGATACAATGGAAGAAATTGATGTATCCGTCAAAGAAAATGTTAAATCCAAAAAATTCTTGACACAGACCGTCCAAGAAATCCAAGACAATATGAAAAGACAAAACCTAAAAATAATAGGTATAGAGGAAAAAGAAGACTCCCTTCTCCAAGGCTCAGAAAATATTTTCAACAAAATCATTGAAGAAAATTTCCCCAAGTTAAAGGAGAGGCCAATAAGAATACATGACGCCTACATTACACCCAACAAATTTGACCAGAAAAGAAAATCCTCCCGCCACATAATAATCAAAACAGTAAGTATACAGAACAAAGAAAAAAAAATACTAAAAGCTGCAAGGGAAAAAGGCCAAGTAACATATAATGGCAAACCCATTAGAATCACATCTGACTTCTCAACAGAGACTATGAAAGCCAGAAGGGCCTGAATGGATATCATGCAGACCCTAAGAGAACACAGATGTTAGCCCAGGCTACTACACCCTGCAAAACTCTCAGTCTTCATAGACGGAGAAAACAAGATATTCAATGACAAACACAAATTTCAACAATACCTACACACAAATCCAGCATTACAGAAGACACTGGAAGAGAAAATACAACCCAAGAAAATTAGCTTCTTTCAAGAAAACACAGGAAATAATTAACCCTACTACAGTAAAACAAAAAGCAACCAAGCATACAACCTTATGACCACAGCCAACATCAAAATCAAAGGATCTAACAGCCACTGGTCATTAATCTCTCTCAACATCAATGGACTCAACTCTCCAGTAAAAAGACACAGATTAACAGAATGGATACGTAAACAAAACCCAGCAATCTGTTGCATACAAGAAACACACCCAAGCACAAAGATAGACATTACCTGAGGATAAAGGGTTGGAAGACTGCTTTCCAAGCAAATGGACCCAAAAACCAAGCAGGAGTAGCCATTCTAATATCTGATAAAATACACTTTCAACCAAAATTAATAAAAAGAGATGGGAAAGGACACTTCATACTGATCAAGGGAAAATTCTACCAGGAAGACATCACAATCCTTAACATCTATGCCCCAAATACAAGAGCACCCACATTTGTTAAAGAAACATTGATAGAATTTAAACCACATATAGATCCCCACACATTAATAGTGGGAGACTTCAACACCCCACTCTCAACAAAGGACAGGTCAACAAAACAGAAATTAAACAAAGAAACATTGTCTCTAACAGAGGTCATGAATCAAATGGACCTAACAGACATTTACAGATCTTTACACCCAAACACAAAAGAATTTACCTTCTTCTCAGCACCTCATGGAACCTTCTCCAAAAGAGACCATATAGTTGGTCACAAAGCAAGCCTCCACAGATACAAGAAGATTGAAATAATCTCTTGTATCTATCTGATCACCATGGAATAAAGCTGGACCTCAACAACAATAGAAATAGCAAAAAGCCTACACACACATGGAAACTGAACAACTTGTTACTAAATGACAGCTTTAGTAGGGAAGAAATAAAGAAATTAAAGTCTTCCTAGAACTCAATGAAAATGAAGACACAACATACCCAAACTTGTGGGGCAAAATGAAAGCAGTGCTAAGAGGAAAGTTCATAGCACTAAGTGCTTTCAAGAAGAAATTAGAGACAGATCATTCAAGCAACTTAATGGCCCACTTAAAAACCCTAGAAAAAGAAGAAGCAGACACACCAAAAAGGAGTAGATGGCTGGAAATAATCAAACTCAGGGCTGAAATCAATCAATTAGAAACAAATAAAACAATTCAAAGAATTAATGAAACCAAGAGCTGGTTTTTTGAGAAAATCAACAAGATCGACAAACCCTTAGCCAAGCTAACTAAAAGGCAGAGAGACACCACCCAAATCAACAAAATCAGAAATGAAAAGGGGGACATAACTACAGACACTGAGGAAATCCAAACAATCATCAGGACTTACTTCAAAAGACTATATGCCACAAAATTTGAAAATCTAAATGAAATGGACAATTTTCTTGATCGATTTGACTTACCAAAGCTGAATCAGGACCAGGTAAATCAACTAAATAGTCATATATCCCCCAAAAGAAATAGAAGCGGTCATCAAAAGTCTCCCATCCAAAAAAAGCCTAGGCTTCAGCACAGAATTCTACCATACCTTCAAAGAAGAGCTAACTCCAATTCTCTTCAAACTATTCCACAACATAGAAACAGAAGGAACATTACCAAACTCATTCTATGAAGCCACAGTCACCTTGGTACCTAAACCTCACAAAGACTCAACAAAGAAAGAGAATTTCAGGCCAATCTCCCTTATGAACATTGATGCAAAAATACTCAACAAAATACTTGCAAACCGAATACAAGAACACATCAAAGATATTATCCACTATGACCAAATAGGCTTCATCCCAGACATGCAGGGGTGGTTCAATATACGTAAATCCATCAATGTGATCCACCATATTAATAAACTGAAAGAAAAACAAACCACACATGATAATCTCCCTAGATGCTGAAAAAGCATTTGACAAAACCCAACATCCATTCATGTTTAAAGTATTGGAGACATCAGGGATACAAGGCACATATCTAAACATAGTAAAGGCAATATACAGCAAGCCTATAGCCAACATCAAACTGAATGGAGAGAAACTTAAAGCAATCCCACTGAAATCAGGGAGAAGACAAGGCTGCCCACTCTCTCCATATCTCTTTAACATAGTTCTGGAAGTCCTTGCTAGATCAATAAGACAGTTGAAGGAGATCAAGGGGATACAAATTGGAAAGGAAGAAGTCAAATTATCACTATTTGCAGATGATATGATAGTATATGTGAGTGACCCCAAAAACTCTACCAGGGAACTCCTACAGCTGATAAACACCTTCAGCAAAGTGGCCAGATACAAAATTAACTCAAAAAAAAAATCAGTAGCACTCCTGTATACAAAAGACAAAAGGATGTGAAAGAAATTAGGGAAACAACACCCTTCACAATAGCCACAAATGACATAAAGTACCTTGGTGTAACCCTAACCAAGGAAGTTAAAGACTTGTATGAAAAAAATTTCAAGTCTCTGAAGAAAAAATTAGAAGAAGATGGTGGTGTGGCAGTTTGGAGCAGAGAGACAAAGAGATATGCTTCGGGGTACATCAGCTTGAAGAAGACTGCTAGCTACATCTGCTGTTGACGGAGATTGGTACAGAACCCTAAAAGAACACCTTGAACCTAAAGAAACAGGAAGAAGTAAAGGGGTCTGGACCCCCTCTTCACACTAACTAAGGGAGTTTGAGGCCTAAACACCCCAAATAAAGTAGAGTTTTAAAAACAAGCACTATACCTAAGAATAGTAGCTACAGAGGATATAGAAGAAACAGCTCACAGGGCCAGAAAATGCCTTCAACAAAATCTTAGGGAAAAAAAATTCCTAACTAAAAAGTGATGTCTATAAAGGAAGAAGCATACAGAACACCAAATTGATTGGATCAGAAAAGAAAGTCCTCTCACCACGTAATAATCAAAACATAAAACAAATAAAACAAAGAAGAATACTAAAAGCTATAAGGGGAAAGACCAAGTAACATATAAAGGCAGGCGTATTATAATTACACCTAATTTCTCAGTGGAGACTCTAAGAAGCCAGAAGGGCATGAACAGATGTCATGGAGACTCTAAGATACCACAGATGCCCGCCCATCTACTGTACTCAGCAAAACTTTCAATAATCATAGATGGAGAAAATAAGATATTCCACCATAAAGTCAAATTTAAACAATATTTATCTACAAATTCAGCCCTATAGAAGGTGCTAGAAGGAAAACTCCAACCTAAAGAGGTTATCTACATCTATGAAAACACAGGAAATAAATAATCTCACACCAGCAACACCAAAAGAAGCTCTCTCTCTCTCTTTCTCATACACACACAACAACAACAACGAAAAGAACAAAATAACAGGAATCAACAAACATTAGTCCTTGATATCTCTCAATATCGATGGTCTCAATTCCCCAATAAAAACACACAGACTGAAGAAATGGATGTGAAAACAGGATCCACCCTTCTGCTGCATCCAAGAAACATTCATTAACATCATGGAAAGACATTACCTTAGAGCAAAGGGTTGAAAAAAATATTCCAAACAAATGAACCCATGAAGAAAGTGGGTGTAGCCATTTTAATATCTAATCAGAAGAGATGGGAAAGAACACTATACTTATCAAAAGAAAAATTTACCAAGATGACATTTCAATTCTTAACATTTATACATCAAACACGAAACACCCAAATTTGTAAAATAAACACTCCTACACCTTGAATCACATACTGACCCTCACACACTGACACTGGGAGACTACAATACCCAACTCTCACCAATAGAGTTCATCTAGACAAAAACAGAGAAATACTGTACCTAATAGATATAAACCAATGGACATAACAGGTTTTTACAAAACATTTTACACTAACACAAAAGAATATACCTTCTCATAGTACCTCATGGCACTCTTTTAAAATTGGCCATATACTTGGAAACAAAGCAAGTTTCAACAGATATAAGACAATTGAAATAACTCATTGCATCCTGTCAGACCACCATTGATTAAAGATGTATATAAAAACAACAGAAACAACAGAACGCTTACAAACTCATGGAAAATGAAAAACTCTCTATTGAATAAAAACTGGGGCAAGACAGAAAGAAATTAAAGACTTCCTATAATTCAATGAAAATAAATACACAACATACCCAAATTATGGGACACAATGAAAGCAGTACTAAGAGGAAATTCATAACACTAAGGACCTACATTAAAATTTTTTTTTTGGAGAGATCTCATACTATCAACTGAATAGCACATCAGAATACTTTAGAACAAAAAGAAGTAATCATACTCACAAGGAGTAAATGGCAAGAAATAATCAAACATTGGGCTGAAATCAATAGAATAGAAACAAAGAGAATACAAAGAATCAATGAAACACAGTTAGTTCTTTGGAAAAATCAACAAGATAGACACATCTTACTCAAACTAACTAAAAGACAGAGAAAGAATAACCAAATTAACAAAATCAGAAACTATGGATACATAACAACAGACACTGAAGAAATCTAGAGAATCATAAGGACATATTTAAAAAAAACCTGTGCTTCATCAAATTAGAAAATCTCAAGAAAAAAAAAAACCAACAAACTTTTCAATAGGGACCACTTATTAAAGATAAATAAAGATCAGATAAACAATTTAAATAACCAGTAACCACTAATGAAATAGAACTAGTCATTAAAAGTCTCCCAATCAAAAAAGCCCATGGCCAGATGGTTTTAGTACAGAATTCTAGCAGATTTTCAAAGAAGAATTAAGAGCAATACTCCTCTGATACTCCAATATGGAAACAGAAGGAACATTACAAAGTTAATTTTCTGAGGCCATGGTTACCCTGGTACCAATATCATATAAAGACAGAAAAGAAATAGAATTACAGACCAATTTCCCTTATGAATATAAATGTAAAACTACTCAATAAAATACTTGCAAACTGAATCCAAGAACACATAAAAAATGTCATCTGCCTTGATCAAGTAGGCTTCATCCCAGAGATTCAGACTAGCTCATAACTTAAAATAACTCATTTATACTAATATACATTCTGGCACATGGAAGGTTACCTTTGCTCAGGTACCATGTGTCCATCCTCTTCACATCTTGCCAGCTTAATGTCCTGTGCCTGCTTCTATCCCAGAATCCTTTCTTCCTGCTAGATGTCCCACCTCCTATTTCCTACTTCAGCTATAGGCCATCCGATTTATTATTATTGACAGGTGAAGTTTCCATACAAACATAAAGTATTCTCTCAACAAAAGTCCTGGAGAGATTAGGGATACAAGTGACATACCTAAACATAACAAAGCAATTTAGAGCAAGCGCATGGCCAACATCAACTGAAACAGAGAGAACTCAAAGCAGTTCCTCTAAAATCAGGGACAAGACAAGGCTGTCTACTCTCTTCATATCTATTCAATATAGTACTTGAAGTTTTAGCTAGAACAATAAGACAACTGAAGGATCAAGGGGATACAAACTGGAAAGGAAAAAGTTGAAGTATTGTTTACTTGCAGATGACATCATAATTTACATAAGTGGCCTTAACAATTCTATCAGGGAACTTTTACAACTGAAAAACACTTTCAGCATACTAGCTGGATACAAGTTTAGCTACACAAAATCAGTATCCCTCCTATATACAAATGACGAACAGACTGAGAAAGAAAGAAATCAAGGAAATAATGCCTTTCACAGTATCCTCCAATAATTTAAAATATCTTGGGGTAACTCTAACCAAGCAAGTGAAATAACTGTATGATAAAAACTTCAAGTCTTTGAAGAAAGAAGTTGAAAAAGTTATTAGATGCAAAGATCTCCCTGCTCATGGATGAGTAGGATTAACATAGAAACAAACATCCTACCAAAAGCAACCTACAGATTCAATGCACTTCCCATCAAAGTTACAACATAATTCTTTATGTTGTGGGGTCTGTTTAAATCCACCATTAACTCAAACACAAGGCCAATGCAGATGCCAAAAATGTATTGTGTTCAAGCAGCTACTGATCGATCAGGGCCAAAGAACAGACTAAGGAGCTGAATTGCAACCCTGAAGGGATACCGTACTGCATATTTAAAGGATGAAACCATAAAGCAAGGGGGAATAGGGTAGATGTAGCAATTGCCCAGTCATATTTTGACATAAGGGATTGAACAAAGGAGTTTCCATCAATCAGCATAGGAGTTGGTTCCTGGGCCTGGCAACATGAACTTAGTTTGATCCTGCCAGCAAGATGGAGAGGTGATTGAACTCAGACCAATTGTCCCCTTGCATATTATCCCTGAGACAGCTGGACTCAGACAACTGTTTCCTTACAACAGAAGCTATTCAGCTATTGGGAAGTCCTCAGCTTCCTTAGGGTCTGGACTTGAAGTTAGTTTTTCCCTATAATTAAATAGATATTGAAAACAAAATGGTAGTACTTAGAATAAGTTTCTTTTGCTTGTTCCCACACTTTACAGACCTCAAAAGTACAATTTTCAACTTCACATGAAAAAAAACCAAAAACACCTAGGATAGCTAAAACAATCCTAATCAATAACAGAACTTTTAGAGGTGTCACCATCCCTGATTTCAAGTTGTACCACATTGCCACAGTAGTACACACTACATGGTATAGGCGTAAAACATCCAGGTTGATCAATGGAATTGAACTGAAGACCCAAATATAAATCCAAACCTATATAGACAACTGATTTTTTATAAAGTAGCCAGACATACACACTGGAAAAAAAAAGATATCATCTTCAACAAATGGTGCTGGTCAAACTTGATGACTGCATGTAGAAAAATGCAAACAGATGCAAATTTATCACTCTGCACAAACTCAAGTCCAAGTGGATCAAAGACTTCAACATAATATAATCATATATACTGAACCTGGCAAAAGAGAAAGTGGAGAATATTCTTGAACACATTGGTACAGGAGATGACTTTCTAAACAGAACAACTATATAGTAAAGGCCCTAAGATCAACAATTAAAAAATGGTACCTCTGGCAGGTGTAAGATGGAATCTCGAAGTCATTTTGATTTGCATTTCCCTGATGACTAAGGACACCGAGCCATTTGAGATTCCTCTGTTGAGAATTCTCTGTTTAGCTTGTATCCCATTTTATAAACTAGATTATTTGGTATGTTGGTGTTTAATTTTTTGAGTCATTTAAATATTCTGGATATTAGTCCTTTGTCAGATGTAGGCTTGGTGAAGATCTATTGACAGATCTTTTTCTTTCCAGAAGCTTTTCAGTTTCTAGCGGTCCCATTTATTTAGGTAGATCTTACAGCCTGATTTGTCAGATGGCTAAGATCAAACACTCAAGTGACAACATATGCTGGACAGGATGTGGAGAAAGGGGAACCCTCCTCCTCCATTCCTGGTAGGAGTGCAAATTTGTACATTCCTGGTACAAACTTGTACACCACTTTGGAAATCAATCTGGCACTTTCTCAGAAAACTGGCAATAGACATACCACTCCTAGACATACCAGCTATACCACTCCTGGGCATACCCCTGAAAGATGCTCCACCATACAATAAGGACGTTTGCTCAACCATGTTTATAGCAGCTTTATTCATAATAGCCATAAACTGAAAACAATCCAGATGTCCCTCAACCGAAGACTGGATAAAGAAACTGCATGCAGAAAGGGGAGGGAGGGTGGGATCGGGAGGGGAGGAGGGAGGGGCTTATGGGGGGATACAAAATGAATAAAGTGTAATTAATAAAATAAAAAAAGAGACTGCCAAAAAAAAGAAACTGTGGTATATTTACACAATGAAATATTACTAAGACATTAAAAACAAGGAAATAATGAATTTTCAGGCAAGTGGATGGAACTAGAAAAGATCATTCTGAGTGAGGTAACACAGACCCAGAAAGACACACATGGTATATACTCACTTATAAGAGGAGTTTAATCATATAGTATAGGATAGACATATTACAATGCACAGACCCCAAGAATATAAGTCCGACGGACATGTTAGGCTTCATGTCCACTTGGTAATCAGGAGAGTGGGGGATATCTCTGACACAGACTATGCTGCCTTCTTTTTGATCACTTCCCCCTGATGGGACTTCCCTAGAAGGCCACAGAAGAGGAAGACAAACTCAATCCCCATGTGAACAGATGAGCTGGAGTGTCTGGGTAGGGAGCTCCCCTATTCTTAGGAATAGGAGAGAAGGGATGCAGGAGGGAGGGTGGGACTGGGAGGAGAGGTGCAAGGGGCCTATGACTGAGATGTAAATTGGATTAATTAATAAAAAACATGGGACCTCATGAAACAGAAAATCTTCTGTAAGGTAAAGGACACTATCAATCAGACAAAGTGGCAGCCTACAGAATGGGAAAACATTTCTATGAACTCCACATCTGATAAAGGACTAATAATCAAAATATATAAAGAAATAAGACATCGACAAACCAAATAATCCAATTTAAAAATAGGGTACATATCTAAACATAGAATTCTCAATGGAGAAATTTCAAATGGTTGAGAAACACTTAATGAAATGCTCAACATCCATAGCCATCAGAGAAATGCAAATCAAAACTGCTTTGAGATTCTATCTTATACCATTAGTCTGAATAGCTAAGATCAATAACATAAATGACAGCTCCTGCTGGTGAGGTTATGTAGCAAGGGGAACACTCCGCCATTGCTGGTAGATGTACAAACTTGTATAGTCACTATGGAAGTCAATATAGCAGTTCCTCAGAAAGTTGTGAATTGCTTTACCTCAAGATCCAGCTCACTGCTCTTGGGCATATGCCCAAAGTATGCTCCTTCCTACCACAAGGACACTTGCTCAACCATGTTCATTGTGGCTTTATGCACAATAGCCATAATTTGGAAACAACTTAGATGCCCCTCAACAGAAGAATGGATAAAGAAAATGTGATACATTTGCACAATGGAGTATTACTCAAGTGTTTGAAATATGACACCGTGAAATTTCCAGGCAAATAAATGGAACTAGAAATAAGTTATACTAAGTAGGTTACCCCATACGCAGAAAGAAAATATGGTTCATGTTCACCTTTAAGTGGATATTAGCCACTAAATATATAATAACCAAACTACAATCTATAGATCTAGAAAAGTTAGATAGATCGAGAGGTCTAGGGGGAACATATGGATCTTCCTGGAAAGAAGATATAGACTAAATTTTATGGGTAGGGACTGAAGTGGGAAGGATCAGGTAGGAGATGAAGAAGGCATGGACAGAGAGAGTGAGAGTGAGAATGAGTGAGTGAGCAAGAGAGAGAGTGTGTGTGTGTGTTCAGGGAGAGACAGTTGGAATTAGGGAGGTATTTTATTTTGTCATGTTTGTTTGTTGTCTCTTACAAGCCTGTTCTTTTCTAATGAGGAAAAGGAAGTGGATCCAGAGAGGAGGGGTATAGGAGGAAATGGAAGGAGGAAAGGGAAGGGAAACCATAAATAAGTTATATTGTGTTAGAAAATAATCTATTTTCAATAAAAGAAAAATAAATAAATTTGTATGTTTAACAAATTCAGATGACATAGAAGAAATGGATAAATCCCCAGAAGTTCACAGCCTACCAAGTAATGATTCAGAGACGAAAGTTTAGGTATTAAGAATGTTGAATTAGTAATCAAAACATTCTTGCTAACTCATCATGACAAAGTGGCATCATAGTGAATAGTTATATATATACATATATATACACAATTTATTCACTTTATATCCTGATTGTAGCCCCCTCCATCATCTCCTCCCAGTACCACCCTCCTTTCCTTGTCCCCCCATCTCCTTCCTTTAATCCACTGGAAAGAGGAGTCCTCCTTCCCTATTATCTGACCCTAGCCTATGACGTCCCATCAGGACTGCCTGGATCTTCTTCCTCTGTAGGCTGGCAAGGATGCCCCTCCAGTGGGAACTGATCGAAGTATCGAACATTTAAAGAATCATCACTAACCACACAAACCCTTCTGACAAACTGAAGAGGAGGGGGTAATTCTACTGTAAAGAGGAGGAAGAGAAGGAAAAATAGGAGAATGAGGAAGAGAAAGAGGAGGTGATACATACCAATATTCTTCTGAAGCATGAATATCAAAATTTTCAACAAAACAGCAGCAAATGAAATTCAACAGCATTAAAGGATTGTGCACAATGACCAAATGAGATTTTTCTCTGGATTGAAAGGATGGCAGAAAATAAGAAAATCAATCACTATGATACACCATCTTGATAGAATGATGACACAAATCAAATAAAGCAGCAAAGGATGATTATTGTAATAGAAGCAGAAAAAGTACTTGTCAAAATCAAAACCCTCTGCAAACTCGGAGTGGAAGTAAATTACCTCAGCATAATCACGTGTTAGAAGCTTACACATAACCTTGTGAAAAGCTGAAAAAAAATTCCTCTCAGACCAGAAAAAGACAAGGATATCCACTTTTAGAAGTTCTGTTCAATGTAGTAATGGAAATCCTAGCCCAAATTAATAGATAGTAAAAATAAAGGACATCTAGATCAGAATGAAAACCATCATCCAGACTTACTGTTGCTGTGGTCATATCTTTACAATATATATATACATGTCCCACAATCATATATATGTATATATTCAGACCCAGACACACATGTATGTGTCTATGTATATATGTATGCATGTATGCATGTATGCATAATTACTTCTAAAGACTCTAGCAAAATACTGTTAGAATTCAGTAAAATTTTAGGACATAAAACTAATATAAAATCAATGATACATCTATATACCAAGAGTTGTGGGACAAAACTTTTCCTGTGAGACACAACACACATTTATTCACCCTAGATAGAGAGCCCACAACAGAACAAAGCACAGACACCACCAAAGTCTGACTTAGTATACGTGGTTTTGTAAGACCTGGGGTCTCACAGCTCAGGAGTTCAATCGCGCCCTTCCCAGAAACTCCCCCAGACCAAGACTCGTTGCAAAAGCAAGAGGTTTATTAACCATTGTACAACGGGGTCACCCCTGCCGGTCAGCGAAGAGTAGCACCGGGAGACAAAGGCCTTTAGGTTTTTAAAAGAAAAATTGCGGGAGATTTGAAGTTTTAGTTTTGGCAATTTAGGATTGGATGAGGAAGCTATAAAGTAAGACAATTGGTTAGTCTTAGGTGCTCAAGCTTGGCCAGTCCTGCCAAGTGTGGATGCAGCTGCACTTTAAGGTGGGGGTGGTTAGCTCATCCTTGAAGATTAGGGCTGTGGGCTCTTGGCTGGAGGTCAAAAGCTACTCAGAAGAAGTCTAGGTTTGTTGCTAAGAAACGCTATCTCAAGGACAAGGGTCTGGTCGTTCTTTTGCTGAGTGAAGGTCATTGCTTGCTTGCCCTTTTTTTATATCTGTCCTCACGGATAGGGTCACATTTCTTTACTCTCTGGAAAGGTACTAAGAGGCTTTAGCTTAACCTGGACCTAAAACTCAAAACTATAGGCTTTAGAAGACATATAGGTAACAAAGTTAGCCTAACCCTTTCAGTTTACTGGGGTTGCTTACAGGAGTATGGGTGAGGGGTTGTTTAGAGGTACAGAAATGACTTAGACAGTTGTGTCACTAATGCCACCTCAGTGTGGGTGACAACTCACAGAAGCTGGGAAACCTGGAGCACACTGCATAGCCTGCAGTCAGCTCAACAGGTTGGGGAGTGTAAACCTCTCCCAGGCAGCTGGTTTAGTCTCAGAGTCTTCTCGGCAGCTCCTCACTGAGAATCTTTGCAGCCCAGCTTCCTTCTGTCTGGGAGGGACTCTCAGCTTTTATTGCTCACTCACAGGTTGCTGCCTGGTGAATCTGGTCAGTTTCAGGGACTTCCTGAAGCAATCTCTAGTTGTTTGCCTTACTTCTTAAGTAGCTTTCCTGTAGGATAGGATGTTTCGGTCTCAGAGGAAATGTAAACAACACTAATAAGATCTTTAAAGGGAAAACAGAAAAAAAAAATCCCATTTAAAATGTCATCACGACAAATAAAAATTTGAACATGTAGCTTAGTCTGCAGAGGTTGAAGGTTGAGCACCACATAAATTATGAGTGGAAGCTCTGGGGACGACTATAATCCAGTAATCCTAGCACTGGATTATAATCAGATTATAATTAGAATCAGGATTATATTTTTCCCTCAGATGATGGGATGAGAGCCATACCCAAGTTTTACTAATACATGGCTGAGCCCAGAGCATTTCTATCTAAATATCTCTAGGTCTAGGTCTGGAAGCTTCTAGATTCCATACAATCTAATCTTTTGCTACCTAGACCTTGAAGGCCTCAGCTACCAGCCTCCATCTGCAAACCTAGGCCTAGAATGTTTTTAGCCTCTGAGACTTACAGCTGAATAAAACTCACATTTTCTAGTTCTTTCTGAACTCTGGCTGGATGGCTGACCTCAGCTGTTCTGACTCAAAACTCCTCTCCAAGCTCACTGATTCAAACTGGCTTCTCTTAGCTTCTCACTGAATTGCTCTTTTTGGAAAACTGCCTCTGAACTCCACAAACTTAACTATACAAACTCAACTGTACTCAATGAAACTGCACTGAACGGTACTGCACCCCTGAACTCTACTGTACCATCTCCATGAACTCTCTTACTCTATCTCTTCCTGCTCTTAAATAGCTTCTCTTTCCTATCTGTTCTTGTCAGGTTAGGTATATCCTGTCTCTGACTCATTCTTTCAAATCTTTCTCAGATTCATCACTTTGTCACTCAATTAGCCAACATTGTTTGGGATTAAAGGTGTTCACTAAGGGTGTGTTTATATTCCAGCCAGATCACACAGACCTATGTCTCTGGAAGTGATCCCTTGTCAGAGTTGCTGGATTAAATTTTTTTTTACAAAGGAGCATCAAAAGTTCAGTTTTGCTATATAATGAGTCTGAGGCCAGATGCTGTCAGGAAGAAAGGAAGGAAGGAAGAAAGGAAGGAAGAAAAGTAGAACCAAGGCCTAAGAAAGTTGGGGCTGGGCAGATAGCTGATTTGGTACAGCAAAGACTTGAGCTTGGCCTCCAGCACCTATGTAAAAAGTTGGGCATTGTCTTTGTTATGGTTTCCATTGCTGTGAAGAGACACCATGGGCTGGCTTACCGTTTCAGAGAATTAGTCCATTATTATGATAGTGAGAAACATGGCAGAATGTAGGCAGGCATGATGCTGGAGAAAGAGCATCTACATCTTGACTCCGCAGCAGCAGCAGGAGACTGTGTACCACACTGGGCATAGCTTGGGCATGTACAAGCCTACCTTCACAGTGACACACCTACTCCAATAAAGTCACACCTTTTAATAGTTCCACTTTCTATGGGCAAAACACTGAAACACATGAGTCTATGAAGGCCGTTCCTGTTCAAACCACCATAGGCCTGTTGGCATGTGCTTGTGATTCTAGCACTGTCAGGTAGAGACAGGAGAATCTCAGTGGCCACCTGGCTACCCAGCTAAGTCTACTTGATGGACTCCAGATCCCTCTCTCAAAAAACAAGGTAGACAGCTCCCAAAGAATGACAATGGCCCTTCACAAGCAAACCATACATGTACATGCATGTCTACACACACAAGAATTAGCAAATGATACAAAACGACATAAAAAATCTGCAGTTTTTTTTTTTTTTTTTAAGGAAAAGAGTATGAGTTTAAAGCAGCTATAATTGTTAGGGACTAGTATGACTATAGAGAAGTTCTGTCCTGGGCACTGCCTCATGAAGAAGGGTGTCTAGGAGGCAAGAGCTCATTTATTGAAGGCTCCAACTTGGGAAAATATAAAAAGAGATGTCATAATTAGTAATGTCACCACATAGGTTCCCTACTCTAATCCAGCCATCTGGAGAAGGGCTTCCCTAGGTCAGCCTCAGGCACATAGAAGCTGCTGCAATTGTCTTCCCGAGGCCAGACAGCAGACTGGACCCACATGATGCTGGTTTGTAGGAGTAAAGATGCAAGAATGAAGGAGTTGTAGAGTCTTGCACCAAGATTCCAGAAAGATACTGAGTATGGACAATTAATTCCTTGAAAGGAGTCCCTGAGAAACCATTTCATGACCCTCAAAAAGTAAAGACTAAATTGTACTGGAGTCCCCAGAATGTTGTATTGCCAGGACCTTTGGTGAGGATGTGCTGTGAGTGACACAGCTGGAGGGTAGTTATGGCCACTGGAGCCTACACAATTCCGTTAGAGCCCCATAAACTGAACATGGGGCCACAAAATTTGATGTTTGCTCCACTAGGATTAGGTCTTGCTTTGGTGCATTCTTTTCTTGCTAGGCTCCAATCTTTCCTATTGAAGTGAAAAATCTTTAGTCTGTGCCATTGTGCATTGAAAGTATTTAGATTATAGGGCCTCTATCTGCCTCTTTCTCTATCCCACAAATCAAGCCACACTTCCTGAAAGTCTATCCCTTAGAACCAACCATTGATAGGCACGTGCTCTGAGTGGTAGAGCACTCAAGCCCAGCAGGAGAAAGCAAGCATAGCCTCTCCATCTGCTGCCTTGGTTAACTTTGATCTCTGGCCTCACTGCCTTCCTCCTTTGCTACTCCTGACAGGTAGGCTACCCCAGACTGCGTTATGTAATGTGGAACACTTCCTACCCAAGACAGCCTGTGAGAGTCAGAAACCCTTTCTGACAGGTTTAAAGAAAAAACACTAGCTTCCTTCAAGGCCCATATGGCTTCCCACGGCCATGATGCTATATCTCTACTATTCTGGGAACTCAGGGTCTGTCTCTCTCTTTAGCAAACCTGTCATGTTACACATGGTAGCCATATCTTTTAATGGTCTCCCACTTCAAGGTCCAATCACAGATGACTGATTATGAGGCTCTCTCTCCTAATAAAACTCATTCTAAAGGGAAATTTGTATCTGTACTTTGCTATGAACTTGACCAGAGAATTTTTTCCAAGTTCTGACACAAAATATGGAACATGTTTCTTGATTTTACTAGAGCTCACATTAAAGAAATTGCCTTCACTCTCAAAGAGACTTCAGAACTTTGAATTCTCCTGGGGCTGTTCTATGGAGAAATTTTGAAGTTGGAGTGAATATATTTTGCGTTTTAAGATAGAGTCTAAAGATCAGGAGTTGGCTGTGATTCAAAAGTAATGTGTTAGGGTGTCAGGATGGCAAATGGTGGACTTGCAATGATTATCTCATGACAGACTTTATAATTACCTGAGTAAAATCCCTAAGCATATCTGTGGGTGCCTTCCCAGAAGAGGTTAAAAAGGTTGAGAGACACACTCTGAATGTGAGTATCAAAATTCTCTGTATAAGCTGGTCCCAGAGTGAATACAAAGTAGAAAGTTGGAAGAATATCATCACTCATTTTTCCATCCCCCCTCTCTTGAGTGCAGAGACAATGTAGGGTTGCTGTCTTTCTGCTGCTGTCTTTCTGCTACTGTCTCTATGATGAAGACTATACCATCAAGCTGTGAGACAAAATGATGGTTAGGATTAGGGATAGGGTTATGGTCAGGGTTAGGTTAGGGTTTAAAACACTTCTTGAAGGTGTTTATGTCAGGCACTTTGTCCCAGTGATGAGAAATAACCAATAAACTACATATTTAATAAGGAATTAGTTTTAAAACATAAAGAGCTTTTACAATCAATAACCCAAACCAAAAATCTGTTGATATGATTAAAAAGTTGTTAAGAACTCTAGTAGACATAACTCCAGAGAAAATATACAACTAGCCAAAAAGTATGTTAAACGATGCTTAACGTTACTAATTGTCTGAAACATGCAAATCAAAATCCTATGAAATATTGACTGTAATACATGATAAGTGAACACTGAAGACCCTGGGCTAAATAAAACAAGCCAATTTATGAAAGGCAAATATTCAATCATTCCACTTATATAAGAGATCTAAAATAGTTATGTCAGCAGTTAGGAGCGCCTGTTACCCTTGCAGAGGACCCAGGGTCAGTTGGCTTTACCAACTATCTGCAATTACAGTTCCAGGGTCTGGTCTCTGTGGGCCCCAGATATGCACGTTGTATATACACAGAGAGAGAGAAAACACATATACATATGAAATAGAATAAAGAATTTTTTAAAAATTCTGTATATAGGAGCACAGAGTAGAATGGTGGTTGTCTTGGGTTAAATGGAGAGAAAAATGACTAATAGTTAAATAATGATCAAAACATTTCAGATACAGAGGTGAAAAAATATGTTTGTACAGCATTGTCTAAGGTCACCAATCTCTATCACACACAGAAAGATGGGGTCAGGATAAGTCTCATGTTATATACACAAAAAGATCCATTAAAGGATATCACAATAACAAGAGCAAATTCATGTGATATCACAATAACAATAGCAAATTTATATATCACAATAACAATAGAAAATTCATATGATATCACAATAATAATAGCAAATTCATATCATGTCACAATAACAATAGCCAATTCTTTAAGAAGTCACAGCTTATTGGGTTTTTCTTATTTTTATTTGGTCCATTTAGTTTCTACTTTTGGTCATTAATTACAGTTTTTCATTGTTAGAAAAAATATATTCAGAACGTGACAGATCAATATTGCTCAAATCTGCTCCTTCAATATGACCATGTATGTTCCAATATCAATAATGTATTCAGATCTGATGAATGAATATAAATCAGAGATGATTTATATTTTCTGCTTCATTTTATTTAGTATGTATGTATTTATTTAGTGTATGTATGTACATTTTTTTTTGAGACAGGGTTTCTCTGTGCATCCTTGTCTGTCCTGGACTTGCTTTGTAGACCAGGCTGGCCTTGAACTCACAGAGATCTGCCTGCCTCTGTCTCTGCCTCCCAGAATACTGGGATTACAGGTGTGTGCCACCAGTTCAGCTATATATTCTGCTTCTAAGTAGCTTTGGATCACTGCCAATTGGGAGTGATTAGGTAGTATTTTTGGCACTTGGGGTTGGTTTTTATCCATCTACCCTTCAATAATTCAGCTTTAGTTCCTGTGGGCAGTACACATTGCTACTTTTTCATTATTGTGACAAAATATTTAATAGGATGCAACTGGATGGGGGAAGTGTTTATTTTGTCCTGTAGTTTGTGCAGCCCTTCAGACTGGGAGTCATGGCGGCAGGAGGTGACAGTCACACTGTGTCTGCAGAGGGCAGAGAGAGATGAATGCTGGTGTTCACCTTGCTTTCTTCTTTCCAGTTTTATTTATTGTATTTATGTACATCTTCACATGTGTATTCTGGTGTGTGTGCACATGTGCTTGTGAAGGCCAGGGGTGAAACTCAGGTGTCACTCCTCAGGAGCCTTGGTTCTTGAGTGAGGTCTCTCCCTGGGACACAGGGCTTCCGCATGAGGCTGGACTGAGCAGTGAGTCCTGGAAATCTGTCTGGCTCTCACCGGAGCCTTGGGGCTATGTGCTTGCATCACCATGCCTTGCTGTTTATGGAATCCTCTCATCATTCTCACGTCCTTGAACAGCAGCCATTTACCCACTGAGCCATCTCACGAGCCTCTGCCTTTTTTCTACTCAGTCTGCAGCCACAGGTCCTGGAAAAAATGCCACCATATCCACGGTGGGTCTCCCCTCTGGAGTTAAACCTCTCTGGAAACACCCTGTAGACATACACAGAGGTATGTTTCCATGTGGATACTAACTCTTCACACTGATGTGGATGATTGATCAGCAATGTGAGTGAAGGCAGGAGGCTGGCAATTCTCCGTATATTCCATTCTCTTACTCTTCTGCACTTATAGTTGAGGCTAAACCAACAATTTTCTCTTAAGTCTACCTCTGCAGGGCAGGGTTTTTATTCGTCCTCTGATTGAGTCACTGCTCCTGCAATGCTGCAGTAGATAAATCTTACCCTTCAAATGTACCTATTACCCAGGGCCACAAGGCTTGACAGAAACCACTAATGAGAAGCCAATACCAGTTCTGTTTATTTCTCCACATTGAAGCTTTCTTGTGTTTGCCTCAGAGGAATTTCTCTGCTTTTCTGCCAGAACAACCAGGCATTACAAAAGTATTTGTGGTATTTTAAAGAAATTCAGTATTTTTAGCTTTGGCCCTCCAGGAAGGCATTCTCTATTATGTACAATTTCCATTATGATTTCTTGATGATTCTTTTGGTTATAGCTATTCAAAAACCTTTGCCAAATAACTTTACTAAGTAGGGCAAAAATAGAACAGAGATTTTTCTAGTGTAGCATCTTTAAATATTCAAGATGCCTCTTCACAAATCACTAAAATGTAAATAGAAGTCTCATCATAAGAAAAGAAAGCACTGTATTGTTCCAAAAATTGAAGTAGCAAATCAGTCCTCACCTTAAAAACAAGTTCAAAATCAAAATCAGAAAATGACTCTTAGCAACAAAGAAAGGTAAACAAACACTAAGAAATGATATAAAATAATTATGTGGTACAATTATGAAATCACAAAGGAGATTAGAAGAAAGGTGACGGTTTCTTAGTATCTCCCCATTGCTGGGTCTCTGAGTGTAGAAAGGGTACCTAGAGCAATAAATGATGCTTTCTTTATTGATACCTGAAGCCATACTTTGAAAATGGCAGGAGACCTTTTAATTGTGATGGTAATTCAGTTAATAATGATTTGAAATTAAATTAAACTAAAACATCAAACACCATAGGCCATGTGATAAAATTTACATCAATTAAAATTTAAAAATATTTTAGGGCTGGAGAGATGGCTCAGGAGCTCAGAATGAGTATTGGTCTTCCAGAGGACTTATTCCCGACACCCACATGGAACAGCTCACAACCACCAGTAACTTCGGTTTCAGAGTATGTGACTTCCTCTTATGGCTTCCATGGGCACCACATGAAGGTGACAGATACCAGAAACATATAACACACACAAAATTAGAGTTTTTAAAAAGAAAATCTTTCTGTGGAGTATTAATTTACAACATCTGAGGGGTATGGCTGTATCTGTTGGAGACAGAGTGCTTAGACTACCGAGGCTGGGTTTTAAATGAAAATTCTCAGGTTGGTGTGCATGAGGCTTAATATTGAAGCTTTACCTCTGCTTTGACCCTCGTATAAGGGAATGCCCCAGAGTCTTAGTAACTTCAGACTCATTTTTACATTTGCAATCCCGCTAGGTGTCCATCCAACCCCAGGGTTCCATGAGGATCCATCTATTTTTCACTACGACCTCTGGATTTCATGTCATATCTGACATTTCCAGGGAATCCTTGTAAGCCACATCACAGACATTTTGCAATCAGATTTTTTGTTGTTGTTTTTACTTTCTCAGTTGTTGGTGTTAAAAAGGTGGGGCTTGGGTTATATATTATTTATTATTAGCCCTGTAATTATTGCAGTGGTATTATTTAATGTGCTATCACAAATAATAAGATCTGTTAGATTCTATAATTGCCTATTTACCTTGGGTGGGGCAGATATTTCTACCTATTATATCTCAATAACCTCACTGTCCACCTCCCAATACCCATCTATTGCCATCCTCCTTAACCATCCTCATCTGGACTACCCTCCATCCATAAGCTTATGAATACTTGCTTAGGTTTGGTGTTTTCTCCATCCACGCCATCCTTGGAGTACTTGTCCTGGCCCACGTGGCTTCTTCTCCATGCTAACCCATTATGGAGTCCTTCCTCCTCTCTTCTTGTTTGTCTGTCTCCTGTGATTCTCCTGCTCCCAAAGCCCAAGAACCTTAGCCACGCCTACTCCATTCTGCCCTGCCCAGGTTTTAGGCCTTTTAGTCAACCAATCAAGAAGAATGTCTTAGGCACGTTTATTCTACAAGGATAGGTGAATCTGGGCAGTGACCAGATCTTGAGGGCCAGTAATTAGCATCAAAATACAAGCATCAGTCCCAAACCCCTAACACTCCTCCATTTTTTCCTCCTTTAGTTTTTGAACATGGCGGTGATACTTAATTTTTATGTTCAACTTGGATCTAGAGTTGCCATGGAAACACACCCCTGGGTGTGTCTGTGAGGCTCTGTCCAGAAAAATTTTAACTGAGGAGTTAAAGACTCATCTTGACTGTAGGCAGCATCATGCAAGGGGCTGTCCTTCAGCTAGGCAGAAAGAACAAAGTGGGCTGAGCACCAGCCTGCGTCCCTCTGAGTCCTAACTGTAGATTTAATGTGACCAGCTCCTTTACCCACGGTGTCCACATGACTTTCCTGCCATGATGGGTGATATCCCTCTTTAAACTGTAAATTCAGATAGACCCTGACTTCCTTAAGTTGCTTCGGGTCAGGCATTTGGTCACAACAATGAGGAAAGTAACTTACCCTTTAACTAGGCCCTGAGGGACCCCAGCCTCCATTTGCCATGGCCTGGAAGGGCGCACGATCCACAGAAGGAAACCAGTAAAAATTCTCTGATGCAGTGAAAAGCTCAGCACAATTTTCTCTTGAAATCAGTCGGGAAAACCGTTTTCCCCTCCACTGTTTTTCATCCTGTTTCTTTTCCTCTTGCCTCTGCCACCCTGGTCCACTTGGCAGTTTCCTAAATGCAGTGTGGTCTTCGATGCTTGCGTTCTCCTCCTGGGTGGCAGGTTCTCTGTCCCTGAAGGAAATAGCCCTCTACTTCATTTGTACGTTAATTATTTTGTACATAAATCTATTGCAAAGTTTCATTTCAGTACCCAGATAACAGATAATTCAGGCATTGTACGGCTTGAATGTGGAACGCTCCCACGGGCGTATGCACAGGCTCCTGGTGGCTCTGTTTGGGGATGTGGTGGGCCTTCAGGAGGCGTGTGCATGTGTTGTATCCAGACGGACAGGTCCCACCACCACAGCTGAGAGTGGCCCCTGAGGCCATGTCTTCCTACACCATAGACTGTAGCTCACCAAACTACAACACAAAGAAACTTCCTTCCTTAAGTTGCTTTTGCCAGGTATGTTGTCTGAGCAGGGTGAAAGGGTCAAATGCGATATTCAAGGGAAAAAAACAAGGTTTACTTTTTATAGACTTCCACAATTCAGCACAATAACAGACATAAAGCAGGTGTTCAGCTGTGTGCTTCTTGAATAGGTAAAGGCCTTACAGGATTATATTTAAAAAAAACATAAAAACTAGTATTAAATATTTTAAAATTAGCTTGAATAATGTCTATCAAATGTGTATCTAGTCTATATTAAAGTGAAAAATGTTGACTATTTCCATATAATGGATATGTAAAATACCATATAATTGTATGTTACATAATCATAATGCATATAAACTATTCATCAGTTATAAGCATTTTCTGTAATTTGAATGTCCAGTAATTTGCTACCTTAAAGCTCCAACTTGTTTACTGTTTGTAATATAAATTATCAATAAATATAAAGTACAAAAAAATTTATTCCTATCAGACACATTTACCCAATTTTTTTCTATATAAGAAGAGAGTATTTATTCACTTTTAGTTCCCTATAATTTTTTTTACTAATATAACTTTTCATTTTGGAAACATGAAAAATAAAATAACCTGAACTCATTTGAAGGTCCTCTTGTCTTCTCATTAAAAAAAGGTAAGAGAGCCACACAGGTGGTTCTTCCGGCCAAACTTAAGCCTAGAGATTATTAACTCAGGAAGCTGCAATAGTTAACCTGCTGGATCAGCATCATTAAGAATAAGGCTTTTGCTTTCCTATCCTTCTACATTCCCAGACACTTCCGCTGCCCACACCTTGGCAATGAGCTAAAGAATGGCCTTATGAAGTAAGAGAAAGGGTCAGACAGGCAGACAGACAGGCCGAGGCACAATTGTCTGCTCCCAAATCACAAATGTTGATAAAAGTGCTTTCAAGAACATTACAGTGTGGAATGTTAGAAGGATGTGATTTCTTTGCTTAGAAGGATCTTATAAATATATGCCCAAATAAAGGTGACAACAACTTTTCTGTCCTTTCATCTATATTAATTCTGGTAATTTTTCCAAGTGTCTTCATTGTGGTTGCTTAAATGAATCTAATCAAACGAAAGTATTTTGAAGGTAAAATGGCTCATTAGTATTGAAAACTTAAGACTGGATTAATATATAATACATGCAGAGTTGAAACAGTACAAAGAATCAGGATGAAAAGGTAGCTTGGGTAATAAAAGATTTTATTAGAATTGGAAAAAAATCTCATTTCCGCTTCTATATAATCTTTTAAAGATCTTAAAGAGCAGAAATAAAATCACTGGACAACTAACCCATGCTTTGAGGTTAGTGAATAACACAAACCTTAGGTTAAAAAATTTACTTTATTTTATGTGGACGGGTGTTTTGGCTGCATTTGTGTGTATGAACCACTTGTCTGCTTAGTGCTTGAGGGGCAGAAAAGGGCAGCAGATTCCCTGGAACTGGAGTTACAGATGGTTGGGAGCCCTCCTGGGAAATGAACCCCATTCTCTGGAAGAACAGCCAGTGTTTTTAACCACTGAGCTATCTCTCCAGCCTGACTAGTACACATTTCATAAGGAGTGCCTTTTAATATTTTTAAATATTTTGTTGCTTTTGTTCAAAACTCTAGTAGAACAGAAACAAACAAACAAACAAAAACCCCATATTTTCTTTTTAGTTTTTTGAAGTGAGAAACATATTTATTTAGTCCCTTGGGAGTAGCCAAGAGCAAAGCTTTGTATATAAACACAAAACAAGACACTGGTCATAAATTTTCAGTATTAAATTGGTCAAGGATCAGCACAGTCATGGCTTGATCAACGTTCACTCTCCTTGGACTTGAAATTAGCAAGTAAAACCAGAGAGCTAGCGGGTCACATAGTACAAGAGACAGTGTATATGCAAGATCAACTGGACTCTTGGGGAAAGAAGAGAATATTTGATGGACAACCTGGAAGGACCTAACAGGTTTTGTCTTTCTCGCTTAGGATGTATAGACAGATGGAAGCACTGACTTAGAAGACAAAATGAAGTAATTCTAGCTTTTTGTGAGTTACTTGTAAAGGGAGGAATTAATTCTTTCACAGTGAAGGTATTATACCAGTGAGCTATTGATCTCTGTCCACTTAGACTACATTAAACAAAGACAATCCCAGATTAACTTTAAGCCGTGATTTCCAAACTCCCACAGTGGATGCTAACAGAATCAAGGATATATAGTTATCTCAGTACAAACCCACTCTTGCTTTTCATAGGTCCTAGAAGCATATGTATGGTTGGTTGAGGAAAATAAGGCGAACTCCAGATGTCAGAGTTATTTTAAATATTCACACAGTCATATTTCGTGCTATATTTAGTTAGAGAAAAGTTGGCTTGAAGTAACTGGAAAGAAACATTCAAAAGGTTGAATTTTCTTTTGTAAAATAACCATCCAGAGAAAGTCATGCACATTTTGATAGGATGAGGAGAAATGTATTGGCCTCCACAGATGCTGTACGCATGGATCTGGACTGACCGGCACTGGTGAGGAGCCAAAACTATGAACTGAGTGGGCTGGAGCATGAGTTATGGCTGCATTGTTGAATTAAAAACAGTCTTCTTGATAACACCTCTTCTCAAATAGTGGGTGAAATTGATCCCAAAGGCAATCTGAGAAAGAAATGTAAATGCTCAGTGCAAATGTGTCGCTTCTAGAAAATACTAGACCAAGTGCAGGTCCTACCAGTGGATAACTGCTTCCTATTAGTGTTAACATGCTCTCAGAAAACACAGTCCAGCCACTACACCTGTTTGAAGGGCTCACCCCTGAGGCAAGGACTACTCACCCCACTAGCCCACCTTCCAGGGTCTAGCGTCATCACCATAAGCAGTAGAATTCAGAATGAATTTACACGCTGCTAGAGAAAATGGAGATCTTTTTGTGCTCTGATTACTAATATTTTTGACTCACCAAGGCAGACAACATTAGGCTCCAGGCTTCCCACAGGCAATTAAAATCAGTAGGTCCTCTGATAGCAACAGCATGTGAGGTTACCCCTTGGTCATAAATAACAGTACAGGGCGTGTGATGTAGGGATCGTAATGGAGGTTTTCTGGCATGCATACATGCATGATACTTGTGGGAATGCAAGTTTTTACCTTCTTCTGCATTTGGAGATAAACAGAGACTTCATTGTGCTTGACTCCAATTACTTATGTGGGGCATGGACTCTTGGAAACAGCAGACACATTAACTAAGTCATTAATCCACACCAATCTTCCTCCCAGAAACCACATATTATTATTCTTTAATGGCCAACAAAACTCAGTCAGGAAGGATAATTGCCTTGCTCAAGGCCACAGAGGGAGTGTTGTGTCAGAACAGAATTAGGGTTGAGAGATTTGGGGCCTACAGGCTTGTATTTGGCCTATGAGGTCATGTGTGATGGGAAAAGAATCTCTTGACTGGAATGAAGAGTGTGTGTGTGTGTGTGTGTGTGTGTGTGTGTGTGTTCCTCTGTGAGAATGAATGTAGGCCTTAATTTAGTGGTGTTCATGTATACAACATCTTTTTCCATGTTAGGATAGCACTTACAGATTGTGACATGCTTAAGCACTCTGAAGCTTCCTTTTCCATTTCTTGATTTTGTCTCAGAAAGAGCAATGCTAGATAAGAAATAAAAATGGCTCAACCCAGAAGGCCATCTCCTTTCTTATCTATTTTTTTCTGTTCCCCAGGCTGTCCCCGAGTTGCAATTCTTCCTCTTCAGTCTCCTTCATAGAGGCATTGATGGAGAGAGCCTCCACACCTGCCCCCAATGAGCTGTGTTGACTTGTAGAATGTCACCAAAAGTTTTTCTTCAGGCACCAAACTGAACAGTTGCTAAGTTTGCCCAGTTGTATTCATTTCTTCAACGAGTAGACGCTTACTCTGTATAGAAAGGTGCTTTAGAAAACAGGTCAAAGATGCTGTCTTTTTTCCATTGTAGGATTTTGGATTCTTCGTTAAAAATCAAGCATCTATAGGCGTGCAGGTTTATTTCTTGGTCTTCGATTTGATCCCATTGATCCACCATTCTGGTTCTATGCCAGTACCATGCAGTTTTTATTACTATTGCTTTGTAGTATAGCTTGAGATCAGGGATGGGGCTACCTCCAGAAGATCTTTTAATATACAGGGTTGTTTTTAGCAATTCTGGGTTTTTTGTTTTGTTTTGTTTTTTTTTTCATTTGAAATTGAGAATTATTCTTTCAAGTTCTATAAAGAATTGTGTTGGCATTTTGATGGGAATGGCATTACATCTGTAGATTACTTTTGGTATGATATCTATTTTCACTACTGATGCATGAGCATGGGAGATTTTTCCATCTTCTGATATCTTTTTCAATTTCTTTCTTCAGAGACCTGAAGGTTTTTTTCATATAGGTCTTTCATTTGCTTGGTTAGAGTCACACCAAGGTACTTTATATTATTTGTGGCCATTGTGAATGGTGTTGTTTCCTTAATTTCTTTCTCAGCCCATTTGTCTTTTATATACAGGATGGCTTCTGATTTTTTTGAATTAATTTTGTATCCTGCCACTTTGCTGAAGGTGTTTATCAGCTGAAGCAGTTTTCTGGTAGAAATTTTGGGGTCACTCATGTATGCTATCATATCATCTGCAGATAGTGATACTAAAGAAACACATGGTATATACTCAGACAGATAACATAGGATAAACATATTAAATCTTTAGTCATAAAAAGAAACTAAACAACAAGGAGGACCCTAGGAAAGATGATTGATCTTCATTCAGAATGGCAAAGAGGATAGACATCGGAAGTGGAAAAAGACAAGGAACAGGACAGAATCCTACCACAGAGGGCCTCTGAAAGACTCTACCCAGCAGGGTATTGAAGCAGATACTGAGCCAAACTTTGGGCAGAGTGCAGGGAATCTTATGGAAGAAGGGGAGATGAAAGACCTGGAGGGGACAGGAGTTCTACAAGGAGAACAAAAGAGCCAAAAATCTGGGCCCAAGGGTCCTGAAGAGACCAATGCTCAAACCAAGGACCATGCATGGAGATAACCTAGAACCCCTGCTCAGATGTGGCCCGTGGCAGCTCAGTCTCCAAGTGGGTTCCCTATTAAGGGGAGCAGGGGCTGTCTCTGACATGGAGTCAGTGGCTGGCTCTTTGATCAGCCCCTCTGGGGAGTACAGCCTTGCCAGGCCACAGAGGAAGAGGATTTAGACAGTCCTGATGAGATCTGAGAAGCTAGGGTCAGATACTAGGGGAGGAGGACCTCCCCAATCAGTGGACTAGGGGAGTGGTAAAAGGGGTGAAGAGGGAAGGAGGTGGGAATGGAACGAAATGAAGGAGGGGGTTACAGCCAGGATACAAAGTTAATAAATTGTAATAAATAATAAAAAATAAAAATTAAAAAAATAGAAACCAGGTCAACTGTACAAGATCGGGAGATAAAACGTAATGAATTAGTTCCTAACAGCATATTAAATACTTATTTTTATGCCTACAAATAAGTGCAGCACTCACCGTTCATCAAAGAATCTCCTCTTTTTACTTGTCAGAGACCGTTACAAAAAGCCACAGCTGGTCAAAATGCAGAGAACAACTGATTGTGACCGGGCCCCAAATGATACATCTATAACACAGCCCTCACACCTCAGGTTCAGGGAATAGCTCAAAAGACAGGGTAGAAACGTTATAAGAGCCAGAGGACCAAGAAATCTGCCGCGAAGTTGTGTCATCTCATCCTAGAAATGAGAAGGATGTGACAGTAATAATACCTCAATAATATAGATGCCTAAACAAGATCTGAACAACAACAACAATAGAAGTGCTGTTCTACAAGAGAGAAATCTTACGGGGCTTCAGCCCTAGATAAAGTATAGGCATGGGAGAGCTTTCCGTCTTCTGTTATCTTCTTCTTTTTCTTTCTTCAGAGACTGAAAGTTTTTTTCATACAAGTCTTTGACTTGCTTAGAGTTACACTAAGGTACTTTATGTCCTTTGTGGCTATTGTGAAGGGTGTTGTTTCCCTAATTTCTTTCTCAGCCCTTTTGTCTTTGGTATATAGGAGGGCTATTGATTTTTTTGAGTTGATTTTGTATCCAGCCACTTGGCTGAAGGTGTTTATCAGCTGAAGGAATTCCCTGGTAGGATTTTTGGGGTCACTATGTATACTATCATATCATCTGCAAATAGTGATACTTTAACTTCTTCCTTTCTGAAATGAATACCCTTTATCTCCTTTAATTGTCTTATTGTGCTAGCAAGGACTTCAAGTACTATGTTAAAGAGGTATGGAGAGAGAGGAAAGCCTTGCCTTGTCCCTGATTTCAGTGGAATTGCTTTAAGTTTTCTCCATTTAGTTTGATGTTGGCTTGCTGTATATCGCCTTTACTATGTTTAGGTAAGTGCCTTGTATCCCTGATCTCGCCAGGACTTTAAACATAAATGAATGTTGAATTTTATCAAATGCTTTTTCAGCATCTAAGGAGATCATATGTGGTCTTTTTCTTTCAGTTTGTTTATATGGTGAATCACATTGATGAATTTCCATATATTAAACCACCCCTGCATATCTGGGATGAAGCCTACTTGGTCATACTGGATGATATCTTTGATGTGTTCTTGGATTTGGTATACAAGTATTTTATTGAGTATTTTCACATCAATGTTCATAAGAGAGATTGGCCTGAAATTCTCTTTCTTTGTTGGGTCTTTGTGAGGTTTAGGTACCAAGGTGACTGTCGCTTCATAGAATGAGTTTGGTAATGTTCCTTCTGTTTCTATTTTGTGAAATAGTTTGAAGAGAATTGGTGTTAGCTCTTCTTTGAAAGTCTGGTAGAATTCTGCGCTGAAACCATCTGGCCCTGGGCTTTTTTTGGATGGGAGACTTTTGATGACCGCTTCTATTTCCTTAGGGGATATAAGACTATTTCATTGATTTACCTGTTCTTGATTCAGTTTTGGCAAGTGGAAATACTATTCAGCAATTAAAAACAAAGAAATCATGAAATTTGCAGGCTAATGGTAGGATCTAGAAAAGATCATCCTGAGTGAGGTATCCCAGAAGCAGAGAGACACACAGGGTATATACTCACTTATAAGTAGATATTAAATATATATTATATAGGATAATCATACTAAAATCTGTACACCCCCTAATCAAGAAGGAGGATCCTGGGTAAGATGCTCAATCTTCATTGAGAAAGCCAAATGAGACAGAATCAGAAGAGGGAGAAAACAAGGAATGGGACAGGAGCCTACCACAGAGGTCCTCTGAAAGCCTCTATCCAGCAGTGTATCAAAACATATGCTGAGATGTGTAGCCAAACTTTGGGCAGAGTGCAGGGAAATAAGTGGGAGACCGAAAGACCTGGAGGGGAGAGGAGCTCCACAAGGGGGGAAATAGAACCAAAAAAATCTGGGTACAGGGGTCTTTTTTGAGACTGATACTCCAAACAAGGACCATGCATGGAGGTAACTTAGAACCCCTGCACAGAAGTAGCCCAACACAGCTCAGTATCCAGGAGGGTTCTCCAATAGTAGGAAAAGGGACCATCTCTGACATGAACTCATGGGCTGGCTCCTTGATCACCTCCACCTGAGGGGAGAGCAGCCTTACCAGGAAACAGAAGAATACAATGAAGCCAGTCCTGATGAGACCTGATGGACTGTGGTCAGAGGGAAGGAGAGGAGAACCTCCCCTATCATTGGACTGGGGGAGGGGTATAGGAGAAGAAGAGAGAGAGAGGGTGGGGTTGATAGGGGATGGGAGAGGGGGCTACAGCTGGGATACAAAGTGAACAAACTGTAACTAATAAAAAAATTAAAAAAAAGGAACTATAGGCTACTAATGTCTGATGAGAGAGGGAGAATTAGTCATCCCCAAAGATGACTCCCCTAACTGGCTTTCCAATACCAAGTGGTATGCCCTGAAACCATATACAGATAAGCAACAATAAATTAACTCAACATGATATATTTATATATTTAAGTATAGATACATACATATGGAACAATAACAATTAAAGAAAAGGAGGCTATGGATTTGAGGGGGAGTAAGGGAGGATATATGGAGGATGGTCAAATAGTGCAATTATATTTTAATTGGAAAAAAAACTCATGGAATTAGAATTCTGGTTCTATGACTTCCTGGCTAATGATTTTGAGAAATTACCTCAAACTTTTTGTGTCAATTTCCTAATCTGCAAAAACAAGTACAGTAATAGCACTAAGTCATAGAATTCCCTGAGGCTGCTTACAATTGTGCCAGCCATAGTGGTACAACTCAAGAGATGTTACCACCATCTTTTTCATCACAGAAAGTGTATGAAAGAAGGGAAGCTATTTCTTCAAATCAGTCTTGATGGTATTCATGTCTACTTTTAAGAATGATTTAAATTTGTTTTTCTCTCAGCTATTCAAAATAAAGAAAAAGAGCTTGACCCGATGAGATGGCTCAGTGGGTAAAGTGCTTGCTGCAGGAATCTGATGACAATGAGTTTGATCCTTGGAAAGGTTGATAGGAGAACTGACTCCACAATGTAGTCCTCTGATCTCCGTACATTTGCCATGGCGTATATCATGCTGCATGCATATACCTTAATATAAAATAGTTATAGTAAACTAACAAATCAAGGGCTGAAGTGCAGCTCAGCAATAGAGCACTTACTTAGCATTACCTTGGTCAGGTTTCGATTTCTTTCTTCTTTTTCTATTATTTAATTAATTTATTTATTCTATATCTTGATTGCAGCTTCCCCTTCCTCTTCTTCTCCCAGTCCTTCCTTCTCCCCTCCCCCACCCCTTTCTCCTTTCTTTTTCTCTTCAGAGAAGGAGAGGCCTTGTATGTATGTCAATCTGCCTTGGCCCATCAAGATGCAGTAGGACTAGGGCCATCTTCTCTGACTGAGGCTAGGCACAGCAGCCCAGTTAGGAGACAGGGATCCAAAGGCAGGCAATGGAGTCAGAGACAGCCCCTGCTCCAGAACTAAATTTCTAGCATCACACAATGAAATAAGAGCCAAACATTGGGCAAAGCATGGGGAGTCTGATGTAAAGTGAGGATAGATAGGAGGACCTGGAGGTGACAGGAGCTCCACAAGAAGAACAAGAAAGCCAACTAACCAGGGCCCAGAGGGATTTGTGGAGACTAAAGCACCAACCAAGGACCATGCATAGACAGGACCAAGGCCCCCTGTACAGATTTAACAGATGGACAGCTCAGGTTTCATGTGGGTTCCCTAGTAAGGGGAGCCAGGGCTGACTCTGACGTGGACTCTGTTGCCTGCTTTCTCATCTCCCTACTGACAGGGCTGCCTTGCAAGACCACAGGAGAAGATGATATGCTCAGTCCTGATGTAACTTGAGCTGGACTGGATGGTTAAGGGAGGAGGGAGGATTCTAAGAAGTAAGGGAGGCAGAATGGGGGAAGGGAAAGGGGTGGGACTGGGAGGAGAGGAGGGAGGAGGCTACAATGGGGATGAAAAGTGAATAAATAAATTAAAAGAAGAATTGATCAACTAATGAAACCAGGATGATGTCGTTTACAGAAGGGAACACAGCTTAGCAAGAGATGTTTACAGTCTCAGACACTGACTCACACCCTGACCTGGAAGAACCTGGCTTGTATCAAGGTAAACTTTAACACTGATCTTCCAAATGGTGGATTTCATCATGGTGGAAATTCTTCGTGGGAGAATCTTATGAATACTACAGTCCTAAGAATGACTGGTAGTTTGGGTCTTCTATTCCAGGGGTCAATCTGGATCATTGGTTGGGAATGAAAAGCACACCAGTGTCGCAGAGATATGGTTAATCAGGTTGTTGTAGTTGATTTTTATAGTACCCTCAAAGTAGAATAGGCAATGAAAACTATGTTAAATGAATACCTCACAGGCACATAAAGTAACACCCTGTATTGTGCTCTCAAAATTAGAGTGACAATACTCTTGAAGAATTCGCACATAATGATCATAATTATATTAGAAGGGTTGGAAAATAAAATCAAGATAAAATGTTAATTTAAAATGTAAGTGAAAGCTCGGCATGGTGGTACATGTCTTTAATCCTAGCACTCAGGGAGACAAAGGCAGGTGGATCTCTGAGTTCAAGGCCAGTCTTGTCTTCAGAGTGAGTTCCAGGACAGCCAAGGCTACACAGAGAAAGCCTGTCTCAAAAAACAAAACAAAACAAAACAAAACAAAAAAGTAAGTAAAGATAAACATCACAGAACAACAGCTGACTCCTAGAGCTCACAGAAAGGAAGAAAGATAAATCACCTAAGAATTAGCCGGATAGTTTGAGCTGAGGACACCCTTGAACTTAAAAGAACCCATCAAAAATCTACTTAAAGTGGCTAAAAACCTGATCATTTCAAATACTTCAAGAACGTTCTGAAACATCAAGAATAAAGAGGAGATCTTGAAAGCTTTGAAAGAGAGAGCAAAAGCATTACCTACAAAGAAAGCTACGGATGTGTGAGTGACACAGGGCTATTCATTAGATCTAGAAATCCACACCCACTCAAAATATCATGAGGCCATTTAAAGAGAACAAAGATAATTTTGGGACATGCAAACATTCAGACCATCCCCCTACACCCCCATTTGGCTTTCCTTTTGATGTTTCTGGGGATTGTGATGCAATGAAATGAAGGGAGAAAGAGATACCTGTTCAATGTTCTAGAAATTGGGCAGGAAAGAGCAGGCAAAATGTCAGAAGAAAACTGAGAAACACATTTTGGGCAGAAAAGCACTTCTTTCCTCAGAGAAATTTGAAATGCCCCACAGAGAAGAAGACTAAGATTTTAAAACCACAAGAGGAAATGATAACATTAGGTTTCTTGCATTAGGGATGAAAATATTTATGAGGTCATCTTAGGTATATACTTCATTTCCAATGTTTAGAAGTTGTCAATAGATAAACTGTAGAAGATCTAGTTATGCCATAACACATGACATAAATACTTTGATGTGAAATAAAAACATATAGTATAACTTTAAAGAGGAGGGGAGGGGGACATTGAAAGCAGATGAAGGTGAAGTCCTGCTGTAATTTGTGAAATACATTAAATGAGACACAGAATTTAAACAAATTAAAATTGCACTTGGTTAACAAGAAACCAGACATGTAACAAAGACCAAGTTACATTCATGGCACAAATGCATCTAACTTTCTAAATTGTAACACCAAGACCTCAGTGAGGTCAGCAAGGCCATAGCTCAACTGAAACTCAAACCCAGCGGTATTTCTGACATTGTTTCTTGCTACTTTGAGACAGGGTCTGGCTAGCCTGCAGATCACTATTTAATTCATGCTTGCCTCAAACTTGTGGCAATCCTTCTGCTTCAGCCTCCCAAATGCTGGAATTATAGGTGTGTATCAGTATGCCTGGCCTAGGTTTGATTTTCTTTTTGTAGTGCTACACTTTGAATCCAGGGATTTATATGCCAGGCCAGTGCTTTATCACTTGCTTCCAGGTCCAGGGCTTCTTTGTCTTTACATCTACCTACCTGCCTACCTACCTACCTACCCATCCATCTATTTATCCACCCATCCATATATCTGTTTATGTTGTGTGTGTGTGCGTGTGCGCGTGCGCTCGTGAGTGTGTGTGCGCGCGTGCATGTGTATCATAGCAGAAGTGGGGCAAAACTTCCATTAGTTCTTTCTTTCTACCATGTGGATCTCTGGTAGGAGTAGGAGCAGAACTGAGGACAGCTGGCTTGGTGGGAAGACCTTTACCTATGAGCCATCTCTCTGGCCTTGGATTTCTTAATCACATGATACAGACTTCAGTGAAAAACTAACACAGCCATGTTACAAGACAGAATTCTTCCTGCTCTCCAACTAGAGGCGCCTATGAAGACTGTGATCTGAAGATGGCCAGCTAGTTTATGTGCACTTGACACCTCAACTGAGAAAAAGCCTCGCTAAGACGGGGCTGTAGGCAAACTTATAGGGTATTTTCCTAATTCGTGATGGATACGGGAGTAACCAGCCCACGGTGAGTCTGCACAGGTGCTCCTGGGTTCTAGAGAAAAGCAGGCTGAGCAAGTCAGTAAGCAGCAATCCCTCCATTGCCTCAACATCAACTTCTGTCTCTAGCTTTTTGTTCTGATTTCCTTCAGTGATAGACTATGATGTGGGAGTGTAAGCAAAATAAACCCTTTCCTCCCCAAATTGCTTTTGGTGGTGGTGTTTCATTGCAGCAATGATAAGCTAGGACAAGAGGTTGCTTTTGAAAAGAATTCTGATTAAAAGCAAAGATACATGTGCATCCCATCATGTCTTTCAAAATAACCCAGTTCTGCTGTCAACATCAAAACTTTATGGTGTTAACTTTTCTCATCCTCCCTCAGGGGTACAAAGGAAATACCATTTTATAAATTTATAATCTTCCTCTAGTTTTTTTTAAAATAAAAATATCATTTTCTGTATTGCTCTTGTACTGTGATAAAAATTCTTGGTTTTAAGGACTTTTAAAACAAATCCCCCCAAACAACTGCTATCAAACGTTGGTTTCACCCACAAAGTCTATTCAGGAGCATCCTCAAATTGGCCAGAAGAGGGTCTCGATGATCAATAACCTTTGGACAAAGCACCTGGCTCAGACTCTGTGTAAAGGTCTCCCTGCCTGTGTTACAGAGGCATAGTGATTACGCCATAAATGTTGGCACATTCTGGAGGTGGGGCAGGTTGACAGTCCTTTTCGTTGAATGTTTATGGTTTTAACAACAGAGGATGCTTATTGAGCAGCCAAAATTCAATCTCTTTAAACTTCCGTAAAAACTTTCAAGTTTTTCTGTGTTAGTTTTATGCACTACTTTTCACAACGTCTTTTGGCTCCAGCTTTTATAAAAATACTTTATTGCTCAAATGGACAAACAACTACAAAGGCAAGGAAAAATGAATTCATACCCAGAAAGACATTTGCATCTTTGAAATAGCACATAACACAATAATGCATCATTGTGGATTCTTTCTAATAGTTTTAAACAGAAGAGGACAGGATTGAGATTATAAAATGAATGTATTTCTTTGCATGAAATATAAACTTTTCCTTCCAGGATGAAGTTATTATATTGTTAGATGAGAGTTTAAAACATATCAAAATAAGCATTGTAAAATGCTTCTTAGAAATTTTAATGTATAGTTCTTGATAAATATAGGAGAAATTGATACTGCATTTAAAAAATACAATTTAATTACCCTCTGTGATTATCCATACTAAAATAAAGTTCTCAGTAGTTAAACATTTTTTAGAACAAAACATAGATACTTTATTATACATATTTAAAGAAAACTACATATTTATAGGAAAATTATTCCTGTAGTCAAACAAATTAATTTATCTATTATCTGATACAATCACATTTTAGTGTGGTAAAAGCACATTAAACATACTCTCTTAGAAAATTTTTACTATTTATTAACTATACTACATAAAACCTCAAAGTGACTTGTATTTCTTGTTTCATGTTTAGACTTTAATTTATTTTTTTAAAATTTATTTATTTTTATTCACTTTACATTCTGGTTGTAACCCCATCCCTCCTCCCCTCCCAGTTCCATTTTCCCTTGCTCTCTCTCCCCTCACCTCTTGCCTATTCCTCAGAAAAGGGGAGCTCCCTTTCCCATCCATCCCAGCTCATCAAGTTTCTTAACAGAGGGAGAGAAACTCCAACCCACCCACAAAAACTTTGACGCCAAATTTACTCTGCCTACAAGATGTGCAGGGATAAAGATAGAGCAGATAAAGCAGAGATTGAGGGAATACCAAACCAATGCTTGGCCCAACCAAAGATCCATCCTATAGCAGAGCCTCAACCCCTGACACTGTGAAGGATACTCTGCTAAACTCGCAGACAGGAGCCTGTCAGAGTTGTCCTCTGAGAAACTCTACCCAGTAGCGCCTCAAAACAGATGCTGAGACTCACAGCCAAACATTGGGTGATGAGTAGGGAGTGTTGTGGAAAAGTGGGAGGAAAGAGAAAAAGACCTGGAGGTGACAGGGGCTCCACGAGAAGATCAAAAGACCCAACTAACCAGGGCCCAGAGGGGCTTGCTGAGACTCATCATCAACCAAGGACAATGCACAAACCGTACCTAGGCTCCCTGAAAAGATGTAGCAGATGGGCAGCTTTGGCTTCATGTGGGTCTTCTAGGAAGGGAAATAGGAACTGCATAGGACAGGGACTCACTTGCCAGGTTTTTTATCACTTCCCCCTGGCTCGACTGCCTTGCCAGAGGAAGAGGAAGAGGACAGGCTTGGTGAAACATTTTTCAATTCCTGGTCAAATAGTCAACAGTAGTTCTGTTGAGGGGCACACTCCAACATGCACCTGAGTGGGCTTATCCAGGTGACAGAGCTGGCAGGAAGTTTTGTCTCACTTGGCAAAGAACTTAGATAGGTTAGATAGGCTTTTCAGAGATGCATCATCTTAAACAGAGACTACCAATAAGTAAACATGCACAAGTTCCTCATCTAATTAATGACACGGCTTTAGGACACTTTCTCTATTTCTTTCCATTTAGATAAGCAATAAGAACCATATGCAGGCATGATCACAGAACCAAAGAGTACAGAACGCAAAAATAAACTCTAATCTGAAAGAGAAATGACACCCCCCCCACCCAGTTGTTCTTATTCTTTAATTAATCAAAGCACCATCACTTCCACTGCCCTAATGACTGGTTATTTTACAGTACACTCCGGGGCGCTAGGAAAGGGCGCATGCACACAAACAGGGCTAAGCTGCGTCCCTGCGGCTTCCTTGTCAATTACCTGGCACAATCCAAGCAGGAAGTTTTAGGCAGCTGACTGCAGCCTTACCTTTGTGAGCTGCGGCTTTCCTCTGAGCCGGAGTTGCCACAGGCTGCACCTGCTGCTGCTTCGCCAAGTTTCCTTCGCTGCCAGTCCTCTCTGTCTTCTCACCTAGGCTCGTTTTCTTCTGCTTGCTGCTAAAATCATCCTTCTTAGAGGACGGCAGCTTAGAAGCTGCGTTAGCAAAGAAGGATCTAGCCGAGCGAGAGGATTTGGACATTTTAAACAGCAGGGAAAACACAAAACCCCCAAACAACAACAAAAAGCCCTCAGCTCTAGAACGGTACCTGCTCGGGCAGCAAATCTAAAAATTATCCTAGAGTTTCACTCCTTAACAGCCAATGGCTGTGTTCAGCTGGATAGAAAGTGCTGGCTGGGCTGGGTTGGGCTGCGCTGGGCTGGGCTGGGCTGGGCTGGGCTGCCACTTGTTTTTTGTTTTTCTTTTTTTAAATAGCGGCATCCTGCAGTCACCGGACAAGTGGAATGAAAATGTGTTTCTAAGATGAAGGTGGCAGTTGCAATAGTAAGTGCTCCAACTTCAGGGACCTGCAGATTCTGGAAGAGGGAATGTGAACTATGCACACTGGACAGCCAGAGATGAAAAATGAGTATAAGAACAGCCGCACCCACTCAGGTACAATATGTGAAAATGAACTGGATGTGAGGTTTCCTGGACCATGGAGCCCATGCCATGTTTATCTTCCAGGCACCCATTCAAGCAAATATTTCCCTGCCTTAGCATATTCCTAGCTGATAATCCAAGGGTGGGACCTGAACTGAACGCCCACCTACAAAAACACTTCTACTGTTTACAGAACACGGAGGGCACCGTGCAAAAGAAGAAAGCACAAGACTGCATTTTCCATACCTCTTGGGGCTGCTCCGCAGCACCCAGTAATTGAGAGAGGGGCTGGAAGCCTGAAAGGGTGCGTGGTGCATGTCTATTTCTCTGTCTGTCTCTGTCTGTCTCTCTGCAAATCTGGGACTGTGTTACTTCCTTTTAAAGAACACCAAGTTTCTTCTAGTGAGTAGCTGTAATTACTCTGCTTTCTAAAAGGCTTATAGAAACATGGAAAATTCAGTTGTATTCACTGGGTCAGGTTTTCTTTAGGCTGAAAACAGTCCTTTCAACAACTACACACACAGAACCCACTAAAGCATGTAGCCCCTTCCTTACTAAAGATAACCCTTTTCCCTCTTCATTTCCCATGTCAGTGATTTTTACTGCTTGGGGTTAAGCTGTTTCCATCCTCAATTATTCTGTTTCCTCAGGGAGAAACTGCACAGACACTCTAAGGAGCATAAAAGAGTTCTGGGAATCTGTGATCATATAATGGCCCTTAGCGCACAAATGCCCCGATAAATGCACAGCTGTTTTATCTTACTTTATCAGGTGAGAATTAGAAGCCAGGAAGAACATAAATGTAGTTACCCCTGAACTTTACTTGTGGCCTGGCCCAGAGAAAGAACCATTTGCAGCATTTAATTAACAATTTTGATCTACGAGGGATGAGGCCATACAGATTGCCTGGGAAAACAAACCTGCCCTTCATCTGGTAAATGGTAACTATCAGTGCACATGCATATACACACACACACATGCACACACACACACACACACACACACACACACACCCTCCTCACCCCCAAAATTCCCAACTTTAATGCTCCTTAGCAAACCTAGCACAGCCATAAAAGCCATCAGAGTTACAAGCTTAAATCCTGACTCAGATCAGAAGGTCCACAATGGGAGCTCATTCATGATTTCAGACCAAAAAAACCCAGAAAAGCTAGGAGTAAGTCCTTAATGAGAAGACAATGAACCTGTGCCTTCCCAAATTCCACTATGTCATCAAACTCACACCACTGTATTAGAAAGCACACAGCTTAAGTGACCCTTCACTCTTAAAACTCCTGTCCAAATCAGATAGACCAGGCTTTCCGACAGCTGCACCAGGCTTCTCTACCTGGCCAAACTCTGTGTGCTTAGGCTTCCTCAGGCACCGTCTTTCTAGAATCTTCCTAGCAGTCACTTTTCTTTCAGGTATAAATTTGACAAAGAAATAACTTTGCGACCCTGTAGACAGCCACATGCCGTGTGTCAGAGCCTAGCAGTGCAGTCTCTTAGAAGTGGGTCTGGTTAGCCCAGGTCCTGTCACTGAAGGCTCGCCATCCAGGTTTCCAACTCCAAAGAGATGAGCACCAGAAATACAGCTTGGTCCCAAGCAGGTATAGACCCGATGGCTGTGGAGATTATGGCACCTGGCAATGCACTGGAGCCTGGCAAGCCAGTGAAGGAGCCATGCCAGGAAGGAGGTATAACTGTGTCCTGATGCCATCTGAAGCAGGTGGTTTTCCTATCTAGTGGGTGAGGCATTTAACAGTGATCACTTTGTGTATGGGCATAGCATACCTGTCTCCTCTAGCAGGGCCTGGGATAACCAGACCTGTTATCCCAGACAGAAAAAAGTTAACAGTGACTATGAAGCAGACCACTGGAAGATGTAGGGACAATACCAGTGTCCTCCAGAGAAACAACCAATGGGAGACATTTACGTTATATATGTATATATGTGCATATATATGTATGTAAACTAATCTCTGCATCTACGAATGTACATATGAAATATATGCCACACATTGAGAGATACACACAGATACCAAGCATATACATAACATATATGTTAAGCCAGTAATCAGGCATCCAGAATGATATATATATATAATATATTTAGTAATATATTATACATCCATATATTTAGTCAAATATTATACATCCATATATTTAGTCAAATATATAATATACATGCATATAGGATAAACAATACACATAATGTACATTTATATAAAATATGTTCAATATATAAAATATGAACTGGATGTTGGGATACCTGGAGTCAATGTTGTTGGCACAACAACGTTGTTGCCTATGTTTTTGTGAGCCTGAGGTATTATAGAATTATCTGGAAAGCACTACAATGGAACATTTCTGAGTTTTCCCTTAGACCAGTAGGCTAAAATCTCAGGCAAGGCCTGAGCTAGGCTTTCACAGAAGCAATTGTTGGGCATGTCTCTTACTCATGGTCTCTGGGAAGATGTCTAGCCTATAACCCTATATGAAAAGTCCCCAAAGGACCATTCCTGAGCACAGATGCTGCAGCTCCTCGGTGGTTCAGCTTGTTTCTTGTTTGTGGAAACTCTGCCCTTCACAGGCTGAGTTGTCATGTAGGTAAGAACACCATGTAGGTGAGGCCATGCCACTCATTGCCTCATCCATTTGTTCTGTGGCCATGCTTGGTTTGTGGTGTAATACTTGTGGTAAACATATTTCCCTGTCACTCAAGATAAACAAACAAACAAACAAACAAACAAACAAACCAGACTTGCCCTGTCTGCACTCACATTTGTGCATTTCTTCAAGGGAGGCTGGCTTATTCAGAGGATCCAGGCCTGAAAGTGCCTCATGGTTCATTAGTTTTCCTCTCCACTCACTGGAAGTTTCCTGAGACCCTTTGTCGTTCAGTGCATAGCAAACCCTCAGGCTACCATATACAGCCAGAGTCCACACAGTGTGGGATATTTTTATTTTACACAAAGAAAAGAGAGCTGACCTAGAAGCATTTGCTTGGTTAGCTAGCTCCAACTGTGCCCTAAACCACCACACAAAAGGAAGACAAAATATGAGAGGTTTGACTCACTTAAAAAAAATTATAAAATACCTAAATTGTTTGGCAAATTACAGATGCTATTAAGATTAATTCAAGGTAAAATAAACAATAATTACTAATAGATATCAGAGACAGAAAAGTTTGTTTCTGAGCTTCCTAGTACTCAAGCAAAATAGGAAAGGGGGCAGTTTGTAGAGTCTCTGCTATTTTGTTATTAGAGATAACAGAGCTGTCACTGGGTCACACAAAACCCTTGACTTGTGAAAGACCAGGAGCTGTGGAACAGCTTTACAGAGCAAACACTGTCACGTTCCAGGGATCAGCACACTCTTTTGAACTTGTTCAGACAGCATTGCTTTAATCTCTACACACTATTTCTCTCCAAAGAACAACAGGAAACTAGTCATCCGCTCCCGGTCCTAACAACATCACACGGAGTCTGCTTCCCAGCCAGTCAGGCGTAGGTGCACCTTCCTTTACTTTTGCCTGGGGTGGTACAATTAGTACCTCCCCACAGTGGTCCAATTCTAGCCTGGCCTTTCCTTTAAGCCCTGCCTCCTCTCCTGAGTTACAAAGCTACAAGGATGTGGCACCACACTCAGCTACTAGCAAATGGCTCATTGCTTTCCCTCCCTCCCTTCTCCTCAGACCACTGTAAACATGTAATTTTTCATAACTTCATGTACCAGCTCCACATAACACCTTGGGAATTTCATTGCTTTGATATGATTCCTAATGAAAACAAAACAAAACAAAACAAAACAAAACAAAACATTATGATGTTCAGAACTGTAGCCTGAGTAAATCCGATAACTACCTCCATTAACTCTCCTTCCAGCCTCTGACCTCTGACCTCGGTGACAGCTCCTGGATATGGCCTGTTCTGGAACACTGCATGATGGGTTCTGGCATTTGGCTCTCAACAGCTCCTGTGTATTCGGATTCACTCAAGCTTTGCTCAGAGCTGCTCTATGCCTTTCTGTTCTAGTCTATTTTACAAATCCTGAAAAGGCACAAGTTGCCTTTTTTTTGTTTGTTTGTTTGTTTGGTTGGTTTGTTGGTTTGGTTGCTTCTGTTTAAATATCTGTGATAGACTTCAAGTCAACTTTCTCTTGTTCTAAACATGGAAGTTAAGACCATTTGTAAAAGTACAGTTTCTCTTATTCAAAGAAACATCATATGGTAAGAGTTCTCAGCTTTCCCCATGGCCTTGCACTGGCTTGGAGCCATCTTTCCAGGGCAGTGCGATGTGTCTCTAGAGCTGAGGCCACTAGTATCTTACAGATAGTGTGTGCTGCTGCAGGTCTATGGAGGGGAATTTTCTAAATTCTCCTTTCTTCCCAACCTTGAAGATGACAGATGGGCAATGACAGGCAACAATCAGGCATACCCTTGGCTATGAAGTCACCAAGTTCCATGTGCAAGTTAAAAAAGTGGCCTTCCAGGACGCAAATGCCACCAGCCAGAGCAGGTGTAGACAGTGATGATTGCTAGAAACAACTGCTAGCCCCACTTCTGTTCTAAGTCATTAGCCCCTACCTTGGGAAGTAGGTATTATTATTACATTCATTTTACAGCTGAGTCAATAGAAGCATCCGGAGGTCTAGAAACTCACGAAGAATCCACAGACAATATGTGCTAGAGCTGGGATTTGAACTCAGGCTAGCTGATCCTGGAATCTGTCTTCTGTGTAAGTCAAAATAGCTGTCACCTATACTGTGAACTGAGGATGAATATCGAGCACCTGTTCAGTCACAGCAAGGACTAGGGAAGTGTCTTCTGCCTTGAATGCTGTGTTGACAGATAGGACTTGGTTGTGTCCCGTGGACCCAGCAGCCCCTCTCTGGAAGAAAATCTGTGCACTAATGGCAACTTCCCATCCATGGGTGGCAAAGGGTGGCTGCTGCTCCACACAGCACAGGGATATACACACGGCACTCTCCACAGCTTCTCAACCTGCGTCCTTCCCTGGCCTCCTGACTTTGTTTGCTGAGCAGCTGTCAAGAGAAGCAAATTGGCAGCATCTGTCTGACCTCATCCTAGCAGAAGAGCACAGAGAAGAGCACACAGACTTATCATCACGCCCTTGAGACACACTTCAGCTCTCAGAGCTAGATCTCCAGAAGAAGGTTCTTTATAGTTTTTTTCATGTGTCATGGGATTGTTTCAACATTCAAATGAGATAATGAATATGAAGTCACCTTTAAAGTTATAAAATGTCAATTTTACAATGAATCAAAGGACATAATTATAATGATTATAAAATACTAATTTTCTATTTTTTCTAGCTTAATGTCAGTATTTCCATTAACAGAATCTACTGTAGCAAGACTCAGCAAATCTTTTCTATAAAGGGACATGGAGTAGATACTTTAATCCTTCCAAGCAGAATGATTTCAGCTCAACAACTGAGTTTGGCTATTGGCACATGGAAATAGTCACATACAAAATGTAAACCAGTGAGCATGGCTGTGTTTTAATAAAGCATTATTTACAAAAACATACAGCTGGACAGATGCATCTGTTGTTTGCTGAATCCCATTCTTCAGTAGCCATTAAAATCATTTGTGAATTTCATTCAGATTCTTGTTTCCATAAACACTGTCTGTAAAATGAATTATTTGCCCTAATCTTTGGATGGGTAAACTTTTGTGTTCTGACTCTCAGCCTAGCTGTGAACAATTTCTCAAATTTATGTCATTCTTAAATTTGGACATTATATCATTTAGTGGCTTGAGGGGAAGGTTAGTTCCACAGACAGCCAACACTTAGTCTAACTTAAGTATACAAAATAGTGGTAATGAGGGTAATGTCCAGCTCTTTGCCAACCTGGATTATAGCATGCATTGGCGATATATTAATACGTAATTATTCAGTTCTGTAGCAAAACCTTTTGGCATGCTAGATGGCAGTCTATGGCCTGAGCTTGTCTTGCAACATTTCTTTTTTCTTAGGAACAAGACAAAGGTTTGTGGGTTCAGATTCCTCGACTTCCTACTTAAATATGATACAACGACTTCTTGATTTAACCACTCCAATTTCTAAGAATCCTGCAAAAAACATTTTCAAAGATTTCAGTAAAAGTTGCTTTACACCATGATGTCACCCATCTGTGCTTCTATATCGTAAAGGATTCCTGAAATGATATAGGGTGTGCTTCATTATGTTATAAAATTGTCAGTGCCAAGAAGGTCCCCCCCCATTTACTTCAAAACACTCCCATACATAGAAGATTGAATGGCTTATCTGAACCAACAAGTAGATTTGAAAACCGTCTGGAAAATTATACAAAAACGTGTTAGACAGCCAGGTTGTGGTGGGGGCTGAAACGCTACGATCATAGCTTCCCACGTGTCATTTTAAGAATTCTGTTAGCTTTGAGTACAAGTTAAAATTTTATATTTTCAGAGTAGAATCCTGAAGAAACATTATTTCTTCTTAGGCTGCTGTCTACAGGTGTAATTGAACATGTAATTTAAGCACAGTCACCTGAAGACAATGGGTGCCTTAATTCATTACTTGTAAGTAACGATACTGTAGTCAGTGAGGTTTAAATACCTCGGAGCCTAACCAAGGGCTATAACCTTTTACCTACTTTAAAATGCAAAACAGGCAAAGGTGATGAAATTCTGTTCCTGCTGTAAATCCTCCTAATGAGAAAGACAATGTCTGTAATTCAAGGGATTAAGCTGCCCCCTGCCCCCACCCAGGAGAGCGTATTTCTTCTCTCCTTGTAACTTTAGACTGGTGATGTTAGCCTGCTTTTAAGTACAAAGCATTGAACACGCTTAGACCACCAGGTCAGCAAGAGCCAACTCTTAAAACAGAACTAAGAAGAGGCTGTTTTTAACTCATGGGCAGTTGTTGAAATGCAGGACGATGTTTAATTCAACTACAGGTCAGCAAATATCTTGCTGCTTTCTCTGTCTCCAGTAGGATTCCTTTCTGGTTTTCAATGTTTTTTAAATGCTTTAATTTAATGATGGTGGGAGAACAGTAAATCAAGGAGAGAGAGAGAGTAAAATTCAAAGCCCTGATGTGCTAAGCTTCTGAGGAAAGCCTCTGCGATTAATGACACAGGAAGAGGTACGTCCATGAAACACCTTGAAAGTCATGCACCTGGCCCACCCGTAAGTTCATCTCAATGTTGGGGACATGCTGAGTGTCACATTTTCCTTGCATCCCAGTGAACTAGATACTCACTGTACATAAGTGTAGCCAAACACACAGAGAAACAAGGAAACTAAAAATGGCTCTATTGGATTATGGAATCATGAATCTTTATAATAGCACAAGGCTTAAAAAGACACACACAGCCTCTCAATATCATTATTATTAAGGAACCAGAGCTCAACATTGCAGTGAGTGCCACTCCACACTCACCAGGATTGAGGGCTTGAAATAAAAAATGCCAACACAAAACCAAAAGCAATGAGACTTGGGAGGAAGTATAAAAGTTGGAATACTTGTACACTGATGGGAAGAATGTGAAGTGCCACAGCCGCCAAGAGAGGTAAGGTGTCAGCGACCCAAAAAATTAACAAGCAACTCGGCATCATTTAGAAGGTCTATTTCTGGTTTTATGCTCAAAAAAAAGCAGGTGCTAGAATAGATAGTTGGGCACCCATGTATGTACTAAGTAATATGTAATACTAATAAAATCTGTAAAATGTGTGTGGATCCGAGGAATTCAATGAGAGATGATTGGGTAAAGAAAATGTGAATGTGCATGCATGCATTCTGTGTACACAGTGAAGCAGTAGCTGCCTGAGAGATGTGGGGGTTCTGACCTATGTCAAAATGGGGATGATGTTGAGGACAGTATTCCAAGTGGAATGATTTGGCTGCCAAAACCCAAATACTGTGTGGGTCAATGTAATTTAAGGTAACTGAACTTGAGATCCATAGGAGAAGAAAGCATACTGGGTCTCAGGGCTTCAGAGCAACCAGGTGCGTGGAGTGGTGTGGCTGAAGACTGGGTTGCAAATTCCCAAGTGTACAAGTGTGTTTTTTGTGTTGTCTTTATCTTTGCATTTTCCTTACATCCTTTTTTGGTTTGCTGTATTTCAAATCTTTGTAAAAATTTCTGAAGAGAGGCCCCAAATATAGACCACTATTATTTGTGGTCTATCAATAGTTTTCTGCTTCTATAAATGTTTTGTTTTACATTTTACAATTTAGTGCTGTGAAATGAACTTCTTATTTTCTGCTAGGAAATATTTCAAGTTATAAATACCCCCATGGAGATCCTTTCTTGAAAGCAAGCTTTCAATGGGTTGGAATTAGGGGTCTCCTATGCACATGAAGATGAGCCCAGGAAGTAGGAAGATAGCAGCTGAGGGCATTGAACGGCATTACAGTACAATGGAGAACAAACTTCTACTTCAGAATTTTTCAAGTTGTTCTCAATGCTTACTTTTTTTTTTTTTTTTGTCTGAATTCTTGTAAGGAAACAAAGAATCTTATCACCTAAATCATATCACCTTAGATCAGAGACACAGGCATCTCAAAAAAAGATCTTCAGGGCCATGTTAAAAAAAATGTGTGTGGAGGAGAATGTCAACTAAAATGCTTCTTGCTTCCTTATATAAGTATTGATGTTGCCTTGTTTGTGCACATAAGTCTGCAAAGATATGAGGGCACTGTACTCAACTAGCATGTGTCATGAACTATTTCGTGATCTCACAAACATCCAGAGCCTGGAATGAATTTCTTTTCATTCATAAAGATAAGTGCAGTCTGTTCAGTGGGTGTGTAGCTTTCCAGTTAGGAGAAATGGAATGCTACAGTTCAGGAGTTTCCAGAACATAATTCAAGTCCAAAGGATTTGCTCTCTGGGATTCTGAGGTGATGGGGGAAATCTCTTCCTCTTTAGAAAAAGAAATTGCTAAGTCTCTCAAGAAACAGTAAACCATTAGAGGGTTAGAGTGTGTACTATGTTGGTTAGAGAGGGAAGTCGGTTACTAAACAAAAAGATTGGCATCATTTCTGTGGTGTGGTGGCGGTGTGACAAAACAAGAAGGTGTGCTGCAATATCCCAGCATCCATAGTGAAGTCTCGGCAGGAAAGCCATATCAATCCTCTGGTGGTGTGACAGACAAGTTCTCCTGGTGTGCCACTCCCAGACTTCTGGCCAGTGATTCTCTCAATTTCTTCACACCTTCACAACCGTGCATATCCTTTTACACAACCGTGTATTTTCTTTTTAAAATCTTTATATAAAGGCCATGGAATGATAAGAGTTATATTTATTCTGTGCTCTGGGCTTAAGCCTGAGGTTCACTGAGCTATTGTGATTGTCGATGTGACAGTCTGATACATTTTTTGCTTTGCATGCATAGACAGGGCACAAACATCTTAAAATGAATATGAATAAGTTCATCTCAGTCTCTGCTTGAGGAACATGTGGACTCTTCCTGAGAGATAAAAAGTGTTAGCACTGTTGTGTATTGTTTTTTTTGAAATCTTTTTGGTTCTCTTTCATTATCTATTTCTCTACCCATGTGCTATGTTTTCTTATGCTAACAAGTAAGGGTAAATGAACATAACTACTTCTTAATATGGGTTCACACATACAAGAAGCCAACTACGTTAGTTACTTTGCTCATTGCTTTGATACAAGAAGCAACTTAACAGAGAAAGCTGTATTTGGTTCAGATTTCAGGACATTTCAGCCCAGAGGGGCTGCTCCGAGGCAGTGGGAGCCTGTGGGGAAGTTCCTCAGATGGCAGGCAGGTCAGACAGAGTGAACAACAGAAAGAAGCAAGGGACTGTAACTTTCAAAGACTAAATGTTCAAACACTTGAGACTAGGATGTGTGGGTGGGTGGTAGTGGGGATGGAGAGCACATTTCACATTCAAACTACGACACCAGCCACCATCCCAGGGACTTTTTACAGGTTCAGTCATTTCCTATATGAAGTGGGCACTGGTTTTTTGTTTTGTTTTGTTTTGTTGGTTTTTCGAGACAGGCTTTTTCTGTGTAGCCCTGACTGTCCTGGACTTACTTTATAGACCAGGCTGGCCTCGATCTCACAGAGCTCTGCCTCTGACTCCCTGAGTGCTGGGATTACAGGTGTGCCCCACCACACATGACTGGGCACTATTTTTATATGGACAAGAGAGTATAGCCATCTAGCTACTGTTGCAGGCAATCTAGTCACAAACATTGTGCTATTTGACACTGCACAAATCACACTCCTGCTATGCATAATGATATTTTGTGATAGGTGTGTATTAGAGGCCATCAAGATGACTTGATAGCTAAAGGCATTTGCTACATAGTGACTTGAGATCAATCCTTTGAAACACATATAACGACAGGTGAGAACTGATCCCAACTTCATTCCTCTGATCTTCATACATGTGCCATAAAATGTGTCCTTCTCCAAAAATAAATAAAGATTATTTACTTATATCAGATATCCTTAGACCCTTGTTGTCATAAACAAATGTTATACCTATTTTTTAAGCTTTATGTACCACACAAACTATTAAAATTCATTAGATCTAAAATAAATTTACACTATCTAGTTTCATATCCATTGAGATTATATCATTCTTTTAGTTTTTTTATTAAATGATTTATTTTTTAAATCATGTTTCATAATACTCTATACATTATCCATCTTTTATGAAATATACTTATGGGTGCCTTCCTGTAATACTTCCACGACAGAAAATGGCACATGTTAATGTGTTTTCTACTGCTTGCTATCTGAGGTAACATAAGTGATTTAGATAGTTCTCAACCTGCTCTCGGGTGATGGCTGAGTACACGGGAGCACAATCAGCCTTCCCCATTAGGTCCTGGGAAAAGAGACGCAGCGCGTGAAACAGTCGTCCTTGGACATCGTATGGTATGCAGCACAATGAGTGGTTGGAGGATAAAAAAGAAGTCAAGCTCAATGATTGCTCCAGGTTACTGGCTGGTTTCCGGGTCACAGTGCAGGAGGGGACAGCACAGCAGAGCTTGCTGGTCATTTGGAGAAGACAGAGTTCACAGTTTTGAGAAGCTACTGTGTAACTTGCAGGACAAAATGTCAGAGAAGCCGTTGCTTAGAGATAGAAAGTCACATGGAAAACTTTCTCTGATTAATAGAATTACATTTAAAACCAGTAACAGAGGGCTTCCAAACAATTATCTAAATACTACCCCATCCCAGTCCAGCAAAGGAGAAACAAAATCATTAAATGCTTTAAACTGAATGAACATTAAAACATGGTATATAGAAGTCAGATGACTCTGAAGCTTAAGAATAGGGACAGCCTGGATGAAGTGACATTATATAAAATGTCTAATTTAGACAACACCCTGGTCTCACATCATAATGTAGGCTTATACCTTAAAACGAATTAAGTCTAAACTGTGCATAAAATGGGTAAGATTTCACATACCCATAGTTCCAATCACTTGGCGGTCTGAGACAGGAGGACTGCAAATGTGAAGTCTACCTAAGCTCAAAATAAAATGGGAAAGGGCTGAGATTATTGTTCGGAGCTAAAGTATTTGCTTGTCACATTCAAGGCCCAGGGTTTGATCCCTGAAGTTACAAGCCCTAAGTGAGTGAAGTCCTGTGCAAATATGTATTTTGAAATAGGCATGGCTGTTGAGGCTCCCAAGACCAGTTGGCTCATGGGAAATTGGCAAAGCCATTACTTCTGTGGGCCAAGCTCAAAATGTAAAGCTTTCTTCAGCAGTCCAGACCTGAGTACTTATGGATGGTTGATCAGTGTTTGCAGACAGGCAACTGCTACTTTTTCCTCTCAGATATTTGCATGCTGAGGACTGCTCACCCACAGAGATCTCCCCAGATGAGCTATCTCCCTACCCCCACCCTGTGGGCCACCTATTGAGCACACCGAGGTTCCAGGTTGTGGAAGCAATGTGGGCTAGACAAACTTACACGATCCCAGCTTCACTGTCTGTATGTCTGTCCTTTCTTTATTCCCTTGCTGTCCATAGCTAGGATTCTGGAATGGAGGCTGTCCAGGATGTTGCACAATGTCAAAAATAAACAAATAAACCAATAAGCATAAAATAATACAGACCAGAAATCAATGAAATAGAAAAGAGAAAGCAATGGGGAAAAACATCAGTGCAATGAAAAGCTAGTTGCATGGGAAGGATCAATAACATGTTCAGGACTCAAGTAAGACTGAGGAAAAAGAATAACAATACAGTTTACCAACACTGGGCATGAACAAAGATTCCATAACACAAAGGAACCATTATGAACAGCTTTATATTAATAAGCTGAACAGCATGGTGTGAGTATACAAATTGGCATAAAGGTAGAAACTGCCAGCTTGTTATAGAAGTTATAGGCTACAGTTATAACATGAGCTGAATCTTATGGTTGGGAGTGGTGCTGCATGTCTGTGATCACAGCAGTCAGGAAGCAGAGGCAGAAAGATCACAAGTTCCAAGTCAGGTTGAGCTGTATCTTATAGAGACAATCCCTTAGCTGAAGTTTCCTCTTTCTAAGTGACCATGGATTGTGTGTAGTCAACAGTGGAAGCTAACCATGACATATGTTAAGAAATTATCTAAAAATAGCAAGTAAATAAATAAAAACAAAGGGATTGAATTAGTGATCAAAGACATTACAAAGATGAAACCTCCAGGTTGAAGCAGCTTCATTGGTGAACCCATCCTTCCATCCCAATCTGGGAAACTTCACACAAATGGTACCAGTGTTCTTTCAGGACAAGAGGAGAGGGCATTTTAATTCATCCTAGGAAACCATATTACATAAGAATGAAACCCTATGATTTGAGGCAACATGGAGCCAGACAACACTGTAGCAAGAGACCTATCCAGGCAAAGGCAAAAGCTAGGTAAGTACTTGATTCCATTGAAAACAGACTAAAGCTCAGTGGAAAGGAAGGTCAGACAAAAGTCAGAAAACAGGTATCAAACTAATGAAACAGAATAAATTCCAGTGTTTGATAGCATAGCAGAGTGACTGTAGCTTACACAACTATTTATATGAATTCTATTAACACACAGGAGTTTAGTTTCTCAACACAAGTAAATGACAAGTGGATAAAGGGGTGCTAATTACCTCAACTTGATTATTATACACTGTGTACATGTTTCAAATTATAACATGGAACCCTACAAATACATACAAAAAAGAAAGATAAACTGCTGTAGATTTAGCTCAATTGGTAGCATGCTTGCCTACTGTGCACAGGCCCTGGGCTAGATGGTCAGAACCACAGAAGCTGGGCAGGGAGCCATATGCCTGTACTCCTACTTCCTAGGAGATGGAAACAGGAAGATCAGCCATTCCTTGGCTACATAGTGCGTTTGAGTCTAGCGTGTGATCTGTAAGATACTGACAAAGAAAGAAAATAGTACAGACTCAGTAGGAATTTTTTTTTAACTAAACTTAGGACTCATTCATAATTAATTTCCCAGTAATCTAGGAATAAAAGGGAACTTATAAGTGATTAAAAACCCTCTATTACAAAACCAAAAGAAACACCTTTAGCTACCACACTTAGTGCCTTTGGGCTAGAAAGAGAGAGTCAGGGTTGCTTATTTTTACTATTCCTAAATAGAACAAGTCAAGAAAAAGAGAAAAAGATACTCGAATTAGAAAGGAAAAGGTAAAACCATTTATACTCCTGGAAAATGGGATTATTCATGAAGAAAAACCCAAAATAATCTACAATAAACTATGTGAGCTTAGGAAGCAAATGTAGCAAGTTCACAGGAAAGGAAATAAAAATATGAAATTAATTACTTGTCAAAGGATACTTGAAATTAAAGTCAAGATTACCGTTCATTATAGAATAAAAAAATCTAAAATATTTAGAGGAGAATCCTACAAAACACATGCAAGGCTTTCACAGCATAAACCTCAAAGCTTTGCTTAGGAGCTGAGGCAGACACCGGCGCATGAGTGCACACACCATGTCTGGAGGGCAGAAGTCCCACTCTTGTCTTGCCTTCAGTTTTTCTCAATTCTGAGGATTCGCTGAACATCCAAATATGATCCCACCCAGTCAGTATATAGAATCTGGAAAGAGAATTCTAAAATGTGAAAGATCTAGAATGACCAAATATTTTTTCCCGAAAGGAGCCAGTCTCCACCATTTAAGTCTTTTTTAAAAATTAATTAAATTTTTTTCATCAATTATAATTTATTCATTTTGTATCCCAGCTTTAGCCTCCTCCCTCATCCCCTCCCTGGCCTACTTTTCCTCCCTTTTCTCCTCCTATGCCCCAGTCCACTGATAAGGGAGGTCCTCCTCCCCTTTCATCTGACCCTAGCCTATCAGGTCTCATCAGGACTGGCTGCATTGCCTTCCTCTGTGGCCTGGCAAGGCTGTTCCCCGTCAGGGGGATGTGAGCAAAGAGCTAGCCACTAAGTTCATGTCAGAGACAGTCCCTGTTCCCATTACTAGGGAACCCACTTGGAGACTAAGTTGTCATGGGCTACATATGTGCAGGGGTTCTAGATTCACAGAGGGCCTCTGAAAGACTCTACCCAGCAAGGCATTAAAGCAGATGCAGGTATTAAAGCAGATGCTGAGACTCATAGCTAAACTTTGGGCAGAGTTCAGGAATCTTATGGAAGAAGGGGAAGATAGGAAGACCTGGAGGGGACAGGAGTTCCACAAGGAGAACAACAGAACCATTTAAGTCTTTACATAGTGCTATTGTCATCTAGAAAAGTGGGTTTGAATGAAAATAGTATAGATTTTTCATCAATTACACTTTATTCATTCTGCATCCCCCCCATAAGCCCCTCCCTCCTCTCCTCCCAATCCCACCCTCCCTCCTTCCTCTGCTTGACACCTAAATGAACATCTGTACAAAGTCCCAATTTATTTCTAATATCAGAGATCAGACCTCTACTCTTGCCTGATGCGCCTAAAACAAAAAGGGGGAACTGTAGAGAGCTGCGAAATGCTATGCCTTAAAGATGGAGCTGGTTTCCGCCTTCCACCTTCCCGATGGTGAGTGCTCTCTGTCACGAACAACTCCACATTTGGCTAAGGCCGAGGATCTGGCTTGCTTCCATGTATGTGGACCTATCTGCATTGCCCCCGTGGCACGCCTGGGTTGGCTACCCAGAGGCTATTTAAGCTGTGGGCTGGCTTTCCCCGGGGTCCGAGGATTGTTCAATGTTCCTGAATAAACTGCATTGAAAAAAAAAAAAAAAGAAAAGAAAATAGTATAGAAGCCAATGGATCACTCTATAAACCCCAGATATAGAACCACACGCCTGTAAGCATTTGATTTTGAACAATAAAAAGCCAAATAAATGGGCAGAGGGTAATTAGAGCAAATCAAACTGGATTTTCAGGGAAATACATCAGCTTGTCCTTACCTGACAACAAATTCAAATGCCTGCTCAAATCAGATTGAAAACAAAAACATAGCATCTAATGTTAGTATTTAGGCACCTGCTTCTGGGTTGATGTCATCATATGTCACTGGCCAGGTAACCACACATGGCAGGCCTGGTTATGTTGCTTCTTAAAGGGACCAACCCACCACCTTGTCCCTCCCTCTCTCTCTTGCTTTCCTGGCTCTTGCCCTCTCCCCTTTCTCTGACAGGGAGTCCCCCCATCTTCCCCCTATCATGTCTCCTTCTCTCCTTCTCTCTCTCTCTCTTCATCCCCATCTAATAAACCTCTTTCATATAAAATCTGCTGTGTGCTTCATCATTCATTAACTGGTTCCTTCATCATTCATTAACTGCATTGGCCGGAAAGGGGCTCTCCTGGCACCTGATCTTGTCATGCCAGGATCCCTTAAATCGGACTCCTTTCGGACCATGGATGACTACAACAGATTTCTTCTGCTTTATCTACCCCTAACCACTTATGCCTAAAAAGTTTTACTTTCTTTCAACTGCCTTTATGCAAACATCTGTCCTGCTGCTTGCAGCTGCTCAGGTGCTCTGAGCAGGGGGACACAGTAGACACAGCTGAGCCAAAATGGACTTAGGGAAAGTAAAACATGCTGCTTCAGACAGACACAGCCTGCTTCTAGGTAAGCAATTACTGGGGACCCTGTGCACACACAAATGGCTTTAGATTGCACCTCTGCCTTAGGCTCTACAGGTGACATCTCCTGAGGAATGCCTGCCACTATAGACTGTCTTGCAGACTTCCATGCCATGCATACGCAGGCATGCCACGTGCACTCAGAGAGTTTTAAACCAGGCCTGGACAGCCATCTGATGAGCAAACACCTGGTCTCACTATGCACATGGCTAGCCGCCATGTTGGTTTTGGGAAAAGGAGGGTGGAGCCATGGCTTCACTGCCATCTCCACATGGTTTCACAGCCATCTTAACTTAGAACAATTAAGGACATTCACATGATTGGCCGGCATCTTGATTATAAAACAAACAAACACTGTGGTTTTCCTCACTGCCCGCTGCTTTTATTACTTAGTTTCTGTTCCACTGTTTTCAGAGCTGCAAAACTGCAGTCTCTTATAGGCCCTAAAAGGCCACTGTGCCACTTCCTACCTCTATCCTAAGCTGCCTATCTGCCCCTATCCTCTCCTGTGGATGAGATTCCCTCTATGAGAACTCGGTCTTACTGCTAATAAAGCCCTGGTACCAGGCTCTGAGGTTCTCCGGCTCAGCCCCTTTACACCGATGACCTGCCGTGCTATTTGGTTGATGAACCACTAGCTGCATGGTCCAGTTCCATTTCCCCTTTCTCATTCACAGGACCGGCTTCCTCGTATCTTTCCTCTTAGGGAAACCTCTGGCTTCTACACCTATATTTGCCCTTCTCTAATGTTTAATATCCAGTAACACTAAGAGAGATTCATGAAGCAAAGTCTTGTCTGTTTCTCTCTGCCACCTATCTCACTAAATATACTTTCTGCTTTATTTTTATACTCTCAAAAAAAAATCTTAAACTAAACAATTTTAATCACAATTAATTCTCTACTTATTTTATCTCCTTTTAGACTGGGACAGTAATAACCCTCATTTTAAAGTGGTATGGATTTTTATAAAAATTCCGTGATGTTTTAATATATATATTTCAACCTTGGTTCAATAATGCTAAAATTTTAAAGTTATAAATGTCTATTCATATTAAGTTAATTTAAAATGTACGTCTAACTGCCTATGTCTTTATCAATTTCTAAATTAATAAATGCTGTTTCTCCTGCCATGAGCTGCCTATGATCCAGATTCACTACTAGGCTTTCTGGATAATGGGTTTGCTATAATAAATTCAAATGTAACTTCAAAATAGCTTTATACTGTTTTACTATATTATCGGTTTTAAAACTCATAACTCAAGGGTTGGTTACTACATTTAAGTTGTTTACCAATATTCTAAATTAAGATCTATTAATTTTAGAGGCATTTTAGAGGAATTTATTTATTTATGTTAAAACTTGGTCATTGTGCTATATCCTTACTATCAAAAGGTTAAAATATGCTTGATCTTGTTTTCTAAAAATGGTATTATTATTAATCTATAGTATAGCCTTAGACTTTTATAAGCTATAAATTTTTTTATATACTAAATAATACAAAACCGTTGTGCTCTCACTTTAATGGACTATATTTACGACTTTTAAGGCTCCAACTTAACAGGGACAAAACCTAAAGTCCTAATATTTAATGATTAACAAATATAAGTTAATAGTCAGTCATCTCATAGATAATCAAGTTCTCTAACATGTTCAAAAATATATTTACAGTCCTACAAATGCAAACATGGTCTCACTGCCATCTTTAATAAACAGCTGAGGATGGTCCTTGAGTCACCATACAGGAGCTGGTAAAAATAATAAGAGAGGAGCCTTCCCAACAGGCTCATCTACAACAAAACTATGCTCCAGACCTTGGCTGCTGCTCTGAGGCTGTTGGCATTCCTGCACAAAAAACTAGAGGTCTGCAATGCCCCATCCCACCGGGGTATAGCCAAAAGTCAGTTCCACCAGGTGGCTGTTTCAAATGCAGCCAAAGTTCCCACAGCTGCCTCAACAAGCCATGGCTACCTGCTGGCAGACTGGCCTCTGGAAGTCAAAATGCTTCCATGAAGGTTTGTTCTCTGTGCCCAGCCATGGAGGCTCAACCAGCACAAGAGCCACAAACACTTCCAGCTTCTTGGCCTGATGGAGAAAAAATGGCTCCTTGATTCAGCTACCTCCACTACCCTCGCCCAGCTCACAGTAACATTGTAGGTCTGTTTTGGCCTCACACATGGACATGTTGCCAACTTCTGTCTTGGAGACTTCAGATGCCATCTCAGTTCTCTTCACATGCAGGAGACTAGGCCTGAAGCCTGAGTCCTAGAGTTGCTGTTGTTAGGCCTAGAAACAATTACATCTAACTGCCTATGTCTTTATCAATTTCTAAATTAATAAATGCTGTTTCTCCTGCCATGAGCTGCCTATGATCCAGATTCACTACTAGGCTTTCTGGATAATGGGTTTGCTATAATAAATTCAAATGTAACTTTAAAATGTTATTAACATTAACTAATATGTTAATTAACTTAAATTAACTTAATATGCCTAAATTAACTTAATATGAATAGACATTTATAACTTTAAAATACAATATGCCTTGTAGCCAGACTCAAGAAACAGGCCTAGATGTAACCTTTTACCATCCCTTTAGCTAAAGGACAATGAATGTTCATAGCAGTCTCACTTCTGTCTCATGGTAAATAACTAGATACAGAGATCTAAGAAAAAAAATGTTAGAGGGTGTGAGAAATTGTCTTAAGGTTGGCAAATGCCAGTTATACATGTTTGAGAGTCTCAAAAAGTGTTTTAAGGTTGGCAAATGCAAGTTTTAAAGGTTACAAGGTCTAAGGTGATTTAAAGTGTCCTAAATAGGTAAAAAGGCTTAATATTTCCTCCTGTTGCTATGCTACTGTTACATTGACTGTCCAGAGCTTTGACTTTTATCAATATACCACCCACTACCATGGTTCCAAGCTCAAGATTTTAAATCTCCATAATGTAATATTAATATTATATTAAAGGTTAAGATCAAGTGTGCTTTTGTCCCTTTTACTTCATGAAAGGTTTCTGCCTTTTCAGAGCTCACCTTAAAAAATGCTTATACTATTAACACAAATGTGTATGTCTACTGCCTTTTCTATGATGTATATTTCAGTGCAGATTACAATTATGATGCTAACATATCTAAAGTTTTATCTCCTTTGTAAAACTTAAAAGTAATTCTTGTAAGCTGCAGGAAATCCACCTGAATCCACCTCTCAGGTCAATTGGGTTCCAGATAAGTACTGCATGTAGTGCCTATCTCAGGAGGTGGGATTCCTTCCCTTTCCCTCGTTTTGGGACTTCTCTTTCCTGGCTACCAGACTGCTATCTGCTGCATGCAACACCAGCCAGATTGGTGAGTTCTCCTCATTGGCCAGCCACTGGATTGTGAGCTCACCTCATTGATCAGCATAAAACACCTCTCTTGGTAGGGGAAGCTTGACTGCTGAGCTCTGACAACTTCCTACTATCTTTTGAGACAGAGAGATCCCCCTCCCCCAACTATAGTCTCCACTGGCTATGGTTGACCCTTTTTTGCTGACCTCCATTTAGGACTTCCTCTTTCCCCTGGGAAAGATTTTTTCCCTTTACACTCCCCCTCACACTCGCCTACAACAATCCTAGCATTAGGTAAACTGTGTCTCCTACAGGTAGCTGTGCCCTTAGTCTCTGGCCAACGCTAACGAGCTGTTGGGTCAGGTAGGACCATTTCTGCTGGGTTAAATCTGGCTCTTGGGGTGCCTTGACAGGTCACTGACTCCTACCCTCCCAATGGGAATAGTCATTCATCCATTCCTCTGGGATATCTTCTGGAGAATTTCAGGTTTCTACACCTAGTGCCTACTTTAAGGCCCTCTAAGTTTACACACTTCTGTAACCAAACTTGGCCTCAATTTCCTTAGATGACAGATCCAAAGCAAAGCCTTTTTAATTACTGCCAGTGATTTAAATAAAGGTTCCCTCTGGTAAACAGAGGTTCCCATGCTCAAATCTCTTTGATTCAAACCTTTCACCTCTGTTCAATCTCCCAAAAGTTTTCAATGTACACCTAAAGAATTTTCTCCATAACCTACTTAACTTTATCTCCTGACTATGTATATGTTTTAGTGTCCTTCCAGACACAGGTGTCTCCTATATCCACAACAGCGCCAAAGCAGCTACAAAAGGTGTCCCAATCTGACCTCACAGACTTCCATCAAGCTCGACCTGCACTTTCCCTCCCAGCCATGGATGTTCTCACAGACCCTGAACAGCATCAAAACAGCCTGTTCTTCCTGGACTTGGCCAGCATTTCAGCCTTTTGACCTCCCTACAGTGCCCCCAGTGTCAGCAGGAAATAGCCAGAAGAGAATCTATGCCAGTTATTCACTTATTACTAACAAAAGGCTGGAATGGTGTGCTTCAGGATCAGGACAAGCAGCTTCAGGTTCTCCCAGCATTCCTCAGTCCCTACCTGCTGCCTTGCATGGTTGGCAACTCTCTACTGGCAACCCTCTACCCTGAACCTTCCAGGGTAGGGGCTTCCCCTTCTCCTTTGACCATGTAATCTGGCCATTTTGTTACTATTATTTTTTTCTCTCTTAACCCCTTGCATGGCAACCAAGAGCTGCTTCTAAGAAACCTAAATTTAATTTGTCCTAAACTTTAATTTGTCTTACATGAAAAACAGCCTAAGCTCCTCATTTTTTTAATTATAGAAAAAGGGAGGAATGTTAGTATTTAGGCACCTGCTTCTGGGTTGCATAGCAACCTATGATGTCATCATGTGTCCCCAGCCAGATAACTACACCTGGCAGATGTGGTTAAGTTGCTCCTTAAAGGGACCAACCCACAATGTTGTCCCTTTCTCTTTCTCTTGCTCTCCTGGATCTTTCCCTCTCCCCTTTCTCTGTCAGGGTATCCCCATTTCTTCCCCTATCATGCCTCCCTCTCTCCTTCTCTCTCTGTTTTCATCTCCATCTAATAAACCTCTTTCATATAAAATCTGCTGTGCACCTCATCATTCATTAATTGGTTCCTAACATCTAAAGCTTAATAGATCTGGAAAAAACAGAGGAGGAAACTTTATGACTTGGGTTAAATCAGTATTTCTTAGGCCATGCCAGGAGTGGTGTCACATGTCTTCTGGTGGACCTCTGTGAGTTCAAGGTCAACCTGGTCTACATAGTGAGCTCCAAGACAGTCAGGTATATAGAGAGACTCTCTCTCAAAATAATTCTTAGGCTATAAAATTATGAATCATAGAAGAAGAAATTTTCAAAAATTATACTTTGTTAGAAACTTGTATTCTTTCTTCAAAAGTCACACTTCTGGAAATACATAGATATGATACAGATTTAAGCATAATTTCTAAGATGTATAACTCATCATGTACTTTCAATCACGATAGACAGTAATTCTTATGAATCATTATAAATAGGTAAGATATTTCAGCTGCTTCATTGAGACTTAGACATTGCTGATAAACACTGGGTGCTCTCCTCATTGCCCATGAGAATGGCTGAAGTCACAGATACAATACCAAATGCTAAGCAAATATAGAGCAAATGGAATGTTCATGCGTTCTTGCTGGTGGAAAGTGATACAACCACCTGGGAAAGAATGTGGCATTCTCTTGTACAATTATATACAGTTACTTTAGGGTGTGGCAAGCCCACCTCTAGAATTTTATTTAAAAGATGTAAAAACATCTAGGTCCAAGTGAAGATGCACTCAAATATTCAGCTGTATTCATTCTGATATGTATTTAATACCTTTATTAATAGTTATGTTTATGCCTGTCATTTGTTTTCTAAATGTTTCCTTTTTTCTTTTCTATTTTTCTTTATGATTGTTAAGATTAATAAATATATGTATACCATTATTAATTCCTTTGTTATTTTAGTTATTTCCTTACAGCTTGCTCCAGGTTCTGCACTATTAAACTTAGTTTTATACAATCTACTTAGTTTTGATACTGATTTTATTCCATTTTTACTTCAATATAGCTTCATTTGCTACCACTCTGGGCTAGTATTCATATATTTTGTCCATAAAAGTATATCAGTGTAGCCTATGTAAGTATATATGTTCATATAACACATATAATATTGTATACACAAATTTACATGTGGAAATGCAACATCATAAGTCAGATGATCACTTTTGTATTTTTATGGTTTTTAATAGAAATTAAGAAGAATTCTAAAGTCTTACATTTCTTTATGTATTTATTATGTTTAAAACTTTGTTTTTATGTGCACGTGTGTGTGTGTGTGTGTGCACATGTGCACGAGCAATAGTGCAGGTATCTGTATGCATGTTTGTGTGTGCGTGCCTTCTTTCAGTTTTTCTTTTTCATTTATTTTTAAAATTATTACAGTTTATTCACGTTGTATCCCAGCTGTAGCCCCCTCCCTCACTCCCTCACAATCCCAGCCTCCCTCATATCTTCCCATGCCCCTCTCTGAGTCCACTGTTGGAGAATTCCTCCTCCCCTTTCATCTGACCCTAGCCTATCAGGTCTCATCAGGAGTGGCTGCATTGTCTTCCTCTGTGGCCTGGTAAGGCTGCTCCTCCATTAGGGGGAGGTGATCAAAGAGCCAGCCCCTGAGTTCATGTCAGAGACAGCCCCTGAGTTCACGTCATGTTCCCCTTACTAGGGAATTCCACTTGGAGACTGAGCTGCCTTGTTTAAAACTTTCATTTCCTCCTTTGAATACACATTTCAGTTGGCCTCAATTATTTTACAACAAAATACCTTTTATTGATATTACTTTTTTGACTTAGCATACAAAGTAACAGGTTTCATTACGGCACTTTCATGTATATTTTCTATATTTATTTTCCCACCCACCTCATTCCCTTGCCCCTTTCTGCTGGTTCTGTCTCTCTCTCCCTCAAACAACCTTTTGCTTTCATCTCACATGTATTCTAATGACCCTTCCACACACTGCCTTAAGATTGTCCTTCCCTCATTATGCCCACATTCATAAAAATTAACGTATATGATTGTCATAAGAGATATACAGTGTGTCATATCTGCCTCTCTGAGTCTGCCTTATTTTTACGTAACGTAATGATATTCAGTTCTATCCATGTTCCTACAAATAACCTTTATGGTTGAAAAAAAATCCCACTGCTTAAACACATTTTGTTTAACCATTAATCTGTTGATAGACATCAAGGCTAATTCCATTTCTTGGATGTTCTGAATACTGCAGGAAATAAACTATGGATCTTTGGCATCTGTGAAGTAGACCTCAGTTCTCTGCATATGTTCCTGGGGGTGGTGTAGCTGCATCTTATGGAAGTTCCACTTTTGGTTTCCTGAGAAGCCTCCATGCTGATTTCCATTAGGGCTGCAGCAATTGGCTTCCCACCAGCAGTATTCCTTTCTCCACATCCTAGCCAGTATTTGTATTTTCTTTCTGACAGGTGAAATGGAATCCCAAAGTAGTTTTACTTTGCATTTTCTAATGGTTAAGGCTGTTGTATACTTTTCATCTATTTATTGGCCATTTGCTTTTCTCCTTTTGAGAATGGACTATTCAGTTCAATAGCCCATTTATTGGTCAGAAGATTCAGGGTTTCTGTTGTGTGTTAGCTCAATTTGTTATTTACTCTAGATATTAACTACCAAGTACAGCTGACAATTTTTTTCCCATTCTATAGGTCTTCTTTTTATCCTGCCGACAATTTCTTTTGGTATGCAGAAGTTTTTTTTCTTTTAATATCGTGTAATCTCATTTGTCATTTCCTTATTTCCTGTGTTATTGATGTCATTTTTCAGAAAGTTCTTAACTCTGTCTGTATCTTGAAGTGTTTTTTCTGTTTTCCATTAGCAGTTTCATTATTTTGAGCTTTATATTAAAGTCATTGATCCCTTTTGAGTTGATTTTTGTTCAGGGTGAGAGATATGGATCAAATTTCAAACCTCAGAAAATGGAAATCCATTTTCCCCAGCACCACTTGTGGAAGAGGCTTTCTATTTTCCTAATGTTTATTTTTCAAATCCATAGTTGTTAGTTCTCATTTGGCTGCTTCCAAAAGAGTCTTATTGTTTCCAAAATGGTCTAACTGAAGAAGGAATACTTATTATGGATGTGGGCAGCAACAATCCACAGGCTGAGGCCCTAGACTCAATAAAAGGACTCCTGCTTATGGACACATTAGGAGCAGCTGCCTCATGCTCCTTCTGTAATGGCATCTCTGTCATGATGGTTTGCACTCTCAAGCTGTGAACCAAAATAATTCCTACTTTCTTAGATTGTCTTTGTCAAGCGTTTTGTCAAAGTAATGAGAAAAGGCATCAGTAGGACATCCTTGTTGAAAAGTAGGCGGCTATTGCTGTGTAGGTTTATTTCTAGGCCCCCTGTTCCATTCATTTGCTCTATATGTCTGTTTCTATGCTAATATCATTCTTTTGGTCACTTCAGCATTGTAGTATAGTTTGAGAACAGCTGTTATGGTACATTTAGCATTGTTCTTTCTGCTTAGGATCGCATTGGCTTTTCAAGGTCTTTTTATGTTTTCACAGACTCTTAGGGCTTGATTTTAGTTTTGATAAGATTTTCATTGGAACTTTGGAGGTGATTGTGTTGACCCTGCAGGCTACTTTCAGGAATATGGTCATTTTCTTGATATTAATTCTTCTGGTCTGTATGCATGGAATAGATCAAAATACTTTATTTTATTTTATTTTCTATTTTTTAATGTATGTTTTTATTTTATGTGTATTGGAGTTTCGACTGCATGTATGTCAGTGTACCACAGGTATGCCTGGTGTGTGTGGGGGCCAGAAGAAGGCACCATTGGATCCACTGGGACTGTTATTACAGACAGCTGTAAAATGCCATGTTTCTTCTGGAAAGTTAACCTGAATCCTCTACAAAAGCAGCCAGTGCTCCCAACCACAGAGCCATCTCTCCTGCACCCCCAAAGACTTTCTTACTATTTCTTTCTTTCTTTCTTTTTAAATTTTATTTTATTTATTACTTTTATGTATGAATGCACTATCTGCATGTACACCTTGATGCCAGAAGAGGTCATCAGATTCCAGTATAGATTGCTGGGAGCCACCATGTGGTTGCTGGGAATTGAACTCAGGGCCTCTGGAAGAGCAGACAGAGCTCTTACCAGCTGAGCCATCTGTCCAGCCCCTCTTATTGTTTCTTAATGAAGAAGTCCTATGAGAAAGTGTTTTAACAGACTTTTCTTTTAGCATAACTTTTGGGTTAGAGAAACATTATGCAGGAAGTTCAGACACCTCCACATGATTCCTCTATTTCCTCAACTACGCCTCTTATTACTAATTTCCTGAGTTGAACTGGCCTGCTTATCGGCCCTGATGAACAGATACTGATGCTTTACTATCAATAGCAGCTGAAATGCACAATCCATGTCCAGGGTTACTCTCTGAGTTGTGCAGGTCTATGTATTTTAACATTGTGTGATACCATGCATCTACCATTACAGTACAACACAGAACAGTGTCCCTGCTCTAACCCTATTCCTTGCTGCACCTACTCATTTCTTTCTCTCCCTTTTCTCCTATTTGGGAACCACTGAACTTGTAGCAGATGCCTATAATTAAATCACCTGAGGGAGGAATACTACCATGAGTTTGAAGTCAGCCTGGACTACAAAGTGAGACCCTGTCTCAAAATAACTGAAACAAACCGAAAACACACACAGCCACACACACACACTTAAACATTATTTTTTCACACTGCAATATGCATTTAGGTTTTATGTCTTTCTATAGCTTGACAGATTTCTTTTTAACTCAGAATAACACCTCAGTATAGGGACACATTGCAGTTTTACTATCCATTTAACTATAGAGACACATCTTGTTTTTTTTTTCCCAAATTTTTGACAATTTTGAAAAAAGCTCTTTGATACTGAGACTCATATCCAAACTTAGGACGGAGTGTAGGAAACCTTATGGAAGAAGAGGGAGATAGAAGGATTTGGAGGGGACAGGAACTCCACAAGGAAACCAACAGAGCCAAAACATCTGGATCCAGGGGGGCCTGCAGAGACTGATGAATTAACCAAGGACCATGCATGGAGAGGACCTAGACCCCCTGCTCAGATGTAGCCCATGGCAGCTCAGTCTCCAAGTGGGTTCCTCTAGAAAGGGGAACAGGGGCAGTCTCTGACATGAACTCAGTGATCCCTTGGGGTGAGCAGCCTTCCCCAGGCCACAGAGGAAGGTGATGCAGCCAGTCCTGATGAGATCTGATAGGCTAGGGTCAGATAGAAGGGGAGGAGCACCTCCCCTATCAGCAGACTAGGGGAGAGGCATAGGGGGAGAAGAAGGAAGTGAGTGAGACTGGGAGGAGAGGAGGGAGGGGGCTGCAGTTGGGATACAAAGTGAATAAATTGTAATAAATAACAATCAATAAAAAAGATAAAGTAGAAAAAAAGCTCCTTTATGTGCAGGTCTGTGTATGGACATACATGGCCAGTCCGAGCAGGAAGGCACTGGGGAGTGAGAGGGCTGGAGCGCATGGTAGGGTGTTTAACTTGGCGAAGGACTGCTGAGACGTCTTCAGACTTGGTTGTTCACTCCAAGAGTGAATGAGAGCTTCTGCCACTTTTCCTTCTTGCTGGCATTGTTCTTGCCAGTGCACTGGATCTTAGGCATTCTCGTAGGTACAGAATAGTTTCTTGTTTTAATTTGCAATTTCCCAATGAGAAGTGTGAATTTCACATGTTTATTTTGTCATTCATGTGTCCTCTTTGAAGAGGTGTTGCTTTAGACGTTTTAAGGTAATTTTAAACATTGTGTGTGTGTGTGTGTGTGTGTCATCAATGACTGTGGCTACAGGGTCACATTCCAGAGTTTTCCAAACTGAAGAGATTCTTTAGATTCATACTCGTTAAGAACTCTTTTTGCACTTTAGACATGAGTCTTCACCACCTAAGTGTTCTCAATATTTTTCCTAGTGTATGGCTCATCTTTTCATTCTCTTGACAAAGTCTTTCATAGACCAGAACTCTTTAATAGTAATGAAATGATTTTTAACTTCTTAAGATTAAAAATTAAATGATTAGAACATTTTCTTTGTGTTGTTTTCTAGTAGCTTTATAGATCGGGATGTTATATGTAGTTCAAAGTTTCATTTGAGCTAATTTTGTAAACATATAAGGTCTCTGTCTAAGATTGTTTTTGTGTGTGTATCTAGACGTTGAAAAGGCCAGCCTTTCTCTCACTGAATCACTTGTGTTCCTTTGGCAAAACTCAGCTGATCCTACTGTAGAATTTTATACTACCTATCCTGCCCAGCCGACCAGGCATTCTCCCACCGGTCTTGTTTCTGGTAGTTTCATAGGAAGTGTCAAAGCTGAATAGTGTTAGTCCTCTGGTTTGCTTTTTTCTTTCCATGTGTTTTTGGTCACTGGGGTCTTCGGCCATTTATGTAAACTTTATAATTGATTTGCCAATCACCACTGAATGACTTTTTGTGATTCTTATTGTCAGTACATTAAATCTGTAGCTAAACTTGGGAAAAACTGTATCTTGTCACTACTGGTTCTCCAGTTCATGAATGTGGTATTGTTTTTTGCTTGTTCAGATGTTTTGTTAAAATGATCAATTCTTCCATGTATACTCTTAATTTTTATAACTGAAGTATTACTGTTTTGGTGCTAATCTGATGTTGTGTTCTTAATGATAAAATTCAATTATTTATTGCGAGTATACCGGTAAATAACTGACTTCTCTGAATTAACCTTGTATTTGTTTATAATTTCATAGCAATAGTTGCTATGCATTGTGTTTTGGAACTATTGGCCAAGATAATTGATTTTTTGATGTCATTTCTGTTTTTCTATGAAGAAATCTTCATTCATGATTGGTTCATCTACCTTATATACTCTTTTCAGTCATTACACATTTTCATTGTCTTTTAGGGAACATAATTCTAACAGCAGGATTGATGTTCTCTTTGCTAGCCAGCTGGTAACGAACCACTCTTTTTCCTTGAACACAGGTGTGGTGAGTGTACACTTTCCTGTTTTTGTTTTGCCTTTAAAATTATTTATTTATTTATTTTTAATAAATTTGTTCATTTTATATCCTGATCACAGCCCCCTCCCCCCTCTCCTTCCCATCCTACATTTCCACCCTTTTCTCCCTTGTCCCTCCTCCCTTCTCCTCAGAAAAGGGAGGCCCTTACCCTACAGACCCACTCTATTAGTACATTCTCTTCTGCTGCTGCCCAAGAGGGCAGCTCAACTAGAGGAAAGTGATCCAAAAGCAGGTAACTAAGTCCATGTCAGACATGGCCCACACTCTCCTTGTTGGGGACCCACATGAGGACCAAGCTACCCATCAGTTATATATGTGTTATGGGCCTGGGTCCAGTCCATGCATGCTCTTTTGTTTGTGCTTTAGTCTCTGTAAACTCCTGTGGGCCTGGGTTAGTTGACTCTGTTGCTCTTCTTGAGGGGTTCTTGTACTCTCTGGGACTTTCTATCTTTCCCTACTGTTTTGCTTTCTCTTTCTCTTTTTCTTTTCTTTTTCTTTCTTTTTTTTTTTTTTTTGAGCATGAAAACTGACATGTTACATAATATATTACAATTGTGAACTGGCTCCTTATAAGAAAATGTGTTGGAATTAATCTACCGAAACTGTTTCTTGCTTTGTGCCCAACTAAAATCTGTGCACAATTATTGCATCTTAAATTATACGTTCAATCTGGCTTGCTAAGTGATTACCCCTGTGACTGCTTGGCTCGTCAGTGGACAGTTCCTCCCACTGTGTGCTTACTGGGGAGCGTGGCAAAGCTTTCACCTTCATAGCTCCATTTGGAGTTTCCTACCTTAGGTCTCCTGGCACAGGTGCACAGGGCACAAGTCTGCCCCTCAAAGCTTTCTTTATTGTTCTTCTTGTTTACCCAGTGCTATGTAAACAGGACCATGCCTTAAGTATAGAACAGCATGCTTCTCTGAGCCTTTTGGTTGCTTTTGTTGACAAGACTCTTGGTGTCCTTTCCCCTTCCATTCCACGTAAGTCAGCTGCTTGACTTATGTGGAATGAACTTAACCTGAGGGTTAAGCAGCACCTTGACACAGTCAGTTCCACTCTTGTGGGAAAACAGTGAACACCAACCTCCTGTTCATAGTGGGACAATGAAATAAATACCAGGAGTGAAAGTTACAAACCCAGGTGAGTACACAGATGGGCTTAGAGTTAAACTCAGTGGTTCACAAAGCAAAATGAATAGACATGAATTTGAGAATGGGAATTGTAGGGAGGGTGATCAGGGGCAGAAGGGATATGGAAGAGGTTGGCAGGCAAGAGTGGCTAGTATCCATTATGTACACATGCTAAAACTGTCAATAGCAAATTTAATTAATAATAGTAAAGAATTCATGGCATATCCTTAGGAGTTTAAATTTTTATCTTTGAGAATTAGAAAGACATGCATTTTTGTTCGTTTGTTTTTGTTTTTCCATGTAAACAGGCAGGAACAATTTTCTAGCACACCCAACAGTAATAGAGCAACTTTAACACTAGGTTATAGGCTGAAGGATGGGAGTGGAAGTCATATTGCTATTTCTAGACTGAAATGTCCCTGACATGCTCCTTTTCTTCCCCATGAAAACTATACAGGTCACAAGATAGAACAAGATAGAGTGAATTATTAAAAAAAAAAAAGAACATCACAGAGGAACCACTCCACCATGATTCAACTTTTATATCAGTTAATAAATTCATCTTTGTTGTTATAAGTTACTGATCCTTTCAGGTTAATTATTATAGAAGTTGGCTTTAATTACTGATTAATGACACACAGAGATCCAAGCAGAATCACTCTTTTATAAAAATAGTTTGCAGGAGCTAGAAAATTACACTCTACAACTTCTAAAAACTTCTAAAAAGTTTCCCTTTGTATCACTTTTTACCTTTTGCTTTTCTAGCTTTAAGAGTTCCTGAGATGTGACTGAAGAGCTGGCTCAGTGATTAAGAGCACTGGCTGCTCTTCCGGAGGACCTACCTTGGGTCCCAGTACCATATGGTATTTCATAATATCTAAAATTTCAGAAAAGCCAATGCCCTTTTCTGGCTTCCACAGGTATATGCAGGTGATGAACATACATGCAGGGAAAAACAAAACAAACAAACAAAAAGCCCATACATAAAAAGAAAAAAAGACAAATAAAAAGTTTCTAAGTAAAAAATAAGCAAAGATATTTGTTTCAGGACAACATATACTAACATATGCTATTCTAGGGTCACTGTTGTAACAGCAATAGTATTCCAATAGCCAATACTGGGGAAGTGTATGAGCTTCTGTTTTATGCTCTGTGTGCGCTTGGTTTTGTGGGGCTGGGAGATGAACCAGTAGTTAAGAGGGTTTGCTGCTCTTCCAGAGCTCTGAGTTCAGTGGGTTGCCACACATCACAAGCACCTCAAACTCTGGCTCCAGGGTGCAGCTCGCTCCCGGACTCCACCGGCAAGGCACCCAACAGTGTACCCCTTATAGACAAATGATAAGATAAAAGATTTTGTTCAATTAAGAAGACCACACAAGATGGCACGGTTGTTACTTTTCAGCAGCAGCTCAATGTGGTTTTAACATTGCTTTTAGAAATCTCAACTTCACAAAATAGATTTAACTCCTAGGAAGAAGATATAGAACATTTTTCATGTGTGAAGAAATAACTTGGCCATATTTCACAAACACTTATTTTTGTAAAGTTTTCAGAGCCTTTCCTGAGATACTAAAATCCCTTTCCCACCAGATTTGAGGTTTCTTAATGAAGCTCATGAGTCCAATTCTGTATTGATATAACATACCATTAAGTGGCAAATGGTAAAATTTATCATGTCCACATGGCATTATGGGAAATTCTCTCCACTTTTTGTCTTCTCTGTTTATACTTTCTAATTTCCTCACATCACGGGCTAATGACCGAGAAGCTTCCTTTTCAGGTTATTGTTTCCAACAAGCAACTGCATAGAAGCAGCAATTATTTCTGAAGTTGTATCCTCTTCCCTGCACTCTTTAAAGCAGTGATTTGTTTACTTCAAGCCTCAAATTCTATTTTCTGCCTATAAAAAAATTACCTTATGCATGAATATGAGAACACAGAGCTTCTCCACATTGGGCAGTAAAACATCTCTGTGTCCGTAGTATACTAAATAAATTGTTAAATTCTATTGATGTAAGTACATACAAGTACTTGCAGTTTAAGATTTATACATAAACACACACACACACACACACTCACACACACACACACACACACACATGCTGGCTAGACTAGCCATAAAGCAGAGACTTTAGCTTCCATGAGCAAGAAAAGCAAATGAACAGATTCAATTTTCATAGAAAGGATGTCACTGAACTCAGTAGAATATGTTGGTATCCCCTCTCCCAACTTTCAAGAAGGAACAGTACAGGGCATTTTGCATATATTTGGAAGCACTATATCCCATTGTCTTAACTCCTGACATTATTAACATGAACACTCATTTCCTTTCACTATGGCTTCCTTTTCCCAGCTTCTTCCCATAGCTCCAGCTTACATCCCTCACGGCAGCTCCTCTGCCCTCTCTCGGGCTTATGGCCAAGTGTTCTTTTCTCCTACTTTCTAGAACACCTTCTTTTCTCTGCCTTTGGTATAAGACCCATGCAATTCAGATCCAGTCCACCTAACACTCCTTATTTAAAACCTGGAACCAGCAGAGCAGGTTGTTTCTTAGTTGCATTTCAGAGGGAGGCTGAAAACTACATCTACCCATCCTTGAAATAACCAGACGGCACAGAGGTGTGAGACAAACACAATGCATTTTCATTAACCGCCCTTGGTATGTTTTGTATTGGGAACAGGAAAACTGAATTAATGATCTTAAATGGTTGCTCTAAGAAGAAATATAGTTCCTAAAAGCTTTGCGGAATATTTTTGACTACTAATCAATATATAACTTTGTGTCTATTTCTCTTTAAAGATATCCTACTCACTATGTATAGTTGACTCATTGACATTGACCTCATAGCTAAAAGCACTGTAATTTATGCTTTCTCCATAGCCATGTCACTGTTCTCTTTCACATGGGTAACTAGGCCTGGTAAGCAGTACTGTAACGCTGAATTTGGGCTCTGTTTCTACATTGTGAAAAAATCAAAGATATAGAAAAGTGCAGGGAAAAAAAGGCTTGGACCACACTGACCATGAAAGGACACATGTTTATGTGTTCCTTTATGTAATTCAAATTTATTGCCACCTATGCTAGTTTTTGAATGTGCAAAAGCACCATTGCTACTGACTTTGAGACTGCAAATATATTTTAATAAGAATGTGAATTTATAAATGGAGAATCTGAAGTTATTAAAGATCAATGTTTTTAAGTCATAAAGATATTATGGAATAGGTAGGATGTAATCGGTGATGAAAAGTCTTTTTTAAAAATATGTTACAGCTTAATCCAGATGGAGTTGAACTTTTGTTATAAAGCTGTATTAAAACCTTGACTTTTCTTGTCTTTGCAGGATACTTCTAAATTACTGTTTATCATAATAGGCATTATAGCCCTGCTTCTCCCTGGAGGTCCATGCTTTTCTTTAATCACTGGACTCCAGGGGTGCAGCCAAACTCAGGCCATCGGTATTGTGTTTGGGGGAACTCCCTCATTCAAAACACAAGGGACAATTTTACCCAGTAAGACAGGGAAAGAGACTTCTATCAGATCATCAAACAATGTGGTTTTCTGAGACTGTGATATCCCTCAGCCTGGCCTTTATTCTTTACCATAGTTTTATGCAAAAAGGCTGTTCCAGGAAGATCAGGACAAGGCTGCAGCTAACAAACAGGATTAGGGATGTGGACATCTGGAGGATTCTGGAGGAGCAACCTGGGATTTCAGTTTGTAAGGTTTGACATGGAGCCAAAGTCCTAGGTTTATTAGGCTTGATTTTTCTCTTTGGGTTTTATATAATGACTTTTTTTTTTTTTTTGTGACAGAGTTTCTCTGAGTAGTCCTGGCTGTCCTGGTACTTGCTCTATAGACTATGTTAGCCTCCAATTCACAGAGATCCACCTGCCTCTGCCTCCCTCGTGCTGGGATTAAAGGCATGTGCCACCACCACCTGGATTTTTCAATGAGATTTTAAGATTTATGCTTCCAAGTCCTCTATGACAGAGGACCCTGGAATATTCTCAGAGAGTCAACACAACTCTTTCAACAAGGACTCGTGGCCAAACGTGGCCACCACACCGTCTGCAGGCAGACCTCAGGTCTATGTGTGATCATGAACTAGAAATCAGCTTTCAACTTGGTTTTCAGGTTGACTTTTGTTTCTGTTAAATGTTAAATCCTTTCTTCTTTCCTTCCTTCCTTCCTTCCTTCCTTCCTTCCTTCCTTCCTTCCTTCCTTCCTTCTTTCCTTTCTTCCTTCCTTCCTTTTTCCTTCCTTCCTTCCTTGCTTCTTTCCTTTCTTTTTTTTTTTTCCTTTCTGTTTTTAACTCTTTGGACAAATTAAATGTCACTATCAATTTTCCCTGAGTGTGGAAATATACCACTGGACATTTGAGGACAGAAAACAGATGTTAATGGGTTGGTGGGTGGGTAGGTAACAGTGGGTTAGAAAAGCTCTTGTTTTGTAGCTGAGTCAGCCACAGCTATTCCGTCACATCAGTTTTACTTACAACATTTAATGAACAAAAACATTCAGACTGACAATCCGATGCAACAACCTGGAGCAAGCATTGAGCAGCAGAACCATGTCATCCAGAGGCAAAAAACCACAAAGCATCATGAGGTGAGGTGAACAGTCCTGACTACAACACCAAATTGACATGCATTTCGCCCACAGTGTGACTGATCTCTTTTGCTTCGAAAGAGACCTACACCTTATTTGGAGCTTGTTTCAATATTCCACAATGTTAACATATGGAGACAACAGTACTTACTATTAGTCTATTCCCCTAGGACAACAGGGAACTCTTTTTATGCTTTGTTGAAGACAAATTTCCAGATGAAAACATTTCAGGGGTCTCATATATTGCATGGAGTTATGGATATAAGGGCAACACTGTAATATCAAGCTCTGTTATTCTTCTCTACCTGGCTCCATATCTTTTCCAAATGGCTTCATTTACTAGAGGCCATCTCCATAACGTCTGGCCAGAATCTAATTGCATTGGAAATTACAGTCCCTCACGAAGTGAATGGACCTATAGCCTCTGGGCTTTACCTTTCAGAAGTAGCTCCCTAATGCTTCACTATTTGTTGGTCAGTTGGCATTTCTCATGCTTCTGGTCCATCACCAGTTGGAGTTGCCAACCCTGGGAGAGAATTCGGGGTGGCAGATGCCTTGTGAACACAATAACCAGCCCAGGGCCAGAAAAAAATCTTCTAGGCACCGGAGAAGGAAAGAAGTTAGCAAAGTGCAACTGGTTTTTAAAGATTCCATTGCTTTTCAGCAAACGTGTTTTCTTCCTGTCAAGGAGCTGAGAACATACGCGGCACCTGGCAGCTGATTTCTGCAAAGCTGAAAGTCAGGAGAGGGGAAGGCTGACTAACAGTCTCTTTCACTGCATGTGTGAAACCTTTCGAGAAAATGTGGAGGCGGAAGATCACAGGATTTGATGATGCTCTTTATTGCTATTAAATCAGTATTAAAAAAAGAGACCCTCCTGGTTCTCTGCTTCCATTTATGACCTTTGCAAGTTAAAAAAATAAAAATAACAAAAGCAACATGAGGGATGCTAAGTACCAAAGAGAAGGGAATGTGTCCAGGTAGCTGTGGGTTCTAATCATCTTGAACATTTGATCTCATGTTGTCTTTTGTATTCAGGATTTACCTGTGACAGGGACAAAAGCTCCAGGGGACCACATAGCCACGACCATTGACTCTCACCACTGGGATCTTTACATTGCAGTGGTTGCTATCTTTGAAAGGCTCATACCACTAAGGTTTTTATTAAAATGAAGATACCACAAGGAATGGGGAACTGAAACATGATTCTCATTAAAATAATACATGTTTTTTGGCTATCACTGCCAAGCATGTGGCAAACATCACTCAGAAGACATTGGCTTGAACGCCATGCAAAGAACACAAGATGAGGCCTACTTATGGACTGTGATGTATGAGTGATGAGGTCTGACTGCCCAAGATTGCCACAAAAACAGGTCACCCATACAGATATACATGTTCAGAGGTTTGAGGGTTTTTTTTTTTCAATGAAAGAATTTTCCATGTTGTATGCAAATAAGGGTTCTTTGAGAGATAATAGGCTTGTCACATATTTACCTTAACATGCTTTCTTTCTTTTAATCTAAATTTTATTTTATGTATGTGTATGTTTTACCTTCATGCATGTCTGTGTCCACAGAAGCCAGAAAAGAACATCAGATTCCTTAGGACCACAGTCTTAGATGGTTATGAGACACCAAATAGGTGCTGGGAATGGAATTTGTGTCCTTCGGAACAGCAGCCAGTGCTTTAGCCACTGAGCCATCTCTTGAGCTCCCTTAACATGGTGTCTTTATCACACAGTTTAGGATGCTTTCCTTTGGAAACCCTCTGTGGGTATAAAGCAGTTCTCCAAGCCACAGCATGCTCATAAGAGCCAGTACAATGAGAAGCAAGGCACCCTGGGCTTGGGACCACAGCAATAATGGATTTCTGACCCACAGATTGCTGACACACAGCAATAACATATTTCTGTGACAAGCTTAGAAGGCAAGGGCTCCATCAGCTTCTGTAACATGGGCCAGACACTGCGGGAGAAGCCAGAAGTACTATACACAGGCTGAGCAGCAGTCAGAGCCACTCTGTTCCAGAGCTCTCTTCAAATGCTGAACTTTCCATTTAACAGCAATGTGACCTTGAGTCCCGCACTTCAACTGTGTGGAGCCTGTTGTCCCATGTGTAAGACAGGGGGAACAAGCCCCCCTGTGCACAGCTGTGAGGATTAAAGAGGTCATATGACTGTGTGGCAAGTGGCACACAACAGACAGGATAGAGAGCAGCTATTATTTTGTGCATTGTGATTATCTACAATCCTGAGAACTGAAACACACTCTTTCCCTTCAAACGATAGCAAACTAATTCAAAATGTATTTTTCAAATACATTATCTAGTTTGTATTAAAAAAAAAACTCTGGTGTGTTCTGCCCTGCTAAGCAAAGGCTGTCTTCAATGCCTATCCAACTGTGAGTAGATTACACAGGTACCTGTCCACCTCCAGGCAGTCTTGAACCACATTCCATGTGGTAGTGGGTCAATTTCTTTACTTCCTTCTCCCTCCTCCCATATTCTACACCCAAAAGGACACCAGTACTCAGTTGCCTTTGAAAGCGAATTTTCATCTGAATTTTTTAAAAAGTCCTTTAACGTAGATGTAAGTTCTTTGAGCGCCCTCCAACCCCAACCATCAGTGAATAGTCACCAGAGAGGATACTGGTACTTTTGCCAGCATCCTCCCACAGAGAACAGGGGCTTTCTAATGAGCAGCATATCCAGAAAGGGTTGGCTCTTTGATCTTTGATACTTGTACAACTCTAAAAGGAAAGGCATTCCAGCCCAACCACACACAGAGAAGGACACAGGTTATTTATGGAAGGCCTCTGACTCTAAGCTTAGCCTGGCTCTTTAAAGACTCAAATACACACATCACTTTGACGAGCTAAATTGCTCCCAACCCTTGCAGTTGTGTCTAATAGGAAGGGAGGTAGGGTGGGAATGTCTGGTCTCTGACTTTTCCCTGGGGTGAGAGGGGTAGCTTGGCAGAGGCAGTCACAACAATATTTATAAAGACAGTAGAAAATTGAGTCCATATGTATACAAAGTGAAATCAGAGTAAATCACCAGGGTGAAGAAGCCTCTTGACTTCACTTCTGAGGTCTGGCTTCTGGTGGAGTGAACAGAACCAGCCACACTAGGCTTCAGTACATAGGGTCCAGTGTTGGCATGCGGCCTTCTGATCCAGCATGCCAGCCCTGCAGCTTATCCTCTGAGTGGAAGCCGGCTCTGCTTCCCTCAGCTCAGACACTGCTCTGTAAGCCTGCTCAGTCACCCAGGAAACTTTGTGTCTCAGAGCTGCTACTGACCTGGATGCTGGAAGGTCTTGTTGTTGAAGGACAAGTCAATCGCTTCCTTTGGAATGATTCTCAAAACAACTTCACATCCACAGCCTGCCTGTTATCAAGCGTGCTGGCTCTATGACGTGTCTGACTCTTGGTCCAGGTTCCAACATCAAATGCCTTTACAGGCTCTTGTTGGACTCTTGGCTCTGAGATGGTGGATTTGGGGAGGTTTGGGAAGTTTAGGGGGTAGGGCCTGCTTAGAGCAAATAGGTCACTGGGGCTATATTGTTTGGGTACTCTTATTCCTGGCTCTTTCCTGTTTTCCCTGATTCTTGTTCACTGTGAAGTGAAGAGATCTCTTCTGTCATACATCCTGCTGCATGATGCTATACACAAGTACAAGTGACCCAGGAATAAACCCTGTGAAACTGTGAGCCCAAGTAAACCCCTCCTCTTTACGTTGTTCTCTCAGGAATTTGAGGTACCACTATGCAAGAGTACTTAAGATAAATTGAGATAAACCAAGAACCAAGTTAAATAAAACTACTACCATAGTAAGATCTGTTCTCTTTGCTAACTTTCTCTGGTTAGTGGACTTACTGTGAAAAACTCAGGCTGAATGAGTCCAGATATGGTTAGAACTTCACTAGGCCATTTCTGATGTAGATATGCAAGGCCATCCATGCAGATGGATTTGGACAAAGAAAGCATGGTCTTTGAGTATTTTCTTATTCAGTAGAGGTTATGATGGTTTCAAGCCATAGTCTGAACAGAAGGCAGGCATATCAATGTCAATGAACATAATACACATCCTGGAAAATAGCACATCTGTTCATAGCACTGTCTACAAGACCAATAAATAAAGGGTGAAGTAATGTAATTCATCTCAGAAGGAGTACGTATGGGAAAGCTGCATGGTTTGACTCAAACATTTTGCTCCCTGGGCTCAGGGAAGAACTACAGAAGCCATATTCTACAACTATAGCTTCACCTCATAATTCATTCACTCATCTCATGATTCAGTAAAAAAGTCAGTGCTTACCCAAGAAGAAAATAGGGTGGAGGAGGTAGCTGCAGGGGAGTGGTATAATCCTTGGGGGACAACTTTCAGGGGCTCTGGGCTGTGGTCCCACCTTTGTCTCTGGGATACAGTACAGTCAGCTGCAAATTAGGATCCCAGTATTTCCATCTGTAAAACACAAACAACAGTGCAACTTTTTACCCTGTAACTGCTGTGTGATTAGCTAGAGTATCAGACTGACTGAAAGAAGAAAAACAATGAATAAAATGCTGATATATAGACTAGGACATAGTGAAATTACACACAGATCTTCACATAGTTAGCTATTTAAACCTAGTGCTCTTTTTAATTTATTTTAGTTAAAGTATTTTTAACTAATTACAGTTTATTCACTTTGTATCCCAGCTGTAGCCCCCTCCCTCGTCCACTCCCAACCCCACCCTCCCTTCCTCTTCTTCCCCTATGCTCCTCCCCTAGTCCACTTATAAGGGCTATCCTCCTCCCCTTCCCTCTGATCCTAGCCTATCAGGTCTAATCAGGACCGTCTGCATTGTCTTCCTCTGTGGCCTGGAAAGGCTGCTCCCCCATCAGGGGGAGGTGATCAAAGAGCCAGCCACTGATAAACTCAGTGCTCTTAATTGGTAGTTTTGCATCATTTGTTTTTTAACCAAATCATGAGCTGGATACCACAAGGCAAGACAAACACATTAAACTAGACTAACCATGAAAATAACAGCAGGCCTCTGTAGTTGAGGGCAAGAGGAAATGAGAAAAGGCTGGATGAAAATCAGAAAGGACCGAGAGAAGCTGATTGCCCTGTGACTTACTGCCATGCACTGTCCTCAGAGAGTGAACGCACAGAGATACTGTATTCTATGACCCAGGCTCAGTGAGGCTGTGGACAGATTCGGAGGCTGGATTGGTACAAAGAATTCAGTCTAAACAGAATTGTACAGGCTCAAACATTTTAAAATTATGGCTGAGGATGACAGGCACATCTGGGTAGGGAGAATTAGGGTCACTGAGCAGTCCTGGAAAACTGAAGTTGACATTCCATTTTTCTCTACCATCAGCAGCCTCCGGGTGACAGGAAGCTGGGGTGATTAGCTGATAGCAGCAAACCTGATGCATGAGGAACAGGCAAGCAGTTTAGAACAGTGCTTCCCCATGGCCATTTGTTACTCTAAGTCCCTCCCAGCGTCCAGAAAAACACATTTCCAGTGGAAAGAAATGATGGATGAACATATGAAAGATGCCACTGGCCATAATATAATTTAAAATATATTGCAAAACACCATTGGGTTTTGATTCAAGCTTCCAAAACATAGACTAACCAATGGAATTCAGATTAGTTACTGTATTGAGTTCCATTGATTATTAATTTAAACATTTAATTCATATTTAATTACTTTTTAAAAGTATGGCTTTGGAGTCCAAATGGTCTTCTATATACTGTGTATAGCCCAGGAAAGATGAATGGTCCAGTTTCCAGGAGGCCGGAGGTCTGTGTCTCTGAGACACTTAGGTCAGGCCTTAGCTTCATTACCAATAAAACACAGCACAGAGATGACGTAGGGTCAAGACTCAACCCCTCAGTTCTGCCAGGCTGTGCCCAAGCTTCTACTCTTGTTTGTATGACCACTTCATTTGGAGACTGTGTGCATATTCTTTTTTTCTTTTTGCTTGTTTGTTTCTTAATGTCTACCTTTTATTTTTTAAGGTATTTTAATTTATTCTTTGAGAATTTGCCATGTGCAGTCAATTTATTTTGATCAGATCCACTCCTAATTCTTCGTTTTATATTCTTTACCTAATTTGAGTCTTTTCTTTTGCTTAAATGAACTGGTTTTCCATGTGAGAAAATACCTGAGATAATCACCACGTCTACACTACAGAAGACTCTAGATTCAGCAAACTACATTCTTGGTGTGTCATGGACCCAGGATATGAATCCAAGTTGATCAGGTTTCAGATTCTGATGTCTTTCAATTTCAAGTCTGTGTAACCCCTGACTATGTCAATGTGATGCTTAATAAAATATTTAAAACCTAGCTATTTGCTTCAAATTAGTATTGGAATAATGCCAATCTATTGCTTGGGTATCTCTGCGGTAAAATTCTTGAGGGTCAAATCTGCTGGCATATGACTAGCTGGGTTAAGTAACGGAAAATTACACATCAAGGCTGGAGGGATGGCTCAATGTACAGAGTTGCCGTGCAATCATGAGGATCCAAGTTCAGATCCCCAGAACCTACATAGGGTAGGCACATCTGTAATCCCATGCTCGTGCCATGAGATAGGAGACAGAGACAGGACACTCTCTGGAAGCTCATAGGCCAGCTAAGCTGTCACATGCAGCAGTGCGCATAAGAGACTCTTGCCTCAGACAGGGCAAGGATGAAGATCTGAGGTTGTTCCTGACCTTCACATGTGCACTGTGGCATACAAGACCAACACTCACACACAGGAGCACATATACACAAATGAACACACACACACAGACACACACATATGCACCACAGATACAGTCACACACCACACACATACACATATAATACACACCACACACATACACAGCACGCTATACACATACACACAGAGTGCATACACCACACATACCTACACACACATACCACATATACACACATACACACATCACATATACACATATCACACAAATACTCATACTACACACATATGCCACACAAACATACCACATACATATACACACCATACACATCACACATATACACACACCAGACATATACACACACATACACACCACACCCACAAAACACACACATACACCCTGATACCATACCACACCCACACCAACACCCACACACCACACACAGACACACACAGGTACACATACCACGTACACACAAAACAAATGCACACTTTACACACACTCATACACACTCATACACACACACACACACATACACACACAGCACACACACACACACTTAAAAGGAGAACTATACTTCAACAATAAGACAGTAACCACAAGATTTGCCAGGCATCGCTTCCTACCCACGTCCCTGCTGTAACCCTGCTGGTAAGCAATGTTGGGGTCACTTTTCAGCTGCCCCTCCTGAACCCATGGGGACCAAACTCATTGTTCAGAGTCAAGGTGTGAGTGGCAAAACCTGATCTCAAACTTAAACCTCTGCCGTTGCAGCTTCTCAGCAGCTGTGTTAGTGTTTGTAATAGTCAGAAATTAGGTGTAAATGTAGAGACCTAAGCTATTCCTGCCTCCTTTTTCCCCGCAGCCCTGTTCACTCCCACCTCCCATGATCCCACCTATTTCCCACCCGAGCTCCACCTGTTTCCCCACTGGACTGGCTGTCGTCCACTCTGTTCCAAGGTTGGCGTGAGTGTCCTTTCCTCCCTATGATGTTCTCTTCCTCTTTGTCCCACTTGCTTAAAGCACTGTCTGAGAGAAAGAAGAGCAATATGAAATGGAACTTGTGAGGCGACACATGAATTGTGTGTGTACACGGCAGGCGCTGAGAAACAGGACAGGGAAATGCATGCTTTAATTATTTGCTCATTACTGGGACTTACTGGGAAGTAATTAATAATAATAATCCATTCTTAATTATCTTTATAATACAATCCTCTAAGTTAATTCTGGAGAATTCAGACTCACTGGGGCACAGAATTGAAAAGCACAATAATTTCCCAATATAGTTTTGTTACTTTACACAAATAAGGTAACTTTGGTTACATTACTGAAAATGGCCAGGTGGAAATCCACAAAAAGTTGTGTTGGAATGAATGAGTAAGAACACGTGCAATCAGTCTGCAGTTCTTAAAAAAGGGCGCTCATGCAAAGTACTTGGTTTAAATTGAAAAAAACGTTCCTTTTAATAAAATTAAAGAGCCCTGAATTTAACCTGAATGTTGTTACTTAGTTTATGAGACTGAGAAAGAGAATGTTGACATATATTAACAATTCAGCAGAACTCCAAGTTATTATTAACAAAGCAGGCGACCTTGAAATAAAAGGGCTATGCAGCCACCAAGTATGAATGGATGATTTTTTTTATTGCAAATTACTATATTAGCAGAATTACTGAAATATGCTATGATTCAGAGTGACAAGCCAGCCATCAGAGGGTTGTCCCATGACAGCATAATCTTTATGGGAAAAGCAATTGTTAAATTCACCTTTAAAATCGTATTAGTGTGTGTTAATTACACATTTAATGGGTTTGATAGCGTATTCACTCAAGCATATCACGTACTTCTGCCATCCACTGCCCTCTTTTCCCCTTTCCTCTATCCCTCCTCCTCTCAAATACTTCATTTCTTCTTTCTTGTTGCACACATATCTGATTGTCTCTACTTTCATCCATTGTCTTGAAAATGACATAATTTCATTCGTCTGTAGGACTGAAGAAAACTATCATGAATATAGGCAACATCTCTGTATTCCATGCATCCATTGAAGCTTGTCTATTTTTATAACATAGTCTTCTCTGATCCTGGCTACTGATCTACTTTTTTTCTTTGAGAGATCTAACCTTGTTCCACAAACTAGATAAAAATAAAAGATGAAAATATAAGAGTTTTTCCAAGTACAAAATAGTGAATAATGTTCAGAGTAAAAGAAATGCTATTTACGATTTAGGTATGTCTATAATCCCAGCTCGGAGGATTAGGAGTTCAAGATCAGCTTCAGCTACATAAGTGAGTTTGAGGCCAACCCTGAGCTCATAAGACAGTATTTCAGAAAAGCAAACCAATCAGCCAACCAACCAACCAACAAACCAGCCAAATGCTATCACTCACCCAAGTTATTGAAAGAGCATAAAAATGAGAGGATTTAAAAACATAGTTCCTACTAAATAAATCACTTTAGGCTTTGCTAGTCATTGCTGGTTTGATGAAGGCAAAGGCAGTGCTCGGAGCTGGCAGTGTTGGAGGTACCTGGACTCTAGAGCATCAGGTTGGTCTACTAGGAAGAGCTAGAGCAGCAAGAGTACTTTCTGCCTGGAAGAGGGGCAAGCTCTCTTTGTTGGTTCAATAGTGTGCTCCTGCACCTAGAGGTGGTTATAGACTAGAAAACCATGTGACCTAGAGCTGGTCTATGCTGAGCTCCAGGATCAAGCAAGATTTAGAGTGAAGTGGAATAAGACTGTAAGTGAATATGAGACTTACTCAAAGCTATTAGAAGGAACATTGAGGACCGTAGAGGTAAGGGCTAAAGTCCCAAATCTGCTTATCTCTGTGTCTCCCATCATGCAGAAAGAAATTAATGTCTACACCTATGAAAGGACTGAAAACCCCTTCATTTCTTTTTTTTTATTTTTGTTTGTTTTTTGGCTTGCTTAGTAGACTCTTCATCTTAAATATCCAGTGTCTAAAAAAAAAAATCTCTACATAGCTCTGGGGGCCTCAGAGCAGCAGGTTTTCTTCTGTGAGACCCACAGCCAATTCCTGCTTCTAAAGGACAGTAGAAATAGCGAATAAGAGTGTCTGTATCAAACAACCAGGTGTGAATTTAGACATCACCTGTCTGAGCTAACTGTAGCTGTTAACGTGACACAGCACAGTCATGGAAGGGAATCTCAAGCGGGGAATTTCCCAGATCAGATTAGCCTATAGCCATGTCTGTAAGAGAACGTCTTGATTGAGGATTGATTTAGGAGGTCGCAGCCCACTGTAGGCAGCAACATGCCTCGGTAGAGGGCTCTAGGCTGTGTAAGAAAGCTAGTAGAGCATGGGCCTGTGAGTGAGCCAGAAAGCAGGCAAGGAAGCAGCTGTCCTTCATGGCTCTTGCCTGGCTTCCCTCAGTGACTGACTCATGACTGGACGTACAGCCTTTTCTCCCCACTAAATCGCTGTTGGTCAGTCTTTCAGCACAGTGACAGAATGAACTTAGAGCATCGCTCTAGACTAGGTCCACCTGTGTTTCTTATCCAGAAGCTTTTCTCCAGCACAAATCCAGCCTTCATCCTGTTCTTCAGGATCCTGATATTTAGATCACCACTTTGTCCATGGTTGGTCTGAGCGCCAGCTGACTGACTACTCTGACTCAGCTTCCTCATCTGCAAAGTGGACCTAATAACGATGGCCACAACCAGGCCCCTATGCCATTTAATAATTGCTCACTGAATAAATATTTGTGACCCATTGGTAAACTTCTCATCATATATGTCTGATTCACGTCACTTAAAGCATATGTTCACCAAAGCCCTTGCTTTCTCTTCACCTTCTCCACAGGAATATGAGCCCTTTTGACAAGGATCTGTGTTGTAGCCACTTTTTCTTTTCACACTAAAAGCAAAACTTGTTACATAGTTAAATCATCCATTCAACAAAACCCCACGGAATGACTTTCGTCTCACAGAAATCATTAGGCTAAGCAGGCCAAGCATATACGTGAATAGGGGCTCAAGAGGATAACACCTGTTTGAAAGTATTGTAAGTAACTCCGTTTGTTACATAAAGATGACTGATAATGATTACATTCTATCTACTGACCTACATTACTTCAATTATAAATAAAGTAAAATGTTAACTAAAATATTTTTACCTCGACAGTAAAAGCAGTACCATACTATAGTCCTCTGGTGTCTGAGAGTTAGCTGAGCAGCCAGGATACCACATAGCATACAAACGACACCATGCTGACTAGTCATTGTTGTCAACGTGACATAACCTGGGAAGAAGGAACCTCAGCTGAGGAACTGCGCAGAGGAGATTGGCCTGTGGTCATCTCTGTGAGAGATGGTCTTCGCTGAAAATTGATGTAGGCCCAGCTTAGCATGGGCAGTGCTATCCCGAGGTGGTTCTGCGCTGAGCATGAACCAGAGAGCAAGCTAGCAAGCAGCATTCCTCCCTGGCTTCTGCTTTGGGTTTTCATCAGTGGTTGATTGTGACCAGGGAGTGCAAGCCAAATAAAGTCCTTTCTCTTCAAGGTGCTTTTGATTAGAGTATTTTTATCACAGAAAGCAAACTAGGACAGTCACAAGCCTGCACCTTGCATTCCTTGACATTTGACATTGACACTTGCCATTAAATGCTCATCAGTACACTGTGGTTAGTGGTAATTGTCAGCTTGGCAGAACCCAGAATCACCCAGGAAACAGGCTTCCGAGTGCTCCTGTGGGGGACTCTGTTGATTATGTTAATTAGGGTCGGAGATCTACCCACTGTGGATGGCACCAGTCCTTGACTGGAATCCTGAACTATATAAATGGACAAAGAAAATTCGGCAGCAGCATGCTTTTACGGGTTTTGGCTTCTGACCATGGACGTAATGCAACTAGCTGCTCTAAGCTCCTGCTGCCTTGACTTGCCCTGTCTGACTGACTATATCCTGAAGTGTGAGCAAGACAAACCCTTTCTACCTTAAGTTGCTTTTGTCAGAAAATTTTATTACAGCAACAGGAAAAATGACTAAGACATGCACTTTTACTGAATTGGGTTTTAAAAATACAAAACGGCAGAGATTATTAGAAGATATTAACCATGCTTACAGCAATGCTGCAGGCCCTGCAGTATTCTTAGGAAGTCAACAGAGAGCACATGGAGCTTCATTACCACAGTATTCGAATATATTCCCCTCTATAAAGAATACGGGGGTGGAGCCACCATTCAGTTACCTTCCATTAGTGGGAAATTCTCTCCACTGTGGAAAGAGACCTGCTAGAGCCTCTGCCAGTTGAAGGGAGCTGAAAGGGTGCAACTCTGTGTCCCGCCCTGTCCCACATGGCTGCTTAGCCTCTTGGGTGGGTAGTGTCCAGGTTGCTAACTTGGCTCTACTGTAAATACCAAGGGAGTAATGCACACAGTAGGGACTGAGTGGCACAGTAACGTGAGAGTGTCTTGGGGTGATGGGCAGCAGAGGGAAGTGCTCTGCCCATGATGTACCTGCTCCTTCTTGTCTGTTGGTTGCCCACTGCCACCCTCAGTTATGGGCAGATGAGCCTACAGTCTCCTAGGCCAAGCCAGTGTCTGTTTCTCAAAATTAGGAGCTCTCCCTGGAGCAAACACCTAGCTTTCAGCCTGTTGTCTGAGTCTTCCCACAGAACTCAAGCAGCAGACTGTGCACCCAGTCACCATAAAGGACACACGCCACCATGCACTCCTCTTCTCATCTTCCTCATAAGAAGTAAGGCAGTGTTTCTCAACTGCTCCTCATTTGTGGGCAGGAGGAATGAATGGCTATTTTAGTGAAGGTGACAGCCTCAGAAATAGGAACCTAAAACTATCCCAAGGAAAGAAGTCCAGTTTGGAAGCTTTAAAAAAATGTATCTAAATACACTAGTATACTGTAATTTTATCATTGCCTCCCAATCTGCTTGGAAACACTTCCAGTTTTTAAACAAAGAACTATAGCAAAACACCAACTCTGGAACTTATGTTCAGCTTCCAGTTACTTAAAAAAAATCATTAACCTTTCTTTCTTAGAATCATGTTTGTCTTTGCTCACATAATAAAAGCATTTTCTTTTTTTATTTTTAGATGTATGTTTATTAAGAATATAGTTTCTTTTTAAAATATCACTCTGATGTTTTATTTTATATTCTTGGGTCAGAAACTCTAAAATTTCAAATTTTGTGAAGTTATTTTTTAAAATTTTTTTATTAATTACACTTTATTCACTTTGTATTCCTCCTGTAGCTCCCTCCCTCCTCCCCTCCCAAGCCCTCCCCTCCTCCCCCTTCTCCATGCATGCCCCTCCCCAATAAAAGTATTTTTAAAGCAATACAAAGCTCTCTCCTTACAGCTAGCTCTTGGCTGGTCCACATACATGAGGTGAAAATGTCACTGAGACCTTTTGAATGTGTCAGATCCTGCTCCTTCCTTCTCCCCTGTTATTTAGGATTCAATCCAGAGTAGAGGTTTTTGGAAGCCAAAAGTGTGTAGCTATCCAGCATGGTTGAAAGGCCAGAGGATGTAAGAAAATCCCTGAAGAATTATCCCAAGGCACCCCTTCTCTTTCCTTGTCTACAGTGCAGAGAATCATTCCAGGAGCTGATAGCACTGCCATCTGCCATTAGCCCTCCGGGTACTCACATGGTCTCAGAGAAAGGCAGGGAGAAAGGGGGCTCCCAAAAAAGATTATTTGGGAAACACATAAATGGCCACAAATGTCCAGGATTTTAAGACCAGATAATCTCCTGAGGTTCTTTTCTGTACCAACATGTGATTTTATTGAATTACAATTTGAGAAATAAAGATAATTAGATATAGGGTCAGGCTGTAAGTACATGAAAGCCAGATTGATCACAAGGAGATAAAAGTCCAGGGGAAGACCGTGTTTGAAGGCTTTGCTGTGTGGAAGTCTCCCCTCTTTCCATACTTTCCCTTCTTTCTTTTTAAAATGTAAATGAATTTACTCATGTTTGAAAAAGAAAAAGGAAAATGGAACATACAGTAGAAATCATTAAAGTGACGTACCAGGGGTGCTAGCATGGACAGTTTCCAGAATATATATATATAGAGAGAGGCTGATTTCACAAAGGAAACCATTCCCCTCTCTTCTTGAACACCAGCAGCCAGGGCCCTTGACTGAGGAGCTGCTCCAGGCGAGAGCTCAGTGCTGCTGCTCCAGATCCCTCACTACTGGGAGGATAAAGGTTGAAGAGAAACTAGACCCCCAAAACACGGCCCTTGGAGGAAGACATATGGCCGCTGATGGCTACAGCTTTTCTTCTGTAGGACACAATGACACCAGACAGCCGATGTCTCAAAACTGCTAAGTTATGCATCTGAAGTTCAGGGCAAAATATATGTGTGGATTCTATTGAGGGAAAGTGTTCCCATGGCAGAGATGGTCTCATTTAGCAAATGTCCTCCTTCTAGCCTGTGCCTCTCCTTGCCACTACCTTCCGCAAGTGATTTTTGCAATAAAAATGAACTCTCACAACACAAAATTAATTACACAGAAGAGCTACTTGCATTTTACTCCAGATTTCACACTTGTTATTTTTTCCCATCAGATAAGAGTTATTCAAAGCAACTAAATAATGATTAGTAAAGTTCTTTATTGAATGTGGGTCCAAACCAGCAAATAAAGCTATTGGAAATAGATTTAATTCCATGTTTTCTTCTGAGTGGTAATTGTTTTTTGTTCTTCACAATGGGATTTTGGGGATTTGTGGTAATGTGGGAGAATATACACTTTATTCAAAAATAGCCCTGGGTTCTTTTTGTCTGTTCTTATTTCCATAGTAGAACTTTATAATTTGGTAGGCGCTGCAAACATGGCGGCTTCATCCTGAAGGAGCTGAGAATGGACAAACTACTGAAAGTCCAGCAATAGATCATGTTAGGGTTAGACTCTGGGGTCACCACTGCAGAAGTTTTGCTTCTGCGAAGAAACTGGAGTCTTCATACATCTTCTTCAGCCCTTGCTGCCTTCACCTTTGAAAGCATTGTAGATGCTTAAGAGTAAACGAGGACATGATCCATCAGATGGGAATTGCCTTTCCCACGAGAGCTACTTCAGTTTAGTCAAAATGCTGTGTTGTCAGTTTAATGCAGTAGCTTGCTCCCTTCACTTTCTGGGCACTTGGGCTTGGGGAAAACCAGACTGCTGGGCACAACAAATATCAAACTAAAACTCACGGTTAAAGAGTCCTATTCTTAAAAATATAGATTTTGTCGGCATAAATATAACTATGTGGCATCTGTGCATGTATGCGTGTGTGCGTGTGCGCGCGTGTGCGTGTGCGCGCGCGCGTGTGTGTGTGTGTGTGTGTGTGTGTGTGTGCGCGCGCAAACATGCCAGCGTATACATGTGCACAGAGCGTGGCAGAAGTTGTCTGGTGTCTTCCCTAGTTCCTCTGCACATTACATATAGAGGCAAGGATCTTTTACTGGAACTTGGAGCTCCCCAGTTCAGCCAGCTGTGCTGCCCATCCCACCTCTGGGGATCCCGTTGTTCCCTCCCACAGGCTGGCACTACAGGCAGGCTGCCAAGCCCATGTGATGTTCACATTGGTGCTGGGGAGTCAAGCTGGCCCTTCTGTCTGCATGGCTGGTGCTTTACCTGCTAATCCATCTCCCAGCCCTAGACTTGCCTCAAATTGGTGATCCTCCTGCCTCTGCCTCTTCAGCACATTCCATCAGCGTGTGCTTCCACAACCAGCCCTACTCTTGAATATTTTGCCATAAATTGAGATTTAAAATGAACTGGTATCAATGCCTCTATATTGTGGTTATTTTCTGACTTAACCTTACAGCAAATGTAGTTATTAAAGGACATTGGCTTTATGATTGTCAGTTTTGATCAAGTCACTATATATGCCTCTACCATGATTTAGCAAATATTTGCTTTTGGCCACTCTGAGGAGCACCATGACCGTTAGCTTAGTTGGCCAGAAGTGACGGTACATGGCTTCAATTCTGGCAAAAGAGGCAGAGGCAGAGGTGGGGCTCTCTGTGAATTCACAATCAGCCTGGTCTACATAGTTAGTTCCAGCTGGCCAGGGCTACATAGTGATGTCCTGTCTTGGGAGCTGGATAAACACGCGAGCAGACTAGCCCTGCTTTCAGGTTGCAGTGACTACAGAGGAATAACGCAACACCATTCTCCTTCACTCTAATTTCTTCCTTTGCACCGAACCCAGGCTGCCCTTTCTCCCGTAAACTCCACTCTCATCATCTGCTTGAGGGACTTTCATTGTATTTGTATTCCTGAAGAATACAAAACCAAGTTACTTTCTCACTGCATGTGAAATGATGGTGTGCCAGCTTTGTTTAAAGCCAACAAGGGCTGCATGACATCCTTGGGGTTTCCATAAAGACACAGAGGATGGAGGTGGTCTGAGGGATAAGGCAGGCTTCTCTCTTACACAGGAAGCCTGCCGCTGTGCTGGGGCTTGGCTCCAGCATTTCAATCCTCCTCTGCATTTGTGAAATGTATTTCCATTTCTTTCATTTGTGATATTAATTACTGCATCCCAGGGAGATAGTCCATTCTGTGTCTTCTATTTTACTCAAGAGAAATAAGAAACAAGAGCTTTAATGACTTTCACAAAGTCAATAACAAACCAGGGACCAGATTCAAAGTTTGCAAATGCCTACCTTGTGGCAAGCTTTACCACATGCTTAAACTCTCCAAAAAACACAGGCTCTGTTGTTCTGCTTAGCTGACAAGGATAAGTTAGGATGAGGGCATGTTAGAGAGGGATGCAGCGCCTGGTTCAGAGTGCAGCAGCGTGATCGTGTTGCTGCATCAATCCACACAATTAACAGGCTTCTAACCTTCCCAACATGTCTATCATACTATTTCAGTTGCTTGCTTGGGTATGCCCTCATGTAGAATCTATTTGTAAAATCACCTGGGGAAAATACTACTATAGAATTTAGGAGAATTCTGTGTAAGGGACAATTCTCTCTCACCAGCAGACAGTCATTTACTCACATTGCACTGCTATCGTCATGCACACACAACATGCCGTATCAGCTTAGGACAGGGATGCTACGTAATTATAAATATTACATTCATATTTGAGGTCTTGAAATCTGTGAGAAATAGCCATTTTAGACAATAAATAAAATAAAAAAAAATAAATGAAGGCAGGCTCCCAGTGAAACTGATTTTGGTAATGATTAAAGACAAAATGTAAGCTACAGTGGAGAATGTGCTGTTTCCTAACACAGGTTTACTAACTGTGTCTACAGCATGGAAGTTTAATGGTGATCCTGGGCTTTAGCAGAAAGGCCCGTGACGTTATAATTTTACTCTGGTTAAGACTGAAATGATTAGTGGACATGGCTCTATACTGCCCCCTGGTGGTGTCATGCTTAGCTGTGCTCAGGAACAGCTCTTGAGCAGTACCATGCTGGGTGTGAACTTGGTTTACATGGTAGCTTGTGAATGTGGAACTACAGAACTCATTTTCCTTAAGACCGAAGTGTCCTATCACAACCATTTCTCCAGGCTCGTCCTGAGCATGAAAGAAGAAAAATTACTTATAAGAAAGAGGTTTGGGGGAACTGTAGAGAGCTGCGGAATGCTATGCCTTAAAGATGGAGCTGGTTTCCGCCTTCCACCTTCCCGATGGTGAGTGCTCTCTGTCACGAACAACTCCACATTTGGCTAAGGCCGAGGATCTGGCTTGCTTCCATGTATGTGGACCTATCTGCATTGCCCCCGTGGCACGCCTGGGTTGGCTACCCAGAGGCTATTTAAGCTGTGGGCTGGCTTTCCCCGGGGTCCGAGGATTGTTCAATGTTCCTGAATAAACTGCATTGAAAAAAAAAAAAAAAAAGAAAGAGGTCAAGATTCCAACTTAGTGACCTCCACAGGTTCACTGACCACGGAGTTGCACTAGGAACTCTGTCAGTACAAGAGAAGTTTCCTGATGCCCTTGACCCTTAGTCATCCAACCTAATCCTAAGTTCACACACCTTCACATGGGGCTCATATGAAAAGTCAAAGGTCACTGAGGTCTTGTTTAGCTAATAGCAATGAACTTAGAAGTCAAGAAATGATTTAAAATGAAGGATTACTTCAGCCCTGATAGGTCAGGAATGCAGCAAAGTCATTGCCAGGTTAGACCAGGAATCTAACACAGAGCACACACATCCTTCTCTTTCCCTCACCCATGAGCTGGAGCTTGAGACTCGCTGTACACTCCTGGGCACTGTGCAGGGAGATGCAAATGCTCTGAAGCTCAGGATCAACCCATCATTCTCCTCAAGCTGCAGGGACAAACTGAGAGTTTAAAGATCCAGAAGATCTGTCCTCCTCAGCGTAGAGAAGGGGTGGGCTACAGATAGCCACACTTGAATAGGAAAGTTGAATGTCAGGCTTCCTATGGCATTTCCAGAGGCACTGGCTAGCTCTCACTGGGATTAGTGGGCCAGGGAAATGCCTAGATGAAGAGAGAAGAGGAGGCTATCACAATCGCTAGGGTTTCTGATATATTGAACTTTACACTTCTTGGAATAAAAGAAAGGCCCAGGTCCATGGGAGGAAAGGGACCACTAGTGGACCTTAAATGACATGGAAGCAAAGAAGGGTGACAAGAAGCTGTTGGTGAGGTTATTTCTGTCCTGCTGTTAGGCCGGTCTGCCTTCTGCTTGTCATCTTGCATTTGTGTCCCTGCTAGAATCTTGAGCTCAATAGAATACTCACACAGCATCTACTCTTCCACAAACCAAACTGTCTCAGTCCATTTCTAGGAGCTAGTAAAGATGCCTAGCTTCACATTGGCAGGGCAATAGTGGCCTTGTATCAGTGAAGGCTTTTCCTCCATGTCTTGACAGCTAAAGTTCCCTCTATATCATTGTTAGGTATGTTCCTTATCTTGCATGCAGACTTGTAATTATGTCAGCACTTCTTGTCTTTGCTTTATGCTAAACACGTCTTACACAGAATGTTCACCTTTAGTCCTACTGGGTTGCCAACTTTGGTCAGGACCAGCTGAAGTCACATCCATTACTCACTTGGGCCCATCACTCTTACCTCACTTTCCTGTTCCTTTCACTACATTTGTGAGCTTTCAAGGTTATCCCAGAGCAGGCAGAGTCAGTCAAGTGACACATTGGGTCACTGACTGGAGGCTCAAGGACACTTCTGTTTCTCAGTGGCTCTGTGGGATCCATTTTCAGATCCTCTATCTTCCTTTACTGAGAGAGAGAGAGAGAGAGAGAGAGAGAGAGAAAGAGAGAAAGAGAGAGAACATTCCCTTTGTTGAGTGTATTTCTGAGTCCATATTTGCCAAAGCAATTTTCACAATGAGAGAAGAATAAACCTGAACTCTCTGCCTGCTCCTGTGCTGTCATTTGGAGTGTAGTCTTTCATATCGCAGAGGTAGAAAAGAATATAAGCTGAGGGTGGACCTTGGTAATAATTTGGCTCCAGGTCATTTTAATGGATCAAGAGGCAATTTATATTCTCTGCTTTCTGCCATGAAGAAAGCTTACTTAGTCATGGGATGGTGTCTGAGCAAAGCACCGTGACCAAGACAACTCATTAAAGAAAACATTTAATTTGGAGTTCATGGTTCCAGAGAGTTAAAGTCCATGACCAACACAGTGGATAACAAGGCAGCAGGTGGGCAGGCATGGTGCTGGAGCAGTAGCTGAGGGCTTACATCTGCTCCACAAGCACAAGGCAGAGACAGGAAACTTACCTGGAGAAGAGCGTGGGCTTTTTAAACATTAACATTCATCCCCAGTGACAGCTCTTCCAAGAAGGCCATGCCTCCTAATCCTTCCACCAACTGGGGACCGAGCATTCAAATATCTAAGCCTATGAGGGCCATTCTTATTCAAACCATCCCAAATGGTAATGAGTCAGATTGTTCTAGTAAATGATTGAGTATAAAGGGTTCAGCCTGGTATTCTAGTTCACATATAATATATCACATCAATTATTCCCTGCCATGAATGCATCTGCTCTCAACAGGTTCTTTTCCTGTCTGATGCCGACATATATGGTGGCTATTACCACTGAAAACTGTGTATGTCTGTTACTGCTATTCCCTTCCCTAGAATGCGCTCTCCCTTCACTTCACGTGCCTGTCATATTGGCATACTTCCATTAATACATATACACAAGTATATATTCAGGGACATATGAATCTACCTAGATGTTTATATTAGAACCCATTCACATTTTACATGTGTAATATAGAGAAACTTATGAAGATATGTGTAGGTTCTATATCAGATTTGCAGGTGCCTCAAATGAACAGGATCTGGTCTTTAATTCCCTATAAACATAGAGACTGGGTTTGCAAAGCACAACTAATCAGCCATTAGGAAAACACCCAGTTAGTGTGATGACCCAATCTACTCAGACTGCAGACTTGACAGTTTGGGTTTTACCTAATGTGAGCAGAGAAAAGGAAGGATGCCATTCCACACAGGGAGATCTCGATTTCCCTGAGGCCAATTCCCAGGGTTTGGTTTTATTCTCTTGTCACTTTCTCTCACCTGCCTGCTTTTCCTTCATTTAGAAAGTGAGACATCTGGAACAGTCGTGCTGTATTTGTGCTGACTATCTGGCTCCCAGCCTGTGGTACTACTGTGAATCCAAGGAACTGGATCTCAGCAGACAGGAATTAGATGCCCTTGAAAGGGGATGATGAGAGTCTAGCCACTCACCATCCTCTGCTTTTGCAACGCCATGAGGTGAGCAGGTTTCTTGCCATGTGTTTCCACAGCACTGTTCTGTCTCATGAAAGACACTCAGCATAAAGAGGAAAATGAGGGCTGAAGCCTTTCCCTTAATCACTTTGGTGTTTTGCTGCAGTAACAAAAAGCTGACCAATACAATTACATTCTTCTCTAAAGTTGTTCTACTTGTATGAATTAGGGTTGCTGTTTCTGTGAGGAGTCACTGTAGTCCTGCCATTATTCCTGTAGTAAATGAGCTTTTACATAAGTTGTATTTGAAACAGATGGCCCTTCTTTGGTAAAAAAAATAGGAAAAAAATGGAAGGGCTTCCTATATTTTAGGTAATTTCTCCTGTTTTCAGCATCAAATATAGTTAAAATTAGAACATGGCAGAGGCACTCCGAGATATTGAATGAGGAGAAAGATGTGGATTCTTCTTACTGAACATGAACCAAAACCTCACTAATTTAAAATTATTAATATCAACAATTTAATGGTAAAGGGTATTATGTTGGAGAAAATGATGTTAAGGCCTCAATAGAAAGAAATAGATGATTTAAGCTGAAATGACAGAAAAAGAGGTAACCATATAATCCCCTAACTGGTGCTTTTTTACAAGACATGCTTATTTTGAAATGTCCTTTGAGCCTAGGAGACAATACATCTAATCAAGTAATTCTTACTCCTCTTCCTATGGCTTAGAAACAACAGTTTTATTTCAGTGAAAAGAGTTGTGCAGTATGCTTAATCCTAGAGCATTTTGGAATGTCATTATACCCAACACAATAAAGAAGGTGACACAAAATCAACCTGTTCTCAAAACTTTGTCCTCTGTCCTCTGGGTAGGTGTGTGGGAGAATTGCTATTTTTAGCATCTACGTTGGATTTCTACTGACCAGGCATTTGCCAGTGCTTTCTGGGCCTCAGCAATTGTCTTGGCAGGCAGGTGTGAAAACCCCACTTCCATACCAGAAAGCTGAGCTTCGAGAAGACTAGGCCACTTGTGGTTAACTCATGTGTTCACTAAAATTGATTTCACCAAGTCTTAATTTGGTTTTCTCAGGTTTCCTGGACAAAGATGATATCCATGCTTAAACAACTGACAGTCCTTTGAAAGGAACTCTGACAGCCAGTCTCTTGGCATTCTAGGATAGTTTTCCTGAGCAGCAATCTCTAGAGTGATGGGGCATGAGAAATGCTATGGGACCCTTACCTAGAGAAGGAGATCAAGAAAAGTACAGCATTGGCCCCCTGATCTCTCTTAAACACTCCCAAGAGGCAGGTCTTTTGTCCTACATACCAAAGAGAAGAGTGTCGGAAAGACACCAACAAGCATAAGAACAGAGTCCCCCATTCCCATCCCCCTTTATAACTGGCTCCCATCCCCTCTTTTTCAAAATATACTGGTACTCAACTGCAGTCTTCATTAGATATAAACACAGAATCCATCATTCTATCTGCGTTTTAGACATGTACTCTGAAGATCCCCTTGTCAGGTAATACACTGTTTGTTTTGCATTTATCTTCAAAAACTGTCTTTTGTGATAGAAGTGTCATCATTTCTGAGACATAAACAAGGAAAGGATTTTACTTTTTACTACAAACGTGTGAAAAGTACACCTTTAAATGGATTAATCTTTACTCTGTCTCAGTTGAGGATAGAAGGCTGAGTCTAGGAAGAGAGGGGCTGATCTGTAATCATCCCCAGAAAAGACTGCGGAGGAAGTAGCAAATGTTTACAGCAAGGTGGTCCATTCTACAGTCAAAGAAATGTTTGAAGGAATGTTGCTTTTATTATACACATTTCAGAAAGTTGAGCTCTGGAAACGTCTGCAGCTTCAGTTCCACTAAGCCCTCAGGCACTCAGGTTATGGTTGCATAGCGGGTGCAGCCCTGGGACAAGGCATTAGCCAAACAGGACTGAAGTCTGAAAAATGAGTGGATTTCCTCAGCTTCAAAGCTGCTTCTTATGATAAATTTGTGTACTGCCATACAATGTCCTGTTTCCCTTGTTGATCTGTGGAGAAAACTTTAAATTTCAGACATACCTAGTTCTATTGTATCCCTTCACAGATATGCACAAGTGTGAACTCATTCACACACACACACACACACACACACACACACACGCACACATATGCACACACATGCACACACCCAGTCATGCACACATGCACATACTCATCCATTTTTAAAATATGATGAAAAACAACACAACAAGTTGTCTTTCCTACAATTTTGGTAAGAGATTTTGATTATAATCACCGATGGTGATTAGTTTAGGTTATTCTACCTCAAGATGTGGTTCCTTGGCATATTTTAAGCTGAAGGAATCTGAGAGCATAGCAGCAGCAGAAGAAAGAGCACTCACATCTTTTTCTTCATCCCATGAGTAGGTCACAACATTTTCACTTGAAAGGTTACTCCCCTGAGGCTGAAGGGAATGCCCTACTCTCTGAAGACTCATAGAGAGAAGAATCTGAACAAACAACTTTGCCACGTCTCCCAGATTAGTACCACCAGATCCCATGCCCTTGTCAATCAAATTCTCCATTCCTTTCTTTATCAAATATGACATAAAGATTAGTTGACTTTATTTCTTTCTTTGAGTCTTCATGTTATTACAAATTCTCCAGTGTCACAGAACATTTGTACTCAGTACATTTATTTGCTTTTTTCTTGCGGTTGACAGGAGCCTCAGCTATATCTCTCAGCTATGAACTGCGGGTGTGTGAAGAAAAAGAACATCTCTTTCTCACATTGGTGAACATCATTTGCTTGTTCAAAGCTCAGGTGTAATCTACTTCACTGTTGTTGTGTGTGGCTTCTTTTGCAATCACTGAAAATGTGTTTTTATGTACCAAAGATTGTGATAATTTTTTCCAGGTAAGTTAATGAAATATATAAAAGTTCAGAAATTAAAAGAAAACTTAAAGGAAATTTTCCTTTTAATCAGTCATACCAGTAAATCAGTATTTTATAATCAAGAGAGGTATGATGCAATAAGATTCTAAGTCATATTCCCAAGAATCTCTGTGCAAGACATTTCCATATGGTAGCAGTCTGCAAAGTTTTATAACACATTCACAAATCATAGTGACAAGGAACACATGTTAATTTCTTAAGAGTCAATGTCAGTTTCCTAATATAATTTTTGTTTTATTTCATCATTCCTTGAAACTTAAAAAAATCACATACCTTCTTAAAAAAACCAAAGCTAGGGATGCGAGGCTAAGCACTGCACTCAGGGTCAGCCGCTTTGGACCCAGAGAAGAGCATGTCTGATTGCATGCGGGTTGATGCCCCAGGTCCCGCCTCTGAGAAAAAGGTATCGGACGGATCTGATGCTCTTTGGGTGGATGACACCTAAATGAACATCTGTACAAAGTCCCAATTTATTTCTAATATCAGAGATCAGACCTCTACTCTTGCCTGATGCGTCTAAAACAAAAAGGGGGAACTGTAGAGAGCTGCGGAATGCTATGCCTTAAAGATGGAGCTGGTTTCTGCCTTCCACCTTCCGGATGGTGAGTGCTCTCTGTCACGAACAACTCCACATTTGGCTAAGGCCGAGGATCTGGCTTGCTTCCATGTATGTGGACCTATCTGCATTGCCCCCGTGGCACGCCTGGGTTGGCTACCCAGAGGCTATTTAAGCTGTGGGCTGGCTTTCCCCGGGGTCCGAGGATTGTTCAATGTTCCTGAATAAACTGCATTGAAAAAAAAAATTACTTTGATTAAGTTCATTGAACTCCGTGGTTTTTCATTACAGTTTCAAAGCAATACTATTACTGTACAATATTTTATCATTTGTAAAAAATGATAAAACATGCATGGAAACAGTCTTCCATATAATTTTGTTAATGAAAGTGTGTCAATAAGATATCAGTTAAAAAAAAACAAAAAACAAAGCTAGCTACATAATCAATAAACAAGTGAATAAACTACATACCTCTCAGTGTTTAAGATATGTCTTGATGTTGTTAAATGTCAAATAAAACCTATATTCTGAATGTACATTATCATCTTATTTCTTTTGTGGCACTTAGTTTATGTAATTTGTATACATATGTCTTGATTCCCAACTACAGAGAAGTAGATTTCATCTTATATTTCTTAGAATAGCTAAGACGATAAAAGCAAATGATACCCAGTCTCAACAGATATATCTACAACACAACTTCCCACCTAAGGCTCAGAGATACTGAGGAAGAGGGGGTGGAAATACTGTAAGAGCCAAAAGAACAGAGATAGTATCTTCTATCAATGTCAGAAGCTACACCTATAGTCTTACCAGCACAACTGCCTAAACATGAGCTGAACAAGGACCAAAATACACATGCTAGTATGGAAGGGAAAAGCCCTACTACAAAGAACTCCAGGCAGCTAAGGAATGCTAAGAGCAGAAGAAATAGTTTTCCCACGGAAGAGCACACTAGTTAGTTATCCAGTACCAAAAGGTCAGCCCTGGACACCTACATACAAGAGACTTTAGACAAACTCAGCTGGTTGTATTTGTGTATTTGGGACTATGTATATGTATATATGTATATTAACATATATGTATGTAACAACAATTAATAAAAAGGCCATGAATTTGAAAGAGAACAAGGAGAGGTATATGGGAGGGCTTGGAGGGAGAAAAGAAAAGGAAAAAAGTGGTGTCTCATAAAATAATTAAAAAATAAAAGAGCAAATGGCAACAAACACTGGGGAGAACGTGGGGAAGGGGAACACATTCCCTGTTGGTGGGAGCGCAAATGGTTATGGCCACCACAGGAATCAGTATGCAGAAGCACTTCTGCACAGACTCTGGTTTGGTTCCTGAGAGATCATTCAGCTCCAAGGACTTCTCTCAGTGGACAGAGTCCCATGTTTAAAAGAATGGTATGTGGGACTTAGGCACACAGAATTGACTAGAGTCAAGTACATAGAAAGCTTTCAAAACTTTCAATATAATTATACTGGAAAAACCACTGAGAGTCCTATCTAAAAGAACTTCAAGGGCCATTAACCGTGTACAGGAAGGCAGAGAGCACGCTCGTCTTCCTGGAAGAAGATGCTCCCCAGAGCCCTCCTACCAGGTGGCTATGAAGGTTGTGGAGAAGGAAGTATGTCCTGGGGTGTGTGGAAAGATCAATAAGAACAGAGGCTGTTCCCAGGGAACTCAACTGGGCTCAACTGACGAACATCCTCTCCCCTGTGGCCTGGTATCACTTGTGGCACGGGGCTGCAAATCTGCTGTGGACAAGCGACTGCTGTGTGCTTCCTATTTCTAACCTCCCTAAACAGTAGAGTCATCCACTTTCCTGTCACTTTATGTCAGGCCTGCAAAATGGTTGGGTGCATGGAGGATGGGAAGGCAGCTTGTTGATATTGTCAATAAGCGTCCATGTCAGGAGGAAGGCTGTAGGTGGTTGCTTCACTCGTCTCCGTTCTTCACTGTCTCTGTCATCAGACCGTGAAGTTTGTTGCCCCTTCTCTAGCTTAGTGGTATGGCGTGCAGCGGAAGGAGGGTGGAGGTGATAGCTGCCTTAAGAGAGATCCCTTGCTGGCTCTAATTCCTCCTGAGTGCCTCTGATCCTTCATGAACAGAAAAGGCTTCAGGTCATCTCTGGTCCAAGGGGAACAAATAAACCTGTGGAATAAACTAGAACCCAGAAAGTTAAGGAAGTCTCAAGACATCTCCCCACTAATCACTATCTGGAGAAGTGCCGTAGATTGCCTTTGGGGAACCTTGCTGCTGAGCCCACTACTTATCATCAGCCCTTTGATCCTGGGATGTCGTACTGTTTGCCTGATACCCAGTTTCCTTCCTTATAAATTGTAGCTTGTCTTTGACCTGTTAGTATCCACAGTGTTATTAAAAATGAAGGGGGGAAAGAGACAAGAAAGTGGTACTGCGCCACACAGCTGAGGGCACTGTTGTTATTAAAGGTCTCTGCTAGACTCCATGGAATATCTGTATCGTTTTTCTAGGGAAACAGCTCATGCCCATCACAGGTAGAAGTCAGACTCTCAGTGCTGAGGGTTCCTGTCTTCAGCACTCCTTCTTGCAGTCATGCACCACTGCTTTCTTAGGTTTTTTATTTTTTAATTTACTTTAATTTTTATTAACTTTGGTTTATTCACTTTCTATTCTAGCTGTAGCCCCTCTCTCATCTCCTCCCAATCCCACCTTCCCTTCTTCTTCTTCTTCTTCTCTTATGCCCTTCTCCTAGTGCAGTGATAGAGGAGGTCCTCTTCCCCTTCCATCTGATCCTAGTCTTATCAGGTCTCATCAGAACTGGCTTCATTGTCTTCCTCTGTGGCCTGGTAAGGCTACTCCCTCCTCAGATAGAGGTGATCAAAGAGCCAGTCATTGAGTTTATATCAGAGACCGTCCCTGTTCCCATTACTAGGAAACCCTCTTGGACACTGAGCTGCCATGGGCTACATCTGTGCAAGGGTTCTAGTGACAACACATGCTAGAGAGGATGTGGAGAAAGAGGAACCTTACTCCATTGTTGGTGGGAATGTAAACTTGTACAACCACATTGGAAATCAATCTGGGGCTTTCTCAGACAATTAGGAATAGTGCTACCTCAAGATCCAGCTATACTACTCCTAGGCATATATCCAAAATATGCTCAAGTACACAACAAGGACATTTGCTCAACCATGTTAATAGAAGCTTTATTTGTAATAGCCAGAAACTGGAAACAATGTCCCTCAGTTGAGGAATGGATACAGAAATTGTGGTACATTTATTACTCAGCAATTAAAAAGAAGGAAATCATGAAATTTGCAGGCAAATGGATGGAACTAGAAGAGATCATCCTGAGTAGGTATCCCAGAAGCAGAAAGACACATATGGTATATCTCACTTATAAGTGGATATTAGACATATAATATAGGATAGACATACTAAAACCTGAACACCTAAGGAAGCTAATCAAGAAGAAGGATCCTAGGTAAGATGCTCAATCTTCATTCAGAAAGGCAAACAGGATGGACATTGGAAAAGGGAGAAAACAGTGAGCAGGACAGGAGCCTGCCACAGAGGGCCTCTGAAAGACTCTACCCAGCAGGGTACCAAAATATATGCTGAGGTTTGTTTTTTTTAATCTATCCTTTTATCTATCCTTGTTTCTTAAGGCTCAGCTGAACTCAGCAAGTTGAATTTTCCTAGAATAAATGTAGCTGAAGGTGTGGCTAGTGTTTTTGTGATCTTAACTAAAAGTTTCATGACCAAATCAAAGCAATGCCTAAGTGGTAAATACCTGAGAGCCAGTACAGTTTTCCTCAGAGCAGAGGCTATTCACAAACAGGGATTTTCTTAGAGTCTTAGCGGAAGGTACAGTTCCAGGGGGAAAATGGAAGACTTTGGGGCTGAATTGTTAACAACAAGTCAGCTGTTCTGACTATAGAAACTGAATGTCAGAGTTCTTACAGGGTTAAAAAATAGTTTTTATCTTATTAAGTCATTTTCTGTTCTGAAAAAATAGCTTCTCTCTGCTTACAGCTGTGTCAAAATCTTGCAGAATCAAAATTAACCTTTGTTTTAAAGGTTACCGATAGCTTTTTTAATTTGCAAAAAACACAGGGAGATTTTATAATCAGTCTGTGTTGAACAAGGCCACAAGATGAATTTTTTCTGAGTTTAGATGATGTTTTCTAAGGAAAAAAGTAAACAATGGTTCAAGAGCAGATGAACCTGTTATGTATTCAAGGAAACTCTTTCAGAAAATATTCTCTAAAATGAAGATAATTTTAAAAAATATAATTTGAGACAGAACTTTGAATTTAAAAAATTCCTTGAAATTTCAAAAGTTGTCCAGAAAAATCTTATGTAGGTAGGGTTGATAAATTCCTTTGTTAGCTTAAAAACACTTCTATCTGAGCATGCATTTATTTTTTTATTTTCCCTGGCTCCCTGGGTGCATTAACTAAAGTTTCTTTCTACTTTGGTTTAAATATGGGTTTATTTTGAAACCATAAAGAACGTTGAACAACTGACCCTATAACTAACTAAAGTCTTTGGATAGAGAAACTGGCTACTAGTGAGAGTGGAATTAACTGTATGGATTTCTCAGTCAAAACAGCCAACTAACCATACTCATTGTCTCACAGCATAACAGGTCTTTAGTCCAAGAGAACTGAAGGAAGGTGGCATAGACTCGCTAACCATGTAACCACGGGAGGGTGAAGAAGAGGGATTCTGAGTTTAAGACCAGCCTGGAAAGAGGAGAGTCAAGAGAGAGGGTGAAAGAGGGGGTAGTGGAATATGAATTGCAAGAACAGAAAAAATGTTTTTTTTTGTCATTTTAGTTGTATTTATTTATTTATGTATTTTTTTTTTCAATGCAGTTTATTCAGGAACATTGAACAATCCTCGGACCCCGGGGAAAGCCAGCCCACAGCTTAAATAGCCTCTGGGTAGCCAACCCAGGCGTGCCACGGGGGCAATGCAGATAGGTCCACATACATGGAAGCAAGCCAGATCCTCGGCCTTAGCCAAATGTGGAGTTGTTGTTTTAACTGACATTTGAAAATGGGTGAAGGAGGGCTGGAGAAATGGCTCAGAGGTTAAGAGCAGTGCCTGCTCTTCCAGAGGTCCTGAGTTTAATTCCCAGCAACCACATGGTGGTTCACAACCATCTATAGTGAGATCTGGTGTCCTCTTCTGTGATGCAAGCACATATGCAAACATACATGCAAACAAAACACTGTGTATATAATAAATAAATAAACAAACAAACAAACAACAAACAAATAAATCTGTTTTTACAAAAAGAAAGAAAATGTGGGAAGGAAAGGAAGGCTGGTAACAAAAAAATGGAGCAGAGGCATAATGTCATGTTGTCAGTTTCCCTGAGATGTAATGACATGAAGCTATTGGGAACAGGGTGTTGGGATAGTGGAGGAAGCTCAAAGAAAGAATAGCCGCCTTTGGTGATGCCTTGCAAATGTCTCATGCAAGCCTTTCTCAGTGGAAACTCCAAGTGTGCTCACTGCAGGATGCTGGGATTCAAGACAAGCATGGAGAGGCATGCTCACAGCTAGCTGGGCTCCACACGGAGAATGAAACCAACCCCCACGCATCAAACAGGGAGCTCTGTAGCCAGTTTTCCTCCTCCTGCTTTCTGAATTCTTCCTGAATTCCTGAATATGGGGATCACGTCTCCCTGGGGACACTAATGCACACATTTGACCCTTAGGTGTCTGACAGTGAAGCTTAATGGTTAGAACTAATTACCTCTTACAACATTACTTTATCCTTTAAAGGGATATATACAGTATAATAGATTTATATATATTCAACTTTTTGTAAATTAGTTTACTTAATCTATGAGGCAAGAGCTTGCTAGGTTACCCAGGCTGGCCTCATATTTACTACTCTTCTACCATTGCCTCCCACTGTCAAGTATAACAGACAGGCAAGGTCACTGGACACTACTTCATGAAAGGAGATGGACCTTAGCACATACCAGAAAGGACAACATCAAGTAAGACAATGGGCCTCTGCAAAGATTAGAGAACTTGGAATGCACACACTACTGTCATCAGGAAGGTAGAGGAAGGCACTGTGTCCAGCTCAAAAAAGAGAATGCTATGGGAGGAGAGAGGGGAGGAAGGGTGGGATTGCGAGGGAATGAGGGAGGGGGCCTCAGCTGGGATGCAAAGTGAATAAAATGTAATTAATGTAAAAAACTTAATTAAAAAAAGAAAAAAGAGAGAATGCTAAAAAGAAGAAAGAATCAATAAATAAGAATACTTTCAAAGGCCAGGAGAGATGGCTCAGAGGTTAAGAGCACTGGCTGCTCTTCCAAAGGCTTTGAGTTCAATTCCCAGCACCCACATGGTAGTAAGCAACCATTTATAATGAGATTTGGTGCTCTTTTCTAGCGTGCTGGCTTACATGCAAACAGAACACTGTATAAATAATAAATAGATATTAAAAAGAATAGTTTTGAAAAACAAAGTAAGACTTCTAAAAACTAATAATCAAACACGGTGCTAAAGAATTCAATTTTTCAAGAAAGCAGAGTAAAGTGGAGGGAACTATTAAACAGACTTAAAAAGAAAACCCAGAAAATCAATTCAAAACAGCAAAGGAATGTCTGAAGTCAGGAGCTTTTGCTCTTTTACCATTCTGAGACAGCGTCTCATGTAGCCCAGGCTGGTCTCAGCTCTGCTATGGAACCAGGGCTGGCCTCCAGTTCCTGATCTTCCTGCTTCAGCCTCCTCAGTGCTGGAACTCTAGCTGCAACTTACCATAGTGTGTGGAAGTTTGGTTCTTTTGTGAAAAACTGATATAGAAACAGCAAACAGCGGAAAAGGCAGATCCTAGAAGGTGAGCATGGGAAGCAAAGCCCTGAAACTTAGATTCTACACAAAGGTGTTCACTATGGCCAGGCAGGAGAAGCCTGGAGAATGGCAGGACAAAAGTGGCCTTTGATGGATAGAAAGGAAAGAACAAGAAAAAAAGTTTTCATGGTTTTATGTATCTATATTTTACAACAAAATCACTTTTAAGTATGTTAAAACCAACATGGTGGGCATACCTACAACTCCAGTGCCTGGAGAGCAGAGATAGGACATATCCCTGGATTCTATAAGCCATTCAATTATTCACAATGTGACTTAAAAGCAAATTGAGACATGTGCTGGCTGGTTTTATATCAGTTTGACACAAGCCTGCATCTATTATTCAGTTGAGGGGCATCTGGGCTGTTTCCACCTTCTGGCTATTACAAATAAAGCTGCTACAAACATGGTTGAGCAAATGTCCTTGTTGTGTACTTGAGCCTCTTTTGGATATATGCTTAGGAGTGGTATAGCTGGATCTTGAGGAAGCGCTATTCCTAGTTGTCTGAGAAAGCGCCAGATTGATTTCCAATGTGGTTGTACAAGTTTACATTCCCACCAGCAGTGGAGGAGGGTTCCCCTTTCTCCACAACCTCTCCAGCATGTGTTGTCACTTGAGTTTTTCATCTGGGTCATTCTGATGGATGTAAGGTGAAATTTCAGGGTTGTTTTGATTTGCATTTCCCTGATGGCTAATGACGTTGAGCATTTCTTTAAGTGTTTCTCTACCATTTGATATTCCTCTACAGAGAATTCTCTGTTTAGATCTGTTCCCCATTTTTCAATTGGATTACTTGGTTTGCTGCTTTTCAGCTTCTTTAGTTCTTTATATATATTGGATATTAGCCCTCTGTCAGATAAAGAATTGGTGAAGATCCTTTCCCAATCTGTAGTTTTGTTTTGCTGATGGTGTCCTTTGCTTTACAGAAGCTTTTCAGTTTCATGAGGTCCCATTTATTGATTGTTGCTCTTAGAGCCTGTGCTGTTGGTGTTCTGTTCAGGAAGTTGTCTCCTGTACCAAAGAGTTCTATGGTCTTCCCCACTTTTTCTTTTAACCAATTTAATGTATCTGGTTTTATGTTGAGGTCTTTGATCCACTTGGACTTTAGGTTTGTGATAAGTATGGATCTATTTGCATTTTTCTACATGTAGATATCCAGTTAGACCAGCACCATTTATAGAAGGTGCTATCTTTTTTCCATTATATGGTTTTGGCATCTTTTTCAAAGATTGATGTGGGAGGGTCTGGTTTAAGGTAGGAGGGGCCCTTCTCTGGGAAGGTGGTCCTGGATGATGGAAAACCAGGCTGAACCAGCGTGGGGAGTAAGTCAGTAAGCAGCAGTCCCCCATAGCGCTGCTTCAGTTCTGGCCCCTAGGTTCCTGCCCTGTTTGACTAGACCACAAGCTGTAAGATGAAATAAACCCTTTTCTTTCCATGTCGCTTCTGGTCACGGTGCCTCATCTTATCAATAGAAACCCTAACCCCAGACGGTGACAGGGGTGTCAGAATCAGGCCCATCAGGGTCTCATCATGAGCGTGTCCACTCCACCTTAGGCCATTGGTCAGAAAAACTTATGTCAGAAAGGACATTTATTGCCTTTGTTTCCTGTTTCACTGAAATAATTATATCTCTGAGCACAAGAGTTAATAAACAACAGCAAGCAAACAAACAAACAAACAACCCCTCCCCCAAACAGCCATCAATCCAGGATCTGGAGGAGGTTTAGTGCCTTGAAGGAGGTCAGGCTGAAGGCTTTAGGATAGCAGGTCTCATCTTGTGGGTTGCAACCCCTTTGGGGTCACCTAAGACCATTTGAAAACACAGATATTTATAGTATGATTCATAATGGCAGCAAAATTATAGTTATGAAGTAGAAATGAAAATAATTTTATAGTTGGGGGGTCACCTAAACATGAAGAACTGTATTAAAGGGTCATGGCTTTAGGAAGGTTGAGAACCGCTGCTCTAGGAGGGGGGGTCGGCAGAGGAGCAGCCTCAGCCCTTGCAGAACAAAGATTCAATTTGGAGAAGGTGTGAGATCTTGGGGTGCTCTCTGAATGTTAAGCTTGGTTCTTAGACTAAGGAAGTTTCTATTCTTCTACCCAACCCGCCATGATGATGGCCACTGTACCTTTGCAAGCAGGATGTGTTACCTAACTCCCACATCAGGTCTGCAACAGTCATGCTTAAGGAAGAATGGATAGTGGAGGAGAAACTCGGGGAAAGACTGACTGAAGAAGCCTGCAATTATCAGGAACGGCAAGATTTTTTTCTGCAGGCTACAAAGCAGGGGATATCACTCTGAAACAGAGGCTGCTGTGCGTCTAATTGTACACCCAAGCGAGGCGCCTATGGCTGCAACCATCCCCAAAGCTCTCTTTCAAATTAGAGGTCTGCTGAAGGAGGACTCTGAGCTGTCCCTCCTGGTCAATTTGGCTTCTTCCAAATTACCTGGCATCTGCATTCATTTAAAAAGGAACCATCATTGGGAATGGCTATTAATAGAGAAAATAACATTACCTTTAAATTGTGGCCCCAGAGAGCAGGGCAATGAAATCTTTTACAGGTGTTCATTCATTTTTTTTTTAAATCTTATTTTATACAGGACTGGTGAGGGCCTTAAAGCATATGAAGACGTAGCAGACCTTTCTCATCAAAAAGCTGGGTGCTCCACTGAGCATACATCCACCTTTCCTGCTTCCTTCATCTTTCCTTCTTTTGTCCTTTCTTCTCTCTAACCGGAGGCCATTACAGTATGGCAGAAAGAGCAGCTAGTGGAATCAGTGAAGATTTAGCCTCCCCACTAACCCTTATTAGCTGTGTGACCTTGGGCAACTCACCTCACCTCTCTGAAGCTGAGTCTCTTCATGTGTAGCATGAAGGTGATGCTTGCCCTTTCTTTGGCTCAGAGCGGGAAAATGAAAGTGCTTTATAAACTTCACTGTGAAATAAATTTATAACATTTAAAAAACTCGAAGGACAGAGGCTTAGCACTTGAGTCATTAAAAGAGTTTGACAAAGCTTGAAAGCATTTCCAGTGTGCTCTTACTAAATTGAGGTTCTTTCCACATCTCAGCTCACAGACAGCCTTAGAGGAGGAAGAAGGAGCTACTTGTGGACACAATGTGTTGTCCCAAGGATATCCATTGTCTGATTTCCTTATAGAACACAAACGAGGAAGATTTTCTGCAGCAGAGAGGCTCATACACTAAAAGTTATAACCATCTTTGGCTCTTAGCAATTATTCTATCGAGGGGAGCCAATGCCATATGGGACTTTATTACGGCCCCCACCACTGCAAATGACCTTACACCCATTTTCTTGAAGTGCAAGTTAAATGCACATTCAAGAAAATAAAGTAGATATCATTTTTGAGCCACCAAGAGACTTCCCTTGACCTTCTATGATGGCCAATCTTAACTGTCAGCCTGCCTGGCTTAAGAAATGCCTTGGAAGTTGGTAAAATGCACCTCAGGGTGCTCCCACAGACAATTTGACAAGGAGGGATTTGACCTCACGAATGAATGCACCCCTTGATGCAGTCAGTGTGTGATGGTATATTTGGGAGATTTGAGAAGTAGAGATGAGCTCCAGCTGGAGGAAGGAGTTGACTGGGTTGTCCTTGAGGCACTATATATTGCTGTGCTCCTGCCCTGTAGACTGACTGCTCCCTGGCTACAATGAGGTGGACATTTTCTTTTCCTTCCCTCCTGTTCCTACTATCAAGATGGACTGACTTCATATTCCTCAGAAACAGAGTCATATGACCACGAACTGAGACCTCTGAACTATGAGCTAAAATATATCTCTCCTCCTTTTTCTAAGTTGTTTTTCTAGATTGATTGATTGATTCTTTTTTTATCCATTTTCCCTTTAAAATTTGGCGTGTGTGTGTGTGTGTGTGTGTGTGTGTTACATACAACTTACATTCAGAGAGAGAGGTCTTTACTTGATTTTCTCTAGAAATGTCCTTAAAGTCACACTCAGTGGTATACCTCCTGTGTGATTACAAATCCAGTCAAGTTGATATTCCTTCCAAATTCCTTCCATATCTCTAGTCCTTTAAATTTGTATTAACAGTTACTTCTCTCTCTGATCTCTGCTACACCTAGGAAAGGGCTGAGCATATAGTTACATTATATCTGCACTGATTGAGTATTTAGGAATATTTTCTTGTATGTAAAACATTATAAGAATTTGAGTCTCCAGGACTCCAGGACTTGGCATAGGTGTTATCTGCTGACTAATACATGTTGGTACAAATTGACATATTTTAATGTTCCTAAATTGCCTCCAACAAGTTGATTGTTGTAGCTCATTAGATAATAGACCATTTATAATCTTGTACAGAGAGACTGTGTCCAGCTAAGCTGCTACTCAGTAAATTCCCATAGCTTAGCCATAGGAAGGAGAGTCCTCTGGAATGATGAAGAGCATTTTCAGCCCTGATTTTACCACAGCTGCTTGGTGTTTATGGCTAACTTGCTTTATCTCCCTAAGAGTTATTTCAGTTTTGTATCTAAAAGTGAAATCAGTTGATTCATAAGGCTCTATTTAGCTCTGACATTGAATGGGTGGTGGAGGTAGGTCTCTCAGAATTCATTTTAGATCTTCGCTCAGAATTCATTCTAGATCTGATAGGTTAAATTCTGGGCTTGGAGTGATTTGTGAGACAGTCGGGTTTCTAGAGCTGGAGCAGCTACCTTTGACAAGTTTGGGGGACATGGGCTCAATGGGCCAAAATGTCTTAGCTTACAGACCTCATGGGTGCCTCCTCTCTCTTTGTCTCTCAGTGATGGAGATTCTAGGGGACATTGTATGGTAAAATGGGGGAGGACTTAATTTTAATACATTGCATATATGTATAAAACTCTCAAAAACAAATTGCAAAATGAAGCCATGCCTTCCCTGCAGTTCTGGTCACTACTTCCTCTGGATGTAGCAGGGACTTGCAAACAAATATTTTTCTGTATATGTGATGCTCCTGTAAAAGTCAGTGATGTTGTAGAGTTATCAACAGGCTTGTTACCTTCTACGAAAAAGTCATAAAAGTAAAAGATTTCTCTGCAGATGTTCTCTTGTTCACACAATTTTACTCTGACATACCCTCTCCCCATTGTAGGTCTCCTGGTCCTGTTGTCCCCAGTGGCTATCTCTTTAACTCTTTTACTTCAACTTGTAGTCACTATTAATGAAACTCCTTTTCTGTTTTTTTTTTTTTTTGATCAGTGGCTTTTAAAAATTAAGTTACCTATTTGCTTTATATCCCGATCACAGCTTCTCTTCCCTCCTCTCTTCCTAGCCCCCCACCCCACCCCAACTCCTTCTCCTCTCTCCTCAGAAGAGGGGAGGCCTCCCATGGATATCAACTAGCCTTGGCATATCAAGTTGCAGCAAACTAGGCATATCTTCTGTTGAGGCTAGATGAGGCAGCCCAGTGGGAAGAAAGTTCCCCAAAGGCACACAATATAGTCAGAGTCAGCCCCTGCTCCTGCTTTAGGAGTTCTACATAAAGACCCAGCTGCACAACTGTTACACATGTGCAGAGTGCCTTGGTCTGTCCTCCATGGTTGGTGGTTCAGTCTCTATGAGCCCTTATGGGCTCAGGTTAGTTGACTCTGTAGGTTTTCTTGTGGTGTCCTTGACCTCACTGGGTCCTTCATCTTCTCCTGGTTTTAAAGGGAAGGCTTCCCCCCAGCCCCCGACTCTTTAAGGCCTTATTGTGTTGTCTTTGATTTAGTCCTATCTCTACCCCTCCTAATGCACTTTTACCTTTAGGCCTTATCATGGCCTCCATTATTGGGAGGCTCTTCCTCCTTTTATGCAGCTCATTTTGAAGGGTCATTGGTCTCAGATCCTTCTCCAGGTGCCAATTGAACCTGCAGTGTTCCCACTCTCATGGGACTTTGCCATGAGAATGGAACAATCCCCATGGACCCATTCTCATTTCCTACAAATAATTCATGTCACCGGAGTTTTCTGTGATGGTCTAAAGTAGAGAGAAAGCAGAAGAAATGACAGTTCCTTACTCCAAGAACCCAGATGTAGTACAAAGGTGTCTAGTTTAGTGAGACTGTGGGGCTTTGTACCTCTTAGTAGATAGCTTGGAAAAACTGACTTTCATGTGTCCTTGGCTTTACAGCATCTGACCTAGGAAGTCCTTTCTACTCCCAAAAGTCATTTGAGCCATTGTTGGTATAATATTTTTTTTTTTTTTTAATGTATACACTTTACCCTTGTTCATTCAAATACTGATTTCTCCCCCACCCCACCCCCAACTCTCTGGTTTCAATCCGGATATTTCATTGTGATACTCATTCTAAGCATCCTGTCTCAACTCTTATGTAAACAGGAAAAATAAAGCAACTAGACACAATGTTGAGCAGGGAGGAGCTAGAGGACAGGAAAGAAGGGAGGAGCCAGAAGGAAGGAGAGGAGTGGAAGGAGAAGGAGGAGAAGGCAGGAGAGGAGAGCAGAGTTGGAAGAGAGATCTTGGAGGACATGGAGCATGAACCACACCTAAGATTTCACAAAAAGCAAGTATAATGTGGGAAATCTAAATGTTAGGAAACTGAGGGCTTGGAGGTTTAGGAGGGAGTAAATATTGCCCAGCATTGTATTCTAGGTTAACTAAAAACCCAGTCTCTGTGTGGTGATTTGGTTTCACAGCCGCTGAGGATTAACAGCAGCGTTACTAGAAGATAAATCAATAATAAATATTAATCGTCACCTACAACAAGCCATCCTCTTTGGGTTCCTTTCAACTCACACAGAGAAGTTTGTTGCATCGGCCCATGCTTTTAAGTTAGAGCTGAAAAATGATTAATTTTTTTTAACCTTTTATTTGCAGAGAAACTTCTGGTGTTTCTAATTTAGTTTCAGAGTAGAAAGTAAAAGTTGGAAGAATTGGGTGCTGGGACAGCAGGTTGACATCTTAATTTCAGATACTTGCTTTTTATAAAATGTGTTCTGCTGCCAGCCTGCCAGCCAGCCAGCCAGCCAGCCAAGCATTTCCCTGAAACTAGATTTCACTTCCAGTCTGAGGGGAGTATGGGGAGCCAGACACGAAGAGCTGGGATGCTGTAAAATCAGCTGGCAGAGAAAGTCTGAGGGGCCCATTTCTCCTGATAGAAACAGTCTCTGCCTCTGTTTTCTAAGAGGTTTCTAAATTGAAAATGTCCATTTTTCTCACAAGGAGTCCATAACTGGTATACTATTTCCTGACCATGAATGTCTGTAAACATATCCTCTGGGAACTCCTGATCCAGGGGAGCTGTGTTGTTTGCTGTGTGATTTGAGGAACGAGAGCCAATTTCTATGTTAATTGCCAAGGACAAGGAAATAAAAGTTACACCAAAAGTCACAAAAATGAATCAAAGGTTTTTCCTGCTTACATTCTAGCTATCATGGGATATGTACTCCCAAGCTATGAAGTGGGAGAGAGACATAATGAAGCCCAAGTTTACATTATATGGCAGGAATTGTAGTACATAGGCATTTGATATAGTATCACAATAGTGCTGACATTAAGATAATTATATATGTGTATATTTTCTTGTAGCAGTTAGTATATAATAGAATGTGGGTTCAATTATTATAAACTCTCTACATGTGATTTTACTTGATCCTTAGAAATGCTTTAGAGTAGAGCTCATTTGTTGAAGAAAAAGCCAAGGTTTAGAGAAGCCAGTGATCTGCTGGAAATGACAAAGCAAGAAGGGTTTACAGCCTGACATGAGTAACTCTGAAGCCCTTAAATGCCACATGATGGTTCACATTTTTCATCAGCATCTTCATTTTATAGGTAAGAGGACTGGGATTTGAAAAGTGTTGACTTTGCTCTGAGGCTACACCTTAGGATGTCAAATACTGATGTCAAGCCCTGTCCTTCATACTGTTGTGTCTCTACTGATAATAAACCTTCACTGTGTCACGTGGTTACTAAAGGAATGCCTCAAATGTAAGAGACAGTTATTTTAATCTTTTTTTCAGCCAAGAGAGGCATACACAGCACCAACACAATAAATACTCTATAGTTGGAGGAAAGAATTAACCCACATTTTAATCTACCAGTTATATTAATCTTCTTTCTTTTCAGTGCTCTGAACATTGTTCATGTATTTTGGAAGTCAACTGACATCTGAGTCTAGGGTTGGTTCAGATGGCTGGACAAATAACACAGGTGGGAATGCAGCTGTACCTCTTCCCAGAGGCAAAAGGAGAGGTTTCTTTTATTTCTCAAGTCACATTTCCTTTCTCAATCGGCAGTGGTCCTATAGAAAAACATAGCTGCCTGAGACTTATGTGAAACCTGCCACATGAGAGAAGCAAGCAGGCTCTCAGTGTGAGCCATGGTTCCCCACCATGACCTCTGATTGCCTGTGGTGACAGATAACAGCAGAAATGAGCTGTTTGTTGGCTTAAAGAACACCAAGCAAACTCAGAATGTGCTAACTGGTCTTCCTTGATCTGAGGAAAATAATTGTTATCTATTTGCTAAAGTACATATGTTTGTTCCACTAACACAGTATTTATAGACTTTCACCAGGGACCCTCTGTGAAGAGGAATCTGTAAGCTGTCATTGGATGTTACACTTGGGTAGCCCTGGCTTTGGATGTCACAGGTGCGACTGGCAAACAGCATTGCATCTGGGACATAACTAATAGTTCTAGCCTCAGTTTCCTAATCTTGAAGACAGGAGGCTGTTTTTTTTTTTTTTTTTTTTTTCCAATGCAGTTTATTCAGGAACCTTGAACAATCCTCGGACCCTGGGGAAAGCCAGCCCACAGCTTAAATAGCCTCTGGGTAGCCAACCCAGGCATGCCACGTGGGCAATGCAGATAGGTCCACATACATGGAAGCAAGCCAGATCCTCAGCCTTAGCCAAATGTGGAATTGTTCGTGACAGAGAGCACTCACCATCGGGAAGGTGGAAGGTGGAAACCAGCTGACAGGAGGCTGTTTTAAAGAATGAAATAATCTACATACTGCAGAACAAACACACAGTAAATGTCAGCTACAGTTATAATGACTGGGATATAAACTCGTTAATGATTCATTCCCCTCTCTCAAGCTGTTTTTCTGCTACACTTAGTTGTCTCTGTGTCTACATAATAAGTGTGGGAGAAAAACCTTTTAAATTCATTAGCATCAGTTATCAAAGTGAATCAAACTTTCAAAGGGGAGGGGAGGCATATAGTCTTTCAAATTGAGCCTTTTCAAGTTAATAAAATTTCTCTTTCAAGATTACTGAGCTTTAATTGACAAAATTTGTAGGTATTTATGGCATGAAGTGTTAAAATAATACAGTATCACAATCCAGCTAATCGACAGGCCTATCACTTCCCACACATCTAAAATCTGCTTCTTTAATAATTTTTTGAGTACATATTGTATCAACGACAGCCTTTTGCTGTGCAACCCATTTGCCAAGCTTCTTCCTCCTGTCTAGCTGAGACGGTACCTGGTGCTCAGCCTGTTTCTCAGACCAGCCTGACCTCTGCTAGCCTTGGTAACTTCTCTACTTTTTGCTAAATAGTCCACATAGTAAGATAATGTTATATGTTTCTGTGCCTGCCTTGTTCATCTGATATAATGTCCTCTAGATTCATCCATTTCATCACAAGTGACTGGATTTCCTTCTTTTAAAAGGCTTAATCATATTACAGTCTGTACCTGTGAGTGACTGTGTATAAGTGTACATATGTGTCTGTAATGTGATATGTATGCATTATGTGATGTGGAAGAAACTAATATATATATTACATATATATATTATGATACATATATATATGATTTTTATCTATAACATAATATATAGATACAGGCTTAATACACCAGTAAGATCAAAAGAAAAAGTAAGTAATTGGATTTCAACAAATTTAAAACTTTTGTGGTACAAATTAGTCCATTGAAAAAGTGAAAATGTAACTCCCAGAATGAGTAAATATTTGAAAATCATATATTTGAGAAGGGAGATTTGCCTAGCATATGCAAACATTCTTACACTTCAATAGCAAAATGATAAATAATCCAGTTATAAAAATGAGCCAAAGATCTAAACAGATGCTTCTCCAAAGATTCAAAGGTAGCCAATGAGCACATGGAAAGAGGCTCACTGTGCATATGGAATGCAAATTAAAACCACAATGAGATAATGCTTTACAAACATGCTGAAAGGAGGCCAGATGAAAAGCAATATTGGTGAGGGGTAGAGAAATTAAACACACATGGTGGTAGGTATGTGAAATATTGCAGCCACTTTAGAAAACACCTCAGCAGCTCCTCAAAATACTAAGCTTATAGTTTTCGTGTGACCCAGAAATTCCATTCATTCACAAGTATGTACTTGAGAGAAATGGAAGACAGACCCGGGTTGAGGCACAGACATAAATGTTCACAACAACTGTGATAGTGGAAATGTGGGAAGATGCAAATTTACATGAACTAATTGTAAATGAGTCCAGTATGGTATATTCTCACCAATGGGATATTATTTGACAATACCAAGGAATAGTCTTGGTACCTACTACATTTTGAGTGGTCTTGAAACCATTTACATTAAGTGAAAGAAGCTAGGTGTAAAGTATCATATGCTGTATGATACAATATATATGAAATAGCCAGAATAGGATAATTGATAGAAACAAAGAGAAGGGTGCAGATAGGGTTATCATGGGGAGCAATGTCAATGGATACAAAATTTATTTTGAGAGACATATATTGGGGTGATAGTTGCCCAACTCTGTGAGGGTCTCAACATCTCCAAATCACAGCTGAAATGAATCGACTGCACATTAAGTGAGTTGTACCTCAGTGAAGCAGTTAAAAACAAAAATGAAGATAGTGTCCTATGTTTTTTACAAGTCAAATTATGCAAAGTCTTCTACCTGTGTCAGGAAATGAAACGGAAATGAGCCATTCTTCCCACAGTCCTTTCTACTGAGTAGACCAACTCTACTCAGCGCTTTGCTATCTTTGCTGTAATCATGTCATGAATATTTAGCTGTTGCTCTCATTAGACATTTGGACTGTTCTGAGCCTGGCATTTGATGTTGCAGTATTTATACACACGACACACACAAATGCACACACACATGCACCCCTCCCCCTTCAAAACCATATTTATGCTTGGGTAGCCCTTTGGGACAATTACTGGAGGGTGTTACTCTCAGTTAACCTGAATCTGACCATTTAGGCTAGGCTGGCTGGCCATTAAGCTTCTAAGATCCTACTGTAGTTGCGCCACAACAATAGGGTTACAGGCACATGTGGTCATGCCTGGATTTTATATGGGTGCTGGGGATTTAGTGGGGATTCAAGCTTTCATGTTTATGTAGAAAGCATTCTTACCTACTGAGACATCTCTCCAGCCACATACGCATTCATCCATCCATTTATCCACCTATCCATACATCCATACATCTATACACCCTAGCCATCAACTTACTTTTCTTACGTTTTTCTTTTTCTCTCTTGCCCTCTCTTCCTTCACTCTTCCTTCTTTTCTTCCCCTAACTCCTTTGCTCACTTGCTTCCTTCCTTCCTTCTTCCCTCCCTCCCTACCCATCTTTCTTTCTTTCTCTTTATTTTTTCTGCATCCCTGGCTGGCCTACAACTCTCTCCCCTCCCCTTCCTCCCTTCCTCTCCCACCTCCCTTCCTCCCTCCCTCCCTCTCTCCCTCCCTTCCTCCCTTCCTTCCTTCCTTCCTTCCTTCCTTCCTTCCTTCCTTCCTTCTTTCTTTCCTTCCTTCCTGCTTTTTCTTTTTCTTTCCTTCTTTCTTTTTTTTTCTTTCTCTTTTTTCTTTTGAGACATAGTGTCACTCTGTATCCCTGGCTGGCCTATAATTCACTACATAGATCAGGTGACCTCACACTCAGAAATCTTCCTGTTTCTTTCTCCTGAGTGTTGAAATAAAAGGTGTGTGCCATCATGCCCAGTACCCTGTGTAATCTTTAAAACTGATTTTTCCTGGTTAGGATGCAAATAAAAGAAAATCTCACACACTCCTTTGGTGTGTGCATGTATGTGTGTGCACCATGCTGAGGGCCAACTCAAGACCTTGTATATGTTAGGGTAGTGCTATACTTCTGGGCTCAAGCTTCAGACCCTATATTTACTACTTCATGCACGTGGACTTCCTTTTTTGGCTCTTGTTGATGTTTGTAACCTAAGGAGGGAACCCGTAGGACTTTGCATATGTTGAGTGAGCATTCTACTTCTGAGCTCCATCCCAGCCTTTTGGATTGGTCAAAGATAAAAAGGCTCATCTTTATTTATTTGTTCAAAAGGGCAGAAACTGTTCCTACTTCCCTCCACTATTTGAAACTCCACTTGAAGTTATATGCAACATTTCGTGAATTGTATGTATTTAGGTCAATTTCTAGACTATTTTATTCTGATGATCTATCATTTTGGTTGCATTACTAGAGTGTTTTCATTTACTGTAGTTTCAGAATGTCTTCATAGTTAATAGTTCCCATCAGTTTTCTTTTCCAGAAACATTTTGTCACTGGTCAAGATCAAGTGTCTACTTGTTTTGTTAAGGTCGTAGAAATATATCTTTTTGGTAGTAACATTTAAGAATCAGCATCTAAATAATGACTTGTCTTAGGTAGAATGTTTTTTCATGTATCTGAATTATATTGAACAACTTTCAACAGAGTTGGCAAGGTTCCCTTCACATAGGTCTGTGTGTTTCTTTTGTTTACTGTAAGTATTCCTTGTCATGTAACTGGCATCTTCATTTTTCCATTGTGTTTCTCCTCTTATGACTGCTCTGTAAAAATGATGCTTATGTTTTAAATCTTAAATTAATAACCAGTAACTTTTCCAAAGCACCTTAGTGATGTTAATATGTTTCAGCTAGTTCTCTTCTGTAACTGAATTTTATAGTCATGCACTTGCACATCTGGAAATACTTAAAATTACTGACCTTCATAATAGATATTGCATATAGAAACATATCTGTACATTTCCCATCCGTTTTGGCTTTTCTTTCTTTCTCTCTCTCTCTCTCTCTCTCTTCTTTCTTTCTTTCTTTCTTTCTTTCTTTCTTTCTTTCTTTCTTTCTTTCTTTCTCTTTCCTTTTTTTTTGTAATGGTGTTAAATGGAAGTGGAATCAATGGGGGCATTTCTAAAGGAGTTTCTGTCTCCAGTGAAAATCTCTCCCTATTCATCATTAAGCACAATCCTGGATACATCTTCATAATATCGAACCATCCTGTGCTGCATGCCAGAAATGATAAGAACATCTTTTTATCCCTTTACTTCAAATGCTTGCCTTGTGTAGAATGACAGCAGACTGCAGAGCAGGACAATAGGGGTGCCTGCCGGGGGCTGAGGACAATCAGAGCAAACCAGTAGCCCCTCTCTAAAATGCAGAGCTCATACAGGTTCCAGAGGTCTCTGGACACCAGTCCACTCTGTCAGGCTTGATGGGAGGCTCGTGATGGATGCTTGCTTTCTCCTTGCACTTTTCTACAAGGGGTGCAGCTCCACAGGCCCGTCCTGGGATTCACCTGAATTCCATAACCAACATCATAGCATGTGCTCCCTCTCTATGTATGTTGTAGCGAGAGCACCTGTGAGCTTTCCTGGCTGTCAGTCAGCAGTGACCACACACTGTGCAGATCCCAGTGGGAAGCAGGCACAGGGCTTGGCGAGACAGCACAGGCCAAACATCCCGCAAGCTTCTTCTGCCACTGCTGCCTCCCCTAGAGCTCCACTAACAAGCTCCTGGTGAGCATGCCATAACTGGTGGTTGGAATGAGAATGGCCATAGACTACTGTAGTTAAACGCCTGGTCCCCAGCTAGTGGAACTGTTTGGGAAGAATTAGGCGTGGCCATGTTGGAGGAGGTATGTTACTGGAGGTCAGACTTAAGGTTCCAAATTCACACAATTCCCAGTCAGCTCCCTCTTTTTGTCTCCTGCAGTGCCACCCCTGCCTGCCTGTTTGCTGTCCTGCTCCCCACTATGGTGGCCATGGACTCAGTCACAGGTATCACCCTTCCTTGCTGAAAACAAATGAGCATCTTTTACATTACCATGACATGTCAGCAAACTCTTCAGAGACCCCATGGGCACAACAGGGTGCCTTCCCCCCAGGCATCCTTTGCTTTAATGGCTAGAAACTGCATCATATACAAATGACTCTAGGTTGCTTTGTAGGCAGCACCACCCTCCTCTAGAGAAGTATATGTGAGGGTTATTTAGAATGCCTGCTCACTGGTGTTGCCTTTGATATGGCCGTTTACCACCTGTATCCCAACAGCTCTAATCACCTTGAGATGATGATGTTGTGAGCTTCTGATACCATTATTCTTGTGTGTTATCGATTCCATTTACTTACAGCCCAGGAAGTAAGCCCAAGTGCAATCTTCAGCCCCTTCTACACATAGAAGATTGGTGCCCTGGTCAGATCCTAGGTGAAACCCAGCTGGGACCAGAGAAAGCTGAATATGTGGAAGCTCCATGCAACCATGCATTCTGCTGCCACTGGCTGATGGAGGAGTTGAAGACCTGGTGGGGCTTTGCTGAGAAGACCATACTTCAGTTATGAGATGTGAAGTGATCATGAACCCACGGGATCTTTAGGTCATAAACACAACTAGAGACATATGCAGGGATTTGTCCTGGATGGACTTGAAGTTTGCTCAAGCTGGCTGGGATAGATTAACATCTCTTTGAAAAGATACTGCAAAACTACAAATGTGTACATATAATTTTATCATTAGTAGCTCAGTCTATAGTTATGCCATGGTTTGCTCTAATTACACACATGTTCTGGCACAAGATTGATAGTTTGTGATTCTATTTTCTCTTCAGTAGAGGAATAAAGGGGAAGCCTCTGTTCCTCTACCTCCAGCAGGAAAAAACCCACTATGAGAGACCTTCTTGTAAAGTTAAAATTCCTTCTTTTTCTTAGAATCCAATTATTAAGTTAAATCATAGGAAATTATTATTTTTACATCAAATAAGGTCAAATATTAAGACTCTTTGTGGTTCAACCTAATATTTGAATGAAGTTTATGCACTGTGACCTGAATTATTCTTTTGCTTTCAGATATCATATATTTAATAAGTTTTTTTCCTCATTAAAAAAATGAGTACAAATAAGCAAGATCTGAGCTGGGGTGCTCTTCCTCTGCTCCTGTGGTGACAGGAACTAGCAATTCTGTGGAGAGGGTGCTGATATGACTCCACTGAAAGAGCCACAAAAGAGCGTCCAGTAGCCAGTCACTCTCTGCTATACAGAAGAGAAAAGCAGAGAGGCAGTCATAGGCCACAGGCTGGAATTCCTAGTCCAGTGACCTCATGGCTCAAGCATGGGCATGATAAATAAAACTTAAGGCATACCTGGAGTCAGATTAGTTATATTTCTTGGAGTTAGGGACCACCCCATCTGCCTCTAGTTTTCAGCTATAATCAGGTCTCGGGCTGAGTACACAGTGTTTCCCAGGCAGAGTTGCCTGAGGAGCAGCAGACGGTCTGTATTCCTGTGTCTACAGTTTTAGAGTCTACCAGCCAAGGACTAAAACGAGTCAGAAAACCATTGTATTGCTCTTGAACTTGCAGAGAGAACTTTTTTCCCTTTTGTTACTTCCTAAGCAATTAAGACTAACAACTATTTACACAATGTTGACATTCTGTTGCAAGTTTTAATCTAGAGGTAACTAAGTCTATAGGAGAGTGTATGCAACTTGTATGCAATACTGTGCTTTTCCGTGTAAGGGACTTAAGTAAGCATGTGCAGATTTTGGTATCCATGGGAGTCCTTAAACAAGCTTCTGAACATAATGAGGAATGGCTGCGTAGAAACAGAAAAACAAAACTCTTTTTATGTAACTAACATAAAAAGAATAGGCATTATTATGGAAAGTTAGGATAAAGGAGGGTTACACTAATGAGACGGTATTGCGTGTGACTGTATATCTATTTTAACAAAATAAAAGCTTTCAGGGCACATATATTTAAGCCGTAGATGCTTTCTGTACTCTTGGTTTAATGTATGTGGATGCTGATATTATGTGAGGTAAAGTGTTAGCTTAAGTCATACAAGTGTCAGTAGCTGCACTCCAACCTCAGGGCCCTTCCTATTCTCTCTTCTCCATGAGAGCTGTGTCCAAAACAGCCTTGATCAGGCAGCCAGGTTAATGTGTTCATTTGGTTAAACTAGTTGCCCAAAGAGTCACATTTGTCCTAATCTCCAGTCTCAGAATGTGACTTTTTGAAGACAAGATCCACAGAAAAACGCAGCTAAAATGAGATCAGTAGAGTTAACACTAATTTAACACAACTTTCATCTTTATAAAAGGAAAATTTGAACACAGAAACATATCTAAATCAAAGGAAAGCAATGTGCAGAGGCAGATGGAAAAGACAGTGTTAGACAGAGTTAGGAAGTTGTGTGGGACTAGTCAGAGATGATGTGCTCTCTGGGAATGTGGCCTAGCCAGAAGAGTCTAGGCCACAGAGGAAGTGCAGTTGAGGGCTGTGGAATCCTTTCTTTTCCCCTCTCTGCTTCCAGGTTTCTGATGTAAGGGAGGTTGCCATGGCACACTTCTGTCATATATTGCACTGTAGGTTTCAACCTAATGGAGATTAGACTGGAATCTACCATGAACTATGAGCTCAAAGTTTAATTGCTATATCTTTATAAGTTAATTATCTCCTAGATTTGTTATAGTGACAGAAAACTGACTAAATGCAATGACCAACCACCTACATGCCAAAGACAGTGCCTTGGAACACCTGTCCTCACTGATGGAATCAACCTAGCACTTGACTTCTGGCCTTCTGTATGTGCTACTCAATCCACTTTGTTTGTGATTCTGTTATGACAACTTTAGCCAACCCATAAACCATCTTCTGCCACTAATTATCAAGAAACAGTTTCCCTAGACTTAATGAAATCTATTTAATTTGCTTTGTCACATAAGAAAGTCCTGAATGTCATTCCAAAGGTATTTTATAGGTATGAAAACATGAGAAACTAGATTGCTATAATTCTAATACAGACTATGTTACCCTGAGAAAGAAACAGAGATACCAATGGACACAATTGAGCAATCTGCCTGAAATTATAGAAGTTGTGCATCCTTTCTATTTAGAAATATTTGAAAGTCAATTTTGATCTGCTTCCACCAAATGGCTGTGTTGGTGAGAGCTTCACCAGCCTGTGACTCAGTGCCATTTCAAATATTATTTTTGGATTGCAGGGTCCTCGAAGGGGCAAATGAAATGCCAGAACTCTGCAGATTTGCATTTGGATAACCCTGCAACAGTGACATAAACAGCAAAGGGCAGTGTGATTGCTGGGTTATGGCCAGAGGAAAAGCACAGAGATAAATAAAAGGGAAACGTATTAACATGATATTTTATGGAAATTGAACTTTTATGGGGCTCTACAGAAGTCCTTAGTGACCCATAAAATTTTCTACCTTTGAAGTGTTTTATGGAATTCACAGAACAGCTTCCAATACAAATTCTGACGTTCTCGTGGGGCTTTGTACATATCTTTCAATTTATAATGCATACAAATATAACTTAAACGAACATTCTCAACACAGTGTAATTTCCTCTTTTACTGACTTTGATTTCTGAGGAATATCAAGATACTGGTGGTAAGTATAATAAATTTATTTGCCTTTAGATATACTTGCTTAAAGCCTCCACTGTCAACTTTTATTTTGCCATTATAAACTAAAGATGTAAGAATGAAATGTACAATTTCATGAAAGAAAAGATGAACTTCTGGTCATATTTATTTGTTTGTTTGTTTATTAGATTATTTTGAATTTATGTGGTGAATTAAGCCTCAGTCAGTTGGGGTGTGTCAAACTGGGTTATATTCCTGGAACTTTCATAAATATTGTTTACATTTCTTCAGTGAAGTATCACTTGTTGTCATCTGGTTGTCTAGGAAATTATTCAACAACAAAGCAAGGTAAATTCAGAAGAGGCAGAAATATTATGTTCAGTTCATTCCCTCTCTATATACATATGGCTCCACTTTGGGAATGAAAATAGTGACCTCCAACTTCATTAAAGAAAGAACATTATTTTTCATTTAACCAAAGCCAAGATAGGGTATGAGAGAGAGTAAGAGTTGGGTGTGGCCATGCATGCCTGTAATCCTAGTACTGGGGAGACAGAAGCAAGCAGATTGCTGTGAGTTCAAGGCCAGCCTGGTCTACAAAGTGAGTCTAGGACAGCTAAGGCCACGCAGAGAAACCCTGTTTCAAAAAACAAACAAACAAAAGTGAAAGAGAGAAAAGGAGGGAGGGAAGTAAGGAGGGAGGATAAAGAAAGGAAGGAAGGATTGAAGGAAGGGGAGAAGGAAGAAAGGGAAAGAAAGAGAGGGAGGGGTAGAGAGAATTCAATCTTATTACTTCAAGCGGGAGTAAACAGAAGATACCAGAAAAGATGCTCTGGGTTATGATTAGCAGTGCATGCATACTAGGAAGATGTATGTGAGTAAGTGTTGATGGGGCTCATGGTGGGTCATCCCCAGAGTGCAGACCTTGACGCTGAAGAAAATAGCAGTGGTAGGAAGGGCCCTGTGACTATCTCATCTCCCTTCTCCCTGAAGCTGGCTGTGAGAAAATTCCTATGTCTCGAGACCTTCATTCCAGAACTTTCCTCCACCTGTTCAGAGGAAAAGAAACATCTACAGTCACAGACACCACATGGGGATGAAAACCCACAAAGCCCCTCAGTTTACCCCTTTTGACCACCATGCTTGTATTTGTCCAATCACACTTCTGTCCACTCTTATTAAACTTAGCATAGATACAGAAGTTTGAACACTTCTTGAGTCCTCATTTCAGAAGGCACCAGTGTCATGTAAAACTTAAATTACACAAAGAAGTATGTTCTTTTTCTTGATAATCTGTCTCTTGCCATCAACGTCTCAGGTAAGAACCCAGGGAAGGGATATGATCTTTCTTCACACTGTGCTGGTCTGGCATCCCTACCTATGTGGCAATACTTAGCATTTTGATGCTATAGGTCTTCTCTAGGAGATGGAAATTCCTTGTTTGCCTTTGTGGTGGTTTGAACAAGAATATCTCCCATAGACTCATGTGTTTGAATGCTTGGCCCATAACGAGTGGCACTATTAGGAGGTGTGGCTTTTTTTTAAGTAGATGTGGCCTTGTTGGAAGAAGTCTGTGATTGTGAGGACAGGCTTTGAGGTCTTGGATACTCAAGCTAAGCCCAGTGTGGCTCACAGTTGCTTCTGCTGCTCTTGGATCAAGATGTAGAACTCTTAGCTCCTTCTACAGCACCATGTCAGTCTGCATGCTGTCATGATGATAATGGACTAAACCTCTGAAACTCTAAGCCAGCCTCAATTAAATGTTTTCTGTTGGCATATTTTTAATAATCTCTTCTATTTACATTTCTCATATCTCTTTTTCCCTATTCCATAATCTCAATCATTCCTGGTATGAAATCTGTGTTGGATCAACACCTTTCAGAAGACAAATGACTTTACCAAAGTAGATGGTGGGCTTAGCTTCCTCAGTACTACCCATTTACTGAGTGAGTTTTGTTTACTTTCTCAGCACTGACTTTATTATCTTTGCCTTTGAGCAAGCTGTATTCAACTATGCCTCCCAGTTCTAGGCTATCAACATCACCAGAGAACTCACTATAATGGAAAAATATTTCCTTATCATGATTAGCTGTTTCAATAACTCCAAAATTACCTTTCAGAGTTGCTACATAACCCAAGAGCTCCAAGAAAGAAGGCTGCTAGTGCTCCCCACTGCTGCTCCTGATAGCTGTTGATACAGTTGAATGAGAAGAGTTGGAGAGATACTCAAAGATTGGACTTGTCCCAAGGAACCTGATGACCCTAACCAGTAGGACATAGTGAAAGAGAACTCTACCCCCCTCTTCCTACTAACCTTTCTCTCCTACCTGGTATTGGGGTGTTGAGACTGGGGTGGAGAAGGGAGGAAGAGTCATAAGAAACCAGAATGAAATAGAGTATGCCAACAGTTTTTTTTTTTTTTGTAAGAGTTGCCATGGTCATGGGCTCTCCTCACTGCAATGAAAGCCCTAACTAAGACAGCCATTTCAGTCCCTTTCTCTTCCACAGTAGAACTCTTTCCTCCAGAGTGCCAGTCCATGAACCACTATAGGGCTGTGAGTGGCTGGGGTAGAATCCCATGTCAGGTCTCAGGAGGCTGGATAGTTTGGACAACTCACCCAGAGCACTTTCTTGGGGTTTGCTATATGTAATGCCTGTACTTTTTGTATACTTAAAGTGTTATTTCAGGGATAGGATTCAAGTCTAAACATGAACTTCATTATGTTTAATACTCATCTTAGACTTGTAACCTGAGGGTAAATATTGCACAGTGTTGTTAGTCGTGCATCTGTCCTTTGACTTCCTAGGGAAATGTGAACAAGTGTCTATTCATCTAGGATAGGAAACTAACAGACCAAAGTAAGGAGCCACCAAATTCCTGAGCCAATATCATGAGCCAGTGAGTTTTATGGGGGTTATTTATAAGAATATGGATGATATGTTACTTAAAGGTGCAGAAATGACTCAGAGATAGCTGCATCACCAAAGCAGGAGTGAGAGCTCATGAAAGCTGGAAGCCTAGAGCACACTGCAGAGCATGCAGGCAACTCAACAGGCTGGAGGGTAGCCTTCCAGGTATCCCACCCTGTTCTGGATGCTCAGCTGGCCTCTGCCTCTTGCAAACTTCTTGGCTACTTTGAGCCTCTTTTAGGCAGCTCAACTTTTCAAAGGGTGGTCCTCAGCAGCCATTACAGCTTACTTATTCTTGGGAGGGAGGGGCTTAGTTAACGTGGTCAGTCTCACTTCCTGATTGGTTTACTTGCTGAAATTCCATTCAGGAGGAAATGCTTGCACATTGGCTATTCTGCTAATTGGCTTCCCCCTCAATGTCTGCCTTCTTAACAAGATGGAAGGTTTTAACAGAAACTGCTCTGTGACAGGAACTGTAACCTGTCACATAAGGTCAAGTGCAGAATTTTCTATTTGTATTGCCAGATCAGTGTTCAAAAACTCTGGAGTTTTGGAATACTTACATTTTCAGATTTTTAGACTTGAGATCTCCAATCTAAGTGTCTCATGAAAGGACATACTTGGAAAGAGACAGCCTGTCAAGTCAGCGGGGGTGGGGGGGGAAGGACAGCAGGAAATGGAAAGTACCTAGCAGCACTCCAGCCTTGCCATGGCACCATGGCCAGAAAGTATTTCATGTTGTCTCAACAAATCTGAATTTCTCACCCTTACAGCTGAACCAACCAGTTAGTTTTTCTGTTTCATTCTCACATTTCCCCCAAACAAAAAAAGTAATTTCAGAATGAATGAAGGCAGAGCTGCTTTTTTAAAGTCCTGTCAAAAGTATATTTGACTTAGCCTATATTCCATACAGCCCACTTCCCCCAGCCTACCTCCCTCCAGGCTACCTCCTCCAGCCCACCTCCCCTAGCCTACATCTCACCCACTCAGTTTACAACCCACTCAGCCTACCTCCATCTTGGCCTTCTGGTTTGTGGTCAAGTTAGCAAACAAATGTGGCACTTGTCTTCCTTCTGTTATCATTATGTCTACATAATGATATACAGACTAACAGAATAGATGCATAAACAAGACCCAACAATCTGTTGCATACAAGAAACATACCTAAATCACAAAGATAGACATTACCTGAGAGTAAAGGGCTGGAAGACAGTTTTCCAAGCAAATGGACCCAAGAAGCAAGCAGGAGTAGCCATTCTACTATCTAATAAAATAGATTTTCAACCAAAATTAATCAAAAGAGATAGAGAAGGACACTTCATACTCATCAAGGAAAAAAATCCACCAGGAAGATATAACAATCCTGAATATCTATGCCTCAAATGCAAGAGCACCCACATTTGTAAAAGAAACTTCAATAAAACTTAAAACATACATAGACCTCCACACATTAATAGTGGGAGACTTCAACACCCCACTTTCAACAAAGGACAGGTCAACAAAACAGAAATTATACAAAGAAACAATAACTCTGACAGAGGTCATGATTCAAATGGACCTCATGGACATCTACAGAACCTTTCACCCAAACACAAAAGAATTTACCTTCTTCTCAGCACCTCATGGAACCTTCTCCAAAATAGACCATATAGGTGATCACAAAGCAAGACTCAACAGATACAAGAGAAGATAGAAATAATCCCTTGTATCCTATCTGATCACCATGGACTAAAGCTGGACCTCAATGACAAAAATAGCAAAAGGCCTACACACACATGGAAATTGAACAACTTGCTATTAAATGACAGCTGGGTCAGAGAAGAAATCAAGAAGGAAATTAAAGACTTCCTAGAATTCAATGAAAATGAAGGCACAACATACCCAAACTTATGGGACACAATGAAAGCAGTGCTAAGAGGAAAGTTCATAGCACTAAGTGCCTTCAAGAAGAAATTCGAAAATCTCATGTAAGCAACTTAATGGCTCACTTAAAAGCCCTAGGGAAAAAAAAAAGAAGCAGGCACACCAAAGAGGAGTAGACAGCTGGAAATAATCAAACTCAGGGCTGAAATCAATCAATTAGAAACAAATAAAACAATTCAAAGAATCAATGAAACCAAGAGCTGGTTCTTTGAAAAAATCAACAAGATAGACAAACCCTTAGCCAAACTAACTAAAAGGCAGAGAGACACTATCCAAATCAACAAAATCAGAAACAAAAAGGGGGACATAACCACACATACTGAAGAAATCCAAACAATAATTAGGTCTTCCAAAGTCTATATGCCACAAAATTTGAAAATCTAAATGAAATGGATAATTTTCTTGATCGATTCTACATGCCAAAGCTGAATCAAGACCAGGTAAACCAATTAATTAAATAGTCCTATATCCCCTAAGGAAATAGAAGCTATCATCAAAAGTCTACCATGCAAAAAAAAAAAAAAAAAAGCCCAGGGCCAGATGGTTTCAGCACGGAATTCTACCAGACCTTCAAAGAAGAGCTAACTCCAGTCTCCTCAAACTATTCCACAAAATAGAAACAGAAGGAACACTACCAAACTCATTCTATGAAGCCACAGTCACCTTGGTACCTAAACTTCACAAAGATCCAACAAAGAAAGAGAATTTCAGGCTAATCTCCCTCATGTACATCGATGCAAAAATACTCAACAAAATGCTTGCAAAACGAATCCAAGAACACATCAAAGATATCATCCACTACGACCAAGTAGGCTTCATCCCAGGCATCCAGGGGTGGTTCAACATACATAAATCCATCAATGTGATCCACCACATAAACAAACTGAAGGAGAAAAACCACATGATCATCTCCTTAGATGCTGAAAAAGCATTTGACAAAATCCAACATCCATTCATGTTTAAAGTCTTGGAGGGATCAAGAATACATGGCACATACCTGAACATAGTAAAGGCAATATACAGCAAGCCCATAGCCAATATCAAACTCAATGGAGAGAAACTTACATCATTCCCACTGAAATCAGGGACAAGGCAAGACAGCCCACTCTCTCCATATCTCTTCAACATTGTTCTTGAAGTCCTTGCTAGAGCAATAAGACAATTGAAGGAGATCAAGGGGATACAAATTGGAAAGGAAGAAGTCAAATTATCACTATTTGCAGATGATATGATAATATACCTGAGTGACACCAAAAACTCTACCAGGGAACTCCTACCACTGATAAACACCTTCAGCAAAGTGGCCAATTAGAAAATTAACTCAAAAAATCAGTAGCCCTCCTGTATACAAAAGACAAAAGAGCTGAGAAGGAAATTAGGGAAACAACACCCTTCACAATAGCCACAAATGACATAAAGTACCTTGGTGTGAACCTAACCAAGCAAGTCTTGTATGAAAAAAATTTCAATTCTCTGAAGAAAGAATTAGAAGAAGATAACAGAACATGGAAAGATCTCCCATTCTCATGGCTTGGCAGGATTAACATAGTAAAAATGGCCATTTTACCAAAAGCAATCTATGGATTCAATGCAATCCCCATCAAATTACCAACACAATTCTTTACAGACCTTGAAAGAAAAATTCTCACCTTCATATGGAACAACATGAAACCCAGAATTGTTAAAACAATTCTCTACAGTAAAAGGTATCTCCATCCCTGATCTCAAGCTGTACTATAAAGCAACAATAATATAAACTGCATAGTATTGGCATAGACACAGACAGGTGGATCAATGGAATTGAATAGAAGACCCTGACATAAATCCACACACTTATGGACACCTGATTTTTGACAAAGATGCCAAAACCATTCAATGGAAAAAAAGATAGCATCTTCAACAAATGGTGCTGGTCTAACTAGATGTCTACATGTAGAAAAATGCAAATAGATCCATACTTATCACCCTGCACAAAACTAAAGTCCAAGTGGATCAAAGACCTTAACATAAAACCAGACACACTAAACTGCTTAGAAGAAAAAGTGTGGAAGAGCCTTGAACTCATTGGCACAAGAGACAACTTCCTGAACAGAACACCAACAGCACAGGCTCTAAGAGCAACAATCAATAAATGGGACCTCATAAAAAAAGCAAAGGACACTGTCATCAAAACAAAACTACAGATTGGGAAAGGATCTTCACCAACCCTTTATATGACAGAGGGCTAATATCCAATATATATAAAGAACTAAAGAAGCTGAAAAGCAGCAAACCAAGTAATCCAATTGAAAAATGGGGAACAGATCTAAACAGAGAATTCTCTGTTAGAGGAATATCAAATGGTAGAGAAACACTTAAAAAATGCTCAATGTCATTAGCCATCAGGGAAATGCAAATCAAAACAACCCTGAGATTTCACCTTACACCCATCAGAATGGCCAAGATGAAAAACTCAAGTGACAACACATGCTGGAGAGGTTGTAGAGAAAGGGGAACCCTCCTCCACTGCTGGTGGGAATGTAAACTTGTACAACCACTCTGGAAATAAATCTGGTGCTTTCTCAGACAACTAGGAATAGCACTTCCTCAAGATCCAGCTATACCACTCCTAAGCATATATCCAAAAGAGGCTCAAGTACACAACAAGGGCATTTGCTCAACCATGTTTGAAGCAGTTTTATTTGTAATAGCCAGAAGGTGGAAACAGCCCAGATGCCCCTCAACTGAAGAATGGATGCAGAAATTGTGGTACATCTACACAATGGAATATTACTCAGCAATAAAAAAGAAGGAAATCATGAAATTTGCAGGCAAATGGTGGGATCTGGAAAAGATCATCCTGCGTGAGCTATCCCAGAAGCAGAAAGACACACACGGTATATACTTACTCATATAGACATATAATATAGGATAAACCTACTAAAATCTGTACACCTAAAGAAACCAATCAAGAGGGAGGACTCTTGCTAAAGTGCTCAATTCCTATCCAGAAAGGCAGAGAGGATGGACATCAGAAGAAGAACAGAGAAGGAGAAAAGAGGGAACAAGTCAGGAGCCTGACACAGAGGACCTCTGAAAGGCTCTGCCCTGTAGACTATCAATGCAGATGCTGAGACTTATGGGAAACCTTTGGGCAGAGTGCAGGGAATCTTATGAATGAAGTGGTAAAGAGTAAGATCTGGAGAGGATAGGAACCCCACAAGGAGAGCAACAGAACCAAAAAATCTGAGCACAGGGGCATTTCCTGAGACTGATATTCCAACCAAGGACAATGCATGGAGATAACCTAAGACCCCTGCACAGATGTAGCCCATGGCAGTTCAATATCCAAGTGGGTTCCATTGTAATAGGAACAGGGACTGTCTCTGACATGAACTGATTGGCCTGCTCTTTAATTACCTCCCCGAGGGGGAAGCAGCATTACCAGGCCACAGAAGAAGACAATGCAGCCACTCCTGATGAGACCTAATTGACTAGGATCAGAAGGAAGGAAAAGAAGTCCTCCCCTATCAGTGGACTTGGGGAGGGGCATGCATGCAGAGAGTGATTGGGATGGGAGGAGGGAGGGAAGGGAGGGACTGAGATGGGAGGAGGGAGGGAATCACAGGGGGGATACAAAGTCAATAAAGTGTAATTAATAAAGAAATTAAAAAAAATAAATAAATAAAAATCACTGTAAAAGTTTAAAAAATAAATAAATGGAGCTGTTCACACTTAAAAAAAAAAAAGAATAGCCATTCAGTTCCCCCATGTGGCTGCGGCTACTGTGGATGTGGGGATCGGGAACAGCGGGGATCGGGGATGTGTGGTTGGAGGCAGTCTTTTATGTTCAATGAGACCTTTACATCCCACACACTCCCTCGTATGTAGGGATATACATCCCTTCTACGTAGGCAAATGTACAGAGAATAGGGCTCTGAGATGCAAACCCTAGTACACTCCCAATTTTAATGAACTACATCTCTACTGTATAATCTGCATTTTAATAACCTTTTGCTGGAAGAAAAGTCTCTTTTGTATTTTTGTTTTAATTAACTAACTAAATACTTAGGAGACCAAGTCTCTCTATGTAGCCATGGCTGACTTGGAACTCACTGTGTAAACCTGGCTGACCTTGAACCCACAGACATACTCCTGCTTCTGCTGCCCTAGATCTGGGATAAAGGATGTGTGCCACTATGCCTGGCTTCTATTATATTTTTAAAGGTCAAGAATACTGATTTAAAAAAAGAGAATTTTTTTCATATTTTCCTGTGGTACAATTTTGCTGAGCGACTATTGCACAAAGGGCAATTTCTTTTCCCCAATCAATCAACATTTTGTCCCCTACTCCTTTATGCTTTAAAGAGAAGGTAAATGCCAATTTAAACCAGTAAGTAATGGATGGCTATCTAGTCCATTTTCATCCATCAAAACATACCTAACATTTTCTTGGCCTTTCGTTATAAAGCCACACAACTTCCCGCATCTCCCATGCCTGTGTTTCTTTCTGGTTGAAATATTGTAACTATTGTTGTAGTTTGAACGAAAATGTCCTCTATAGGCCCAGATAACTGAACAATTGGTTTGCAGTTGGTGGTTTTGCCTGGGGAGCCTTGCAGGATGAAGTATATCCCTATGTCCCTGAGGGGAGGCTTAGGGAATTTATAGCCTCACCCCATTTCTAGCTCAATTTGTTTCCTGTTTGTAGTTGAGGATGTGATCCTTTGGTTTCCTACTCCTGCTGCTATGCCTGAATGTAAGCCCAAATAAACTCTATTAGCAACTTTTGACTTGTTGTTTGTTTTTAACACAACAACAGAAAAGTGATTCCAATTTTTGATGTTGGTTCCTAGGGTACTCCAAATAATTGAAAGAGGCAGCCTCAGTGAAATAAAATATAATAATTTTTTTTTATCATGCAAAAAGCAAGCAAGCAGACAAAACACTTGTACATGATTCCAATGAAGAAAGCAACCTCACTGTTTGCCCTGGCTCTTGAATCCATTGTTTTCATTTCTTACTATTACTCTAGTCAGCCTTTCAACATCTTTTGTCTGTGTCATTCACACCTATGTGTAAGATTCTGCTAGAACCTTATGTGTCCTTCACCAGGATGTGAGCATTGCCTTTTCATCTACACATGGGCTCCGACTTTTGGTGATCAGTCAAAGCCATCTCCTGGTGTGGCTTCCCTCCCTGCCACTTGCCTCTGTGTCTGCTTTACAGCTCCTTAAGTTGGGATCTCTTAGACGTCTCAGTTTCTCAGTTTGCTCATGGCATTTGACCAAGTGCTATGATCTGAATGGGCAGGACTTTCCTTTCATTCTGTAACCCTTATTCATACTTATAGTCTATGAAGATTTCCTTTGTGTCATGGCAGGAGGCTAAGAACTCTCTTATCTGTGCACCTCAGCATTCTTTCTTCTTTCTGTTTGGGTAATGACAAATACTTTCTTTTTCAGGTTCTGTATTAACAAGACAAGATCGGACATATGGAGGGCTGGCAACAGATATCAGCTGTCTTGATCGAAATGCTGATGCTGCTGTGCAGGCAGTCCCACAGTAGAGCCTGCACTAAGCATGCAGACTTTCCCTTCATTTTCCCCAGCAATAACAGCATATAGCATTTACATGGTGTGAGTTATTAAAAGCAATCAGTAGATGGTTTAGAGTGCAAAAGACAATATGTATTGTGCCATTTTATATAAAGGACTTGCTCTTCTATGGATTTCGTTATAAATTGCATGTCCTGGAACTAAGCCCCTGTAGCAACCTTTACAGACTGTTTTATTCCATTTTGTGATACTGTAACAAAACACCCAAAGTTTGGTACTTTATAAGGACGATAGGTTCCATTAGCTCAGGAAACTGATCTAATTTCTATTTTACGATTGGGCATCACATGATAGAAGTGCATGCAAAAAAAGTCCATGTGGACAAGAGAAAGCAAGAGACCATGGGGGGGGCAGCATTGCTCTTCTGTAACTCTCCAAAAAATAGGTCTACTTACTACTTCATGGTACAACTCACTCCAAGAGATCAGCATTGATCTCTTCATGGGGATAGTCAAGATTTTGTCACCTCTATTCAGCCCTGCCTTTTCAAGATCCATTATCTATCTTTCCTTACTCTGGGGATCAACCTTCCAGAACATGACAAATCAGAGAATTAACTATAATAAGCTATTTTATTTATTCATCTAGCAAATATGTATGCATATGACAGTGTTAGATCAATGTATGTAAATAAGATTGCAATGGCAGAGACTTAGGTGAGAAAAGCACAAAGTTGGGGTATCAGGGATGAAGCTTAATGATAGAGCACGTCTTTGAATCTTGAGCACTGAAAAAAAAGAACAAAACAAAACAAACAAACAAACAAAAAACCCCATGCAGATTGTTCAAGCAGAGTATGACCTAGATGAAAACAGAAAGGAGCATAATACATTTACAGAATGAGAGAATAATTTCATATAGACTCACATGAACTAAACATGCCAACACGCCCCACTCCTCCTCACCCACACCTACACACAAACATATACACACAAACACACACATTTGGAGTAAGAATCTTCCAACAATGTAAGAACAGGAAAACATGAAATATCATTTTCTTAAATTTTTAAATTGAGTATTAGGAAGGAAGATTAACAGAGCCCAGTAAAAGACTTCATAAGTTGCAGCTCCTTTATGGATTCACTCAGCAAAAGGTTTGAGAGAGTTATACTTCTTCCCCAAGTCTGCTTTTGCCTGGGGGCTTTTGAAATATTTCCACAGTAATTCACAGTGTCTGCTCTTGAGGATCAAGGAGGGTCATCATTTTTCTGTTCAGATAGTAAGCTGCTCCTTCTCTATGTGTTTCCTTCTGATTTGCCAGAAACTATATCTACCCTAAAGACTCTGGGACTCTCACATCTTTCTGATTACCTGTGTCCATTCAGCTGCTCCTGGGAAAGTTGGACTTGCCCTCACCTTTTAGATTTCTGTGATAAAACAAGCTGAGAAATTATTCTTAATCACTTGGTCTAACAAAAGGAGTAACAGCTAATCAATGTAAGAGGATTATGGCTAAGCTCTCCATCAGCAAAGGGCCAAATACATGATAAATCTGGAAGTAATTATGCTGTACCCTAGCTCACCATTTGATGGATGTTCCCCTCAAATGCCACCTTTGTCCCCTTCCTTCCTTTGTACTTCATCTTTCACAGCTCTCCCAGTGGGAAGACAGAAGAGTGGAAATTGGTCCCACTCCACATTTGCTTTTCTAAAGATTAAAGAAATTGCAAATGCTGGTCCACAAAAAGGGTAGAATTTTATATCATATGATGGACTGGAAGGACATGGAGGATCAATTGAAGGTCTTGAAACAGTGGCCAGCGCTGATGGGTTCCCCACTGTCCAGGTGTTTGCTTTATCTTACTGACTAAGGAGTTACTAAAACAAGAGAACTCCAGATGCTTTCAAAAGCAAACTGCGGTTGCTTGAGAAAAGTTCAGACTATTGTCTTCTTCAGTGGGTGATACTCTACAAGAGTGCAAATATCATCCTGTAAATGAACCTTCATGTGGACTTTGGGTAAAATATATTTGCACCACAGTAGGAGGAGATTTTAGACACAAGGAGCTGATTATGTTTTTTGTAGTTGTTGGGAAAAGCTCAAAGTTCTGGAAAATGAGCCTGGTTCTATGCTGAGGAATGTCCAGACAATTCAAAAGTGAGCTATAAAGTGTTGTCATCAACCTCTGATGTACCTAGCTATCAGGCCAAGCTCTTCATTAATAAGGAAATAATACTGTGCACATTGACTGTACATTTATTTGGCATCAGAGAACACACTCATTGATTTGTGTTTGATATGTACAATGCCAAACAGGGGAGAAACTATTACTTTTGTTTTATACACAAAGAAACCTAACTTGGTTCAGTGAAGGGTGAAGTCAGATGTGGTAGAGACATCACATGCTCCTTGTATTGTCTCTGCAGCATCCTAGCATCATGAGAAAGTGGTATCACCAAGACTCTGGAAGGAAGGGAGCCATAAGACATTTCTAGCCAACAGAATACACACAAACACAGACAAAGACAGAAGCTAGCATGCATGTACACACACAGGCTAGCACACATGTACACACATATGCTCACATGTGCACAGACATGCACATATGCACACACTCAGTTTGTAAAAATACACATGCATATACCATGCAAAAACACATTATGAAATAGGCAGGTTCACTATTGCTATTCCTACTTCACACACTAGGAAGCTAAGAGTCAAAATGACTAAGGACTTCTACAAAGCATGGCCAAAGCTGATGCCCAAATTCTTCAAATTCTGGTACCTTTTTATTAGATGATATACCATGGCTAAGAAGTATTTACTAAAGACTCTTGGTAACATCACCATCATAGAAAAACATCCCAGCTGATGGCAAGTGATTAAACTGTCCAATGGAGCAATCTGTTAGAGGGCATTTCTTGGCAATGTACACTATTAGTTTGCAGAACACATTGAAAGAGGACTTCCTTCTCAGTTGTGGAGACCATTATGTTCCATTTATATGAGATACACAGAGAACACAGAGGTAAAAGGCAGGCTGAAAAATCTATAGCACAGGAAAATGGTGGTTAAATAAAAACGCTAACTAGAGAGGAGGAAAACATTGACAGTTTAGGCAAATTGAAGTTTGTTTGGCCAGAAAAGACACAGAAGAAGCTGAAGAAGCCTAATCATGATGGCTAAGGTAGCTGAGAGGTAGTGTAAGACATATGCTGTCTCCATAGACAGCACTGGGTGGGCGAACACCCGGTCCTCCACCATAAAGGATTTGCAGATAACAGAGGGGAGTGCTTGCTATGCTGGTGACTCTAGTCTCGGTCACACATACAGTGTAATGGAAAAGATGAGGCATTTGAGGCCAGCAAATCTGAATTTGAGTCTTGATTTGGTGTGTCACTAGATTATATACTTTTTTGAAGAGCCTCCATTTTCTCAAAACTAAATTGGAGACATTACTAGTCTACATCATGCTACCTGAATCATTTATGCACCCCTTCTCCTTTCTCTCTTCCTTTTTCCCTTTACCCAGAACATCCTCCCTACTTATTTAGCTATGCTTAATTGCTCAGGTCTCCCTTAGGTGTTTTCACATCTTCCAGGGTGAACTGTCTCTTGTCTTCTGTCTGTGTGAAGACTGTAGCATCTCAAATCACTTGCTAAGTTTCTACTCCCATGGTAGTAGCAACGTTCATACCAAGCAAATGACCTTCTGTTTATTTACCACTCATACTGAATAGACTGAAGAATTACTAAAAAGAATGGCAGTATTATTTATCATCGACATCTGCCCTGGGGAAGTACCTGGAATAGCATAATACTTAAAAATATTTATTTCATCATTGATTCATTCATCCACCCACCCAGGATTTATGCCCACTCTATGTCAGGCTGGTATATAGACTCTGGTGATTCAAGAGTGAAGGAAACAAAATAGAGTCTTCATGCAGATTATGTTAGGAAGCTAAAACAAGCAACAAACAAGTAAAGCATTGTCAGATGGAGATAAACTTTTTAATAGTGGTTCTCTCCCTGCTCGGAGGGAGCCCATGGCAGCTCAGTATCCAAATGGGTTCCCTAGTAAGGGGAACAGGGACTGTCTCTGACATGAACTCAAGTGGCTGGCTCTTTGACCTCCCTACCCTCAGGGGAGGAGTAGCCTTGCTAGGCCACAGAGGAGGACATTGCAGCCAGTCCTGAAGAGACCAGATAAGCTAGGTTCAATGGAAGGGGAGGAGGACCTTCCCTATCAGTGGACTTAGAGAGGGGCAGGGAGAAGATGAGGGAAGGAGAGTAGGATTGGGAGGAAATGAGGGAGGGGGCTACAGCTGGGATACAAAGTAAATAACCTGTGATTAATATAAAAAATAAAAATGTAATAAAATTTAATAAATTTAATAAAAAAAACAGTGGTTCTCATGACCCTTTGGGGGTCAAATTACAGAGTCAGCTAAGACCATAGGAAAACACAGATATTTACATTATGGCTGACAACAGTGACAAAATTACATTTATGAAGTAGCAATGAAAATAATTTTATGGTTGGCAGTGACCCAACATGAGGTACTGTATGAAAGGGTCGTGGCATTAGGAAGGTTGAGAACAACCTCTTCCCTCCTCCCTCCATCCCTGTCTCTATCTCTAGCTCTACCCCATCTCCATCTCCATCTCTAGCCCTACTCTAGTCTCTACATGCATCTCAATCATCATCTCTCATTCTCATCTTCATGCCCATCTGCATGTCTAGATTAGTTCCATTTGTTGATGTGACAAAATATTATGATCAAAGGCAACCTAAGGAAGAAGAGTTTATTTGGCCTTCCAGGTCCATACAAGCCTGGGAAAGGGTGGCAGCAAGCAGCCGGAGCAGAAACTAAGATATCACATCTGAACTATGCAAGGAAGCATAGAGAGTAAACAGAAAGCGGGGCAAGGTGATTGATGCCCTAAGCCTTCTCCCTTTGACAGAGTCCTCCAGTAAGGCCCTACCTCCTAAAGATGTCATAACCTCCCCAGACAGCACCACAAATTAGGGGCCAAGTATTCAAATACATGAGCCTGTGGTGGTCATTTGTTATTCAAAATAACACAATTTCTAGGCTCACCTCTATTGTTATCTCTATCTATGTAGTCATTTTCATCTCTATCCGTTATTCACCCCATCCTCATCTCTGTCTTTATCTCCATCGCTGTCACCAGTATCAAAAGTCATCTCCACCCCCATCTTTGGACCCAAGCACAGACCTATGCCAGTCTCTAAACCTATCTTATTAGTACATACTCATCTCTAACTTGAAATTTCTTCTACCACCATCCCCAGTGAATGGATGATAAGTTTACTTAATTCTGGGGAAGCCCAAGAAGTCTTGGCTAATTTGAGTGCTCAATAAATGCTTATTTTCCCTTATTTTTTTCCTGATTCAGTGTTATCCTTTACGTCTTTATAATCACGGCAGATCAAAAGCAAGATATGACACATAAGGAAAATGCATGACATTCAGGTTTTGAACTGTATCTGTAGCTTTTGTTTTCTCAGTAAGACTTTAGCAAACTCTCAGATCTCTTTAGCATAATGATCACCAAAAAATATCTGGATAATCTTATGAATGAGAATGGAAACACATATCAACTTGTATTTGGAGAGCTGTGGTCATATTCATGCAGGCACAGAATGTGCCATCTGCGAGGTGACTCCAAACTGAATTTTATGGTCAGAGATTGTTGGCCATGTCTAGCCACTGCTTGTCAGGTGGGTCAATACAGTGACAGAAGGGCATTCAAGGTGGTAAAATTACAGGTTCAGATTTCTTCTTTGCTGCAGTCCCTACACATTTCTCATTCAATGTATTAATCTGTGAGTAAGATTAGAGAATCACCACCTCATAATGAGACAGTGACATAGGCTTCAGAAGCACAGACAGACAGGAAGTGCACAACAAGTCAGACGTCATTATGTGGACTAACACTTATAATTCTACCCCACTGTATCCACTCACAGCACATCAGAAGGTGGCTAAGCTAACAAATTAAGGGCTATAGAAGTTAAATTCTATAGAATTAAATTAAATAAATTCTATAGAATTAAATTAAATTCTATAGAAGTTCTGATTTTTCTCATCTTGGTGTGTCTTGGTTGCTTCGTATGCACAAATGAACACATTTCTTTTTTTAGAATAAAGATTCCCTTGCCAGTGTTGCTAGCATCTATATAAATGACTTCTACCATGTTTGCTTTCAAAAAACAGAAAATCTTTTCTTCAATATCATGAAGGTTAATTATTTCAAAAAGTAAAAGGAAATAAAGAAATTCTGCTATTTTTTTCTGGCAAATGAAATTTATAGTTGTGATTTCTGTTTGGTATCTGAATTTAATGTGCTTGTAGTGTTACTGTGTATAACCATTGTCAAAGCCACAGCTCTCGTTATACTCTTGTCTCCCAGTCTTGTACACATCTGCGATTAAATAGCATAATACCTGAGAGGTGACAGAAGTCTAGAAATGTAACTACAGAAACCAACTGGAGATAATGAGATTTGCAACATTTCTTCAGAATTCCTCAGGAAGCAGTCATCTTCTTAGCTTACTGTGTTACTTGTCTTTCTAGAACTCAATATGTCTTTTCTGTCAGTGGCTTATGTAGTGTGAAAAATTGGACAAATATCTTAATTTTCAAAAAATTTATTAGGAAGACTTCATGAGACTTCATAATCCACGGAAGGTTAAGGGTCAGGAAGAAGTTATCTCTGATATACGCTTCCAAATTTACATTGTTTATTGATGTTTCCTTGTACCTGAGCTATCAACTGTGAACATCCAGCAGACTATGTCTACAGATTCACAAAATTCTAAAAACCTATCTGTTTTATCAATAAGTTATATATAAGACCCACTGCAGTGTGATAGAGCCAGAATTAAAAGTCTTCCCTGACAATTTGTGACTTAAAAAAAAATCTTTCATTTACTCATGTATTCCTTCTTTTAATCATTTAGTCAATATATGTAATACCAAATACATGCCAAATACTGTCCTAGCTACTTGGAATACATTTATAAACAACAAAAGAAACCTACAAAACCCTATGTAATACTGCACACCTGCCATTATAGCACTGTGGAGCCTGAGGCAGGAAGGTACTGGGTTCAAAGCTAGTCTGGGCTAAAATAGCAAAAAACTGTCTCACAGTAAGAGATATAAAATAAAAGACTGATAAATATTTCTCAGTCAATAAAAGGTTCACTTATAAGTATGGGGATCTGAGTTCAGATCTGCAGAACCCCGTTATAAAGTCAGGCAAACAATGCCCAACTGTAATGTCAGCACCACGGAAGCAGGTACAAGGGGTCCCTGGGGCTTGCCTGCCAGCCAGTCTAGACAAACCAGTGAGCCTTAGAGACTTTTGCAAGATCCTGTCTTAAAATTTAAGATAAGGAAGTAATTGATTAAGACAGTGATAGTAACCTCTGGTCTTCATATCTGTCTGCTTACACAAACACATACCTATACACAAGCACACACATATACTAAACAAACACAAATACTCACAGAAGAGAGAGACAGAGACAGAGAGAAACACACACAGAGAGACACAAACACAGAAGAAACAAAGAGAACAATGAAAATAAAGTAAAAATAAGATAATACAGAAAGGAAGTAAAGTCCTCATGAAGTTTGCCTGCTGGTAGAGGAAAATAACAATAAGCAGTACACATAGCCTTTCAGATATACATTGATTCCATTTTCAAAGCTAGCCAAGAAGTAAGTGGACATCATACCTAACACATTTTTAAATCTCAGAGAAACCTGCTGTAAGTCTAGTTTTGCTTCCAGCTCCCTCAACGTCTAGAAGTGGGTGTGCTACCAGGGAGGACTCTGAACCTACAAAATACTGGCAATGTCCGAATACTCCAAGTGCATCCATCTTCTTGGTACTATTTTATTTAACAAGTTGCCGCCATTGTTCTTTGCATAGCTGTGACAAAAAGTGCCTGACAGACAAGGAGGACCCCATGGGCTCCGTTTAGTCCCGCTCTCTTAACCAAGACGCAGAAGCACAAAGACGGTCTTTGCTCATGGTCCCAAAGCTGGGGAGAGCTAGCAGTTGAACCAGAATCCTCACTAATAGACTAGCTTCTCTTGTTTGTACTGGTGCTGACAATAGACACCCAGTCTCATGAACCTCTTACAGGCAAACAAAGTACATGCAAGTCTGCATATATGTTCTAAATGCATGTTACATATCAGGTTACCTCATGGACACCAGAAATTCTCTGCATCTGTATTGTTTGTGGTAAAAGGAGCAAATGACATCCAGGATCTGGGCTAATGAACTAGGAAAAATCCCGTTTTCAAAAAGATGGTTTGGAGGTGATGGGAGCGTGTAAAGTCTCAATCATTCAAAACTGAGCAGTTCTGCTTATCCAGATTTTTATCATTTGCTCTTATTAACCATCTTATATATCCTTCCTTATTAATCATCTCCTATAGATCATCATCTCAGATATCATGTAGGTACTAACCTAACATATGGTCTATATTCCTGTGTTGAAGGATAAGCTTCATGGGAGCACAGGGACCATCCATTTGGCTTGTTACTATGTCTCAATGCTGACAGTGACATAAATATAGCAACACCCATAGTAAACATTTACTGAACCAATGTGAGAAGAGCCTGGTACTACTTTAAAGCATTCATTCTTCCACAGTTTGCTCTACCAAATTACCATCTATTGTAACCTCTTACAGAACACATAGGGCTGATGAGGTGGTTCGGTTGGTAATGGCACTTGGTGGTAGCCCCTGACCCGAGTCCGAGCCCCAAGATGCATAGAGTAGATGGAGGGAAGTAACTCAGGCAAATTTTTGTTTGATCTTTACACACACACAGTAATTAAAAGGAGGGAAGAATTAAAAAGGAAACACAAGAAGGGAGAAAAGATTATAAAATACACAAAATGCTCTTTTGCTGCTTTAATTGGGGGAAAAGCTGTGACAGAATGAAATCTACAGAGTTGGCTGAAAGAAAAGCATGGAATGCTTGTCTGTGATGGCGCCTAATGCAATGATTATGCCAATTACAAGTCTTAGAAATGAAGGATTGTCTAATGAGATTAATACTCACGGCTGGAAAATCATAGTTTCAATCTTTGGCTCCACTGAAGTACTTTTATTTAATCACTTTTTTTTTTTTTTTCTAGGCACACATAAGATTCATTAGAGGAGAATGCCCTTAGTCTGCATATTTTACATATTTGTTGTTTAAATCCTGTCAGGAATAAATGCAATGGCCTCTCAGATGTTTCTCCTCTTTTCAAACCAGAGTATGGTAAAAAACCAAACCAAACCAAACCAAACCAAACCAAACCAAACCAACAAACACAAAACAAAACAAAACTCCTGTTACTATCAGGAAGATGGAGTGTTGTGGGTTTAGAAAGGTGTGCACAGGTGGTTACTACGATGGTAACATTGCCAGTGGGTACTAGAATAATAAATAAGGGAAAAGAGTAAAACACCCCAGGCAACGATCATTAGTTCAAATGCTTTTTGAGGCTTCTGTTTTTTAATTTGTGATTTTGTTTCTTAAAACTTTCTTGAACCAGGCAGGTGAGTTTCAGCTCAGCACTGTGTGACATTTAGATGGCACACAAATAATTATGGTAGCAAAGTCTAAGTCCCTGGAAAACACATGAGCCTGAAGCATATAAGCTGACCATTTTTTCTTCATGATGGATTTTAGTTACCACATGCCAATATCTTGCTTAATTTTTTTTTTTTTGGCAAAATACACATCAGACCCACACAGTATACAAACATATTTTTTTAGGCAGAAGTCAGTGCAGACGGATAGAAAGTTGCTTAAAATACTTAACCATGCTTCGTAAACCAAGTGTGGCCAACACACATTCAACGGTTGGTATCCCTGTTATCCAGAAAACAGTCATAGCCAGTAGACCGAGCTCTACAACAAGGTATTCTAGACACTAAAATACAGACTTGCAGTTTATTGAAGGTCTGAAAATGTGTGCTTTATTTAAATATTTAAAATAATTAATATTTTTAATTTAAAATTTAAATTAGTTTATAAAATAAAGTAAGCTAAGCTTAAAATAAAACTTTAAATAATATTTTAAGTTATTTAAAATATTAAATATTTAAACAAATATTTAAAGTAGGGATTTTTGGACTTAGCCTTCAGTTGTAATTGGAGTAAAAACAAACTTTTTTTTTTTAAATTTTTTAAGGTCAGTTTATTTGAGAAAAGTCACACCTTTCTTAGACATGCACATCAGTTTTATTCATGTTCAAGACAGTTGAATCCCTACTGCCAGGATCAATCTTTTTTTTTTTTTTTTCAATGCAGTTTATTCAGGAACCTTGAACAATCCTCGGACCCTGGGGAAAGCCAGCCCACAGCTTAAATAGCCTCTGGGTAGCCAACCCAGGCGTGCCACGTGGGCAATGCAGATAGGTCCACATACATGGAAATAGACCTCTCATGTTCTATGTAATGAATTATCCTTTGAAATACTAATTATCACTACAATTGTGAACTCAGTGCTGCCAATGTAACACTTATATTATAATATATTTGATTTGTAAAATATCTTTCAAATAAAATGATTTATAAAATTCCTACACTTCTGGCATAATTTTCATTGCACACATTGTAAATATAGGATATGTGGAATTCTGGTGGCGGTACTGAAAGGGTTAGACTAACTTTGTAACCTATATGTCTTCTATAGCCTATAGTTTTGAGTTTTAGGTCCAGGTTAAGCTAAAGCCTCTTAGTACCTTTCCAGAGAGTGAAGGAATGTGACCCTATCTGTGAGGACAGATATAAAAAAAGGGCAAGCAAGCAGTGACCTTCACTCAGCAAAAGAAGGACCAGACCCTTGTCCTTGAGATAGCGTTTCTTAGCAACGAACCTAGACTTCTTCTGAGTAGCTTTTGACCTGCAGCCAAAAGTTTGTAGCCCCTAATCTTCAAGGATGAGCTAACCACCCCCACCTTAAATTGCAGCTGCATCCACACTTGGCAGGACTGGCCAAGCTTGAGCACCTAAGACTAACCAATTATCTTACTTTATAACTTCTTCATCCAATCCTAAATTGCCAAAACTGCAACTTCAAATTTCCAGCAATTTTTCTTTTAAAAACCTAAAGGCCTTTGTCTCCCGGTGCCACTCTTTGCTGACCAGCAAGGGTGACCCTGTTGTACATGGTTAATAAACCTCTTGCTTTTGCAACGAGTCTTGGTCTGGGGGAGTTTCTGGGAAGGGCGCGATTGAACTCCTGAGCTGTGAGACCCCAGGTCTTACAGTACACAGTCCTGTAAGCACCTCTCAGCTGAAATGCAGAACATAACTATAAGTTCACACTCCTTCCTACCTCCTCCCATAGGCAGCTTTGGTTCTGGTTCCTGACACTAACATTGTCTTCAGTTGTTTGAATTTTATGCTAATGGAGTAATCCTGTATTCTGTGTCTGACTTCGTTTTATTAATGGTTTGCGAGTCACCTACGTGGCAGCTGATATTTCATTTTTGTTCTTGCGTTTTTTTGTTACATGACCATATCACAATGCATTTATCCATTTTAATTTCCATCTTAGGGATATAATGGATAAAGCTAATATGGACTTCCTTTTGCAGGTGATTTCTGTGGCTATGTATGTGTGTGTACTCTCACATGGGCGGGCACAGATCTTGTGTCTCAGAGGAGTTGTGTGCTGCCTTTTATGGCAAGCTTTTCTGATATCACCTTTCCCAGTGCAGGGCAATGGATCCGTGTTCTCACCAGCAGTTGTCAGCACTCATCCTTTCATATCACTGCTCTAGTCAGAGTGAACGGGAGCTTCAGAATGACCCAGCTTACGTGTTCCATTGAACACTTTTTAGATGTGTTTATCAGTCATTTGTGTATGTTTGATGAATTATCTATTAAAATCTCTCCTCAACTCCCCCCCCCCAACCCCCATACAACAAGGTACAAAACTCTTCTGGTCTCATTATAGAAGATTTTAAGGGCATTTCCACTGGAGGGAGGGGAAAAGCTTGGTATTGCTTGTGGAAACACAGAATTTATAACTGGTGCCTGGCTGTAGCTCCTGCCTCTTGAGCTGGTTATAGTCTGAGACTGTGCCTGAATCATCCTAGAGCAAGACGTACCTCTGATAGATATCCTTCCTAAAAACAAATATTTGCCAAGGTTGTAAAGATGCTGACCTGCATCTGCTGACAGATGTGCTCAAGTTTTAGCTTTGATTTTTAGCTCTATTATTAATTTCTCATCAAGATGAAGTGGGAACCGAAGTTTAACTTTTCATTGGTTAACAAGTTTTCCACATTGTATGCTTTAAAACTTTCTTTGTTGAATAGCTTTATTACTTTGGTAAAAAAATGAATATATATCTATCCATGAATAGTTAAATATAAATAATTATAAAATATTGACCTATTTCTGAACTATTCAGTTCTAGTCTCAATTTTCTTTATTCTTACTCTTTCATTTTTTGCTGTTTTAGTTATTTTGGTTTTTTGTAAGTCTTCATGTTTAATAGCATGAATCTTACAGCTTTGTTCTTCAAGATGTTTCTACAGTATTTTACAGTCTTTAATTTTTTTAATTAATTCTTTTTGTTTGTTTGTTATTGAGACATGGTTTCTCTGTATAACAACCATGGCTGTCCTGGAGCTTGCTTTGTAGAGCAGGCTGCCCTCACACTCATAGAGATTGGCCTGCTTCTGGAATGCTGGGATTAAAGGCATGCAGCACCACTGCCTGGCTGGGTATTGTTGTTGTTGTTTAAAGATAAATTTTGAATCAATTTGTCAAGTTTTGCTCAGAAGTGCACTGAATCTTTGGATAACTTTGGGAGGAACAATATACCTCAGTGTTAATCCATAGTCATGGTATATTTCTCCATTTATTTAGATGTCAGTATTTATACATTGTATTAATTATCTCAACAATATTCTATAATTTACAGTGTGCATCTATTTCATATCTATTAATCAGTTTATTCTTACACCTTTTAATCTAAAATTTTACCTTACAATGTGAGCTGCCACTATACAGGTATATGATTGGTTTATACATATTGCCTTTGCATCTCGACACTGCTACAGGAGCTATTTTATACACAGGATTTGCTAAACAATAGAGTTATCTAGAGATACACTCACATTTAAAATTTTTCTCATTTTATGTTTTCTTTGTGTTATTTTGTAACATATATGAATTTAACTTCTTTTTCCTGACATAGTGGCTGTGGTCACTAGTGCAGTACACACAGGAATGAGCAAAGTTAGCGTCCATGTCTACTCTTGTCATACTCATGTCTGTCTCCTATTCCCTCAGAGTCTCTCAGAATTTTGTGTTTGATTTTTAGCAGTGCAGCTATAATGTACTTGTGTGTATGTGTGTTTAAGTGTGTTGTGTGTGTTTGTATGTGTGTATGTGTGTGTGTGCTCAACTCATTAGAATTCAGATTCCTCAGACTTGTTTATTGGTGAGTTAGTGTTTTCATGTATTTAGGAACTGTTTGGTTATTATTCTTTTATTTATTTTCCTTTATTTTTTTATTTTTTGCTTCTCTCTTCTCTATTTTCTATAACATATAAAACTGTCGTTGACATTTAATTCTAACTTAATTCTAAATTTATGTGATTCACTTATACATTTCTATTTGGAGAAGGTAGATGTTATTATAGATTGTGGCACAGAAAATAGTATTTCACAGAGTAGAGCGCTGCTGCGCAGATTTACATTAGAAAAAGGGCTCTATGTGGATCTCGAAATTCCCGGGGTAGCTTCTGGTGGGGCTGTTTTCCTGGTGATTGACAGGCCCAGTTGAATTAATTCTTAAAGAAAGGGATAAATGAACATTATATTTTAATGACTGGAGAAGATTGGAATGTTCTTTTTAAAAAAGTTTTATTTCTCTTCTGACACTCCTTGTTTCTCATGATCAAGTTTCCTTTATATCACTAAGTACATGTGCAGTAGCTGTATAAAGTCCTTTACCTGTTAATTCTCAAATGTGTGGCATATCGTTAATTATTTCTGTTTACTGCTTTTTAATCTTAGTTTCTTTGTCACATTTTATTGTTTTTTTATGGGCCTTATATGTTGATTATATTTGACATTGTGAATGACATATTTCTAATGTGCCAGACTCCTTTCTGATAATCTGTCTTTAACCTGACATCAATAGAGTTGAAATCTGTTCCTGTAGACAGATGACTGCCTGACTGACTTACTCTCCTAGAAAAGGTCTTTTTATTGTGTTTGAACAGGTCCAGGTCACAGTTACATGCATTCTTAGGATGCCTCCTTAGTTTTAGATGCTAGGGCGATGGAAGAATTTGGGTTATACTTTGTTTAGATATCTATCATTACACCGATACAATTGCAACAACCCACTTTCTTCAGCTCTTGTGCTCAGAATGCCTGTTTTTTAACAAAAACACTTTCTCTTTCTCTCTGTCTCTGGCTTTGTTTCTGTCTCTCTCTTCCTTTTTGGTCTTATATGTATATTACTATGAAGTGTTCAGTGTTCTTAGCAAGTAGGAAAATGCAAATTAAACTGCTTTGAGACTTTGAGATTTCAACTTCCCTCAGTCAGAATGGCCAAGGTAAAACAAAAAAAAGACTAACACACACAAAAAAACAAACAAACACCCCCCCCTGACAAACGATGCTGAAAGGATGCAGGAAAAGGGGAGTGCTCCTTCACTCTTGGTGGGATTTCACACTGATACATATAGAAATTAGTGTGGAGAACTCACAGAAAGCTAAAAGTAGGCCTACCATATGGCCCACTTATACCACTCTGTCTCCTCTACAGATGCTTGCTCAGCTGTGTACAACTGCCACTTTATTTACAACAGCTAGACTATGAAAACAAACAATGTTTTTCAACTGATGATTGAATATGTACCAAAAAATGTGGTACATATACACAATGAAATCCTATTTATCTGTAAAGAAATATGATATAATGAAAATTTCAGGTAATAAATGGAACTAGAGTGAATTCAGGCAGATTCAGAAAGACAAATATTGTATGTTCTCTCTTATTTGCAGATCCTAGCTTTGAATCTTTTTGAAGATCCTAGCTTTGAGCCTGGAGTAACTACAGCAACCAAGTTAAATAAAAAGAACTCTGGATGGAAGTACTCTAGAAGGAAAGAATAGGTCACAAGTGTTTTAGATAGAGAAATAAGAATAAATGAGTATGTGGGGTTTTTACTGGGGAGGGGTAGAAAAGAAAATACACATAGAGAGAGTGAAGGAGCAGAATAAATAGTTGCAATGCTATTTGAAAAAACCATAAAGAAACATTAATTTATGTTTACTAGAACACATATGTAATATATGAGTTTATAGGTATGCATGCATATATTTTAATGAATATATGAATTACTTTGGGTGATAATGCTTCCCACAAGTATTATAGACAATCCAGCAAAAACCCCAGTAGTAGATATGGGAACTCTCCCCTTGAGTTGTTAGTTGTTAGTTAGTTAGTTAGGTGAGTCAAAGAGACTCCCCAGAAAATATAGGCTATTACCATTGTCCTTGGTTACTTTCTAGAACCTGAAGGCAGGACTCTATTGCTAAAGACACCACATACTCTGAATGTACTTGGAGAAATTGAGCTGAGACTGATTTGAAAGCCTTCTTCCTGAGGAATAGTTCTCACAGTATCTTACAATGGTATCCAAGTTATCTAGGAAGAAAGTAACCAATAGTCTTATTCTGATTTAAATCCTATCAAATGCAACAATAACAAGTCCAGCAAAGTATACCCAAGGATGCAATAGTGGCACTTTTATCTTGGGCATAACCAACAGCTGTCTAATTGGACCTAAAGCCCACTGAACAGGAGGAAATTCATGCCTAGTGCTGTAAATCTTGTCAACTACCAGTGGCTGGTAAAGTCACAGAACCTTGAGAATAACTTACTATTACTCCTTTCCCACAGCAGTATAATTTTTAACTCCATTCTAAAAACAAAATTTTATAGCCATAGATAAGTGTAGTCTTCACCCTTAATCAAAGAAGTTTCTTTTTCCAGAAGATGTTGGCTATTACAAGAATTCATAACTGTTAAAAATGCAGAGAACTGATTGTGAGGTTCCAATCCGAGTTGATACATCTACTATAAGACTTACAGTTAAGGTCCAGAAAACACCATGAAAGAGGGGGATAAAAGATTGTAATAGCAGAGGACCAGGATATCTGCTGTGAGATAGAGTTTGACATATAAGCAGAACTCATGAAATCTCAACAATATGGTTAAACAAGACTTGCACAATAACAATGCCAATTGACTTGCCAATGTGAATGGGAAAATCTCATGAAGACACACGCCTAGATAAAGATCTACAAAAACTAATGGCTGCTGAGAAGGAGAATCAGTCTATTCCATCTAAATGTTACAGTGGGCATGGGAGTCCACCCATAATTCCAGTGTGTGGACAGTAGAGACAAGAGATCCCTGGAACACACTGGGTTACCCCAAACAGCAAGCTCTGGGATCAAGCAAGAAGACTTTGTATCAATCAGGTGGGAAGTGACTGAAGACACCAGCATCAACCTGGCTACTTGCACATAAATACTCACCTACACACTATAAGCATGCACACATGCAGATTTGCCATGCACATACACATACATGAAAAAAGAAAGAAACATGGAAATATTTGATCACACTTTTACAGAATTACTATTTTGATGTCTATTTTGATTGGTACAGTCATAAGAACAGAAGAAGCTGAAACACTATGGGGTCAGAAAGAATTCATAAACATATGCCTATACATATGTGATTTCTTCCTTGACTTGTGGGTGGCGAGAAATATGTTGTCTAACTTCCAAGCAGTTGGATGAGTTTTCACAATCATTGCTGTAATTGATTTATACCTAACTGATTATTATGATAAAGCCCATATACATTGTAATTTGTTGTGGCACTTCTTGGAAATCCCTTTAAAGTTACCAAGACTGTTTTTTTAGTGAGATGGGGTCTTAATATATAGTTCAGAGTGGCTTTATGTTCACAATCCTCCTATCTGTGGAGAGCCTCTTGTTTGTCAGGCTGCTTTGTTATTGAGCTCTCAGCAAAAAAAAAAACAAAAAACAAAACAAACAAAAAACAAAAAACAAACAAACAAACATGTTTTCGCCCTAGCCTTCACCTGGAGACAGGGATAGAAAGGATGTTTTTGCCAAGTTCACTTCCTTTGTTTGTGTGAGAATCACACAGACCCGTGGTTGAGGTAAACAAGTTTGACTTCTTGATGAACTTCATTGTATCAAAGTGCTTTGCTCTGACTATAAAAAGGGAGGGATTGTAGAATAAACCCAGGTGCCATAGTCTCTACTGGAGCCCTCTCAAACAGATCCCATGTGTAGTGTCTTGGTTTTTTCAATCCTCATTTCTTACTCAAGAACTGTTCCACTCTGCCAGCCGGCTCCAGCAGTTTGGTGCCCAAACAGGGACTTGAGATACGGGAAAGCAGTGAAGGATACCGTTGGTGTTAGTGAGCTTGGATCATAAAGTAAAGAAAAAGGCACGCTGATAGAATTCGAGAGTAAAAATGGGACAAGGCAGTAGCCTCATGATTTTTTGTATGGAATTTAATTAGAAGCAGTCTGTATATATGGCATCTGACTGAGAAAGTGAAACTTTCAGGGTCAGATAGAAAGAGGAAAGAAAGACAGGAGACTTCAGGACAAAAGAGATTAAACCATCGGCTTCTCCAGAAAAGTTATGTGTCCCTCCTAATGATAATTTATTGTTAGAAGAAGACTTTGAGGTTGCAGAGTTAGAGGAAGAACAAGCTAGGCAGAAAGAATAAGATATAAATGAGTTTTATGGCTTTCCAATTATAGAACAACCTGATGGATAGAGTAATAAGGTGAGAGTCCATGCACCTATGTCTTTTAAACAATTAAAAGAATTGAAAGCTGCATGCTCTCAATGTGGTCCTACTGCACCTTTTACTCAAGCTGTGTTAGCATCTTCATCTATGGTGGTTCTTTGCCCAGGGAACTGGAATCAATTAGCAAGAGAATGTTTAGCAGGAAAAGATCATTTATTATGGAAGTCAGAATTTGCTGAGCAGTGTCAAACAACAGTTAAAATCACTCGAATTTAGAAAAAAAAAAAAGGCAGCTTCTTAGTTTTTCCAGTAAGAAAGTGAATGGTTAATCCTGCTACAAAGCTTCTGAGATCATAAAAATTGGATTCAACAAAAAGCAACGTGTTTGTCTGTCTGTCTTCAATGTATAAGTTTACCATATTCAATATGTCTTGGTTATAGATTATTGGTCATTGGGTATGTTTAAAATCTGTAACATAAAGTTAACTTGCTTAAACCTAGGGTTGGAACCATTCTAAATAACCAATGGACGTTACTTAAATCCCACAATTTGGAAAAGTAAAATATGTTCACGTAACAATTGATACTTTTTTTAGGATTTATCATCATAACTTCCTTAGCAGGAGAAGCCACTAAACACATTATGCATCATTGCTTAAAATGTTTTGCTATAATTGGTATTCATTCCTTCCATTATAAAGACCGATAATAGTACTGCATATATTAGTAAAGCTTTTCAGTGTTTTTTGCACAAATGAATATAAGTCATAAAACAGGTATTCTATATAATCCTCAAGGTCAAGGAACTGTGGTGTGTGCCCATGGATCTCTTAAAAACCAATTGTAAAAAAAGTAAGAAAGGGGGAATCATATCTCCAAATCTTAATCATGCTTTATTTAAAAAAAATTTTTGAATGTGTATATACAAGACCATTCTGAGGCTGATTGATTGTGGCACCCTAATATCAAAGATAGTTATGCCCAAGTGAAATTGAAAGATCTGATTTTTGGAATATGGCAGTGCCCTGACCTGTTTTAACATGGGGAAGAGGGCATGTTTGTGTTTTTCTGCAGGACACAGTAGGAGCCAGGTGGATCCCAGAAAGGTTGGTAAGATTTGCAGATGTTTCCCCGAAGGAGGATGTTCCTGCTGCTGACCATGGTGAGTTCTGTCCTGATGGTAAACATAGAGCTGCATTGGGCTTCTGATGGACCTTTGTTTCATTCTGCTCCTGAGAGATGTTGTTCTGCAAAGAAACTTTTTAGATACATTGTGACTGGACTTGATCTGATAATCAGGACAATCCATAACAAAATCAGGAAGAATGGGAAAAAGAGGGCTGACTATGGGACTTTGGTCTGATTTTGATTTTCAGCAGAGACATGTTTGGAAACTTGCCACAGAAACTCTTGGGAGGCCCTATAATTGCCTGTGTATATTCTCCTTATGCTTTGCTGTTTGGAAATGTTAACATTTTTATACAAATTCAAACTTTAATGTTTCTTGCCATCATTGTAAACTACAGGTTGTCGTTGTTCAACAGCTTTTTATTATGGTTCCTGTAAATGTTTCTCAGGCTTCATATTCTGATAAGGGTTTATCTTTTAAGTCACTTTTATGGAGTGTTACATGACTTGGCTTATTAATGTTAAAGCTGATCTGCATAAGATTAAACTCCAGTGTCTACCTTAGTGGAGGTTGGTAGTCAAAGATGGGTAAGATCTCTCTGAAGAATATTGAATCTAGACAGTATGTGAATGATAGAATTCATGAACCAATGATAGGTAAGAATATATCTTTTAAGAGAGACAAGCACAATCATCTGCTCCATAGCACTTAAGTTATAGTCAATTTAAAAAATATTAAAAAGGGAGATCTGTGGAGATCTGCTTGTTTGTCAGGTTGCTTTGTATTGAGTTCTCAGCAAAAAAACATGTTTTCACCTTCTGCCCAAAGGTTGGCCTTCACCTGAAGACAGGGACAGACAGGATGTTTATGCCAAGTTCACTTCCTTTTTTTTGTGTGAGGAACACACATCAGGTAGTTGAGGTAAACAAGTTTGACTTCTTGATGAACTTCATTGTATCAAAGAGCTTTGCTCTGACTATAAAAAGGGACTGTGGAATAAACTGAGGCATGACAGTCTCTACTGGACTATAAAAAGGGACTGTGGACTAAACCTGGGCATGACAGTCTCTAGTGGAAGCCTTGTGGAACAGATCCCATGCATAGCATCTTGTTTTTTGTTTGTTTGTTTGTTTTTCTTTTTCTTTTTCTCTCAATCCTTACGCCCCACTCAAGAACTGTTTGACTCTGCTGGACTCTGGCACCTGCTTCGTCATCCTTATACAGAACTTGCTTTGCATGTGATCTCATTATAGATGGTTATGAGCCACCATGTGGTTGCTGGGAATTGAACTCAGGACCTTTGGAAGAACAGCCAGTGTTCTTAACCTCTGAGCTATCTCTCCAGCCCTGAACACCATTTTTTTTATTTTTTATTAATTACACTTTATTCACTTTGTATCCTCCCCCCCTTTGAACACCTCCCTCCTCCCCTCCCAGTCCCACTCTTTTTCCCCCTTTTCTACGCATGCCCTTCCCCGAGTCCACTGATAGGGGAGGTCTTCCTCTGCTTCCTTCTGACCCTAGTCTATCAGGTCTCATCAGGACTGGCTGCCTTGTTTTCCTCTGTGGCCTGGTAAGACTGCTTCCCCCTCAGGGGGAGGTGACCAAAGAGCAGGCTAATCAGTTCATGTTAGAGACAGTCCCTCTTCCCATTACTATGGAAGCCACATGGACACTGAACTGTCATGGGCTTTGTCTGTGCAAGGGTTCTAGGTTATCTCCATGAATGGTCCTTGGTTGGAGTATAAATCCCAGAAAAAGACCCCTGTGCCCACATTTTTTTGGTTCTGTTGCTCTCCTTGTGGAGCTCCTGTCCTATCCAGGTCTTACTTTTCCCACTTCTTTCATAAGATTCCCTGCATTCTGCCCAAAAGTTGGCCATACATCTCAGCATCTGCTTTGATACCCTATAGGGTAGAGCCTTTCAGGGACCCTCTGTGGCAGGCTCCTGTTTTGTTACCCATTTTCCCCTTCTTCTGATGTCCATCCTCTTTGCCTTTCTGGATGGAGATTAAACATTTTAGCCAGAGTCCTCCTTCTTGATTAGTTTCTTTAGGTGTACAGATTTTAGTAGGATTATCCTATATTATATGTCTAATATCCACTTATGAGTGAGTATATATCCTGTGTGTCTTTCTGCTTCTGGGATACCTCACTCAGGATGATCTTTTCCAGTTCTCACCATTTACCTGCAAATATCATGATTTCCTTGTTTTTTATTGCTGAGTAATATTCCATTATGTAGACGTACCATAATTTTTGTATCCATTTCTGAGTTGAGGGGCATCTGGGTTGTTTGTTTTCAGGTTCTGGCTATTACAAATAAAGCTGCTACAAACATGGTTGAGCAAATGTCCTTATTGTGTACTTGAGCATCTTTTGGATATATGCCTACAAAACGACTGCCTACAGATTGGGAAAGGATCTTCACCAACCCTATATCTGACAGAGGCTAATATCCAGTATATATAAAGAACTCAAGATTTTAAACATTAACAAATCAAATAATCCAATTAAAAAATGGGAACAGAGCTAAACAGAGAGTTCTCAACAGAGGAATATCGAATGGCCAAAAAACACTTAAAGAAATGCTCAATGTCCTTAGTCATCAGGGATATGCAAATGAAAACTACCCTGAGATTTCACCTTATATCCATCAGAATGGCTAAGATCAAAAGCTCAAGTGACAACACATGCTGGAGAGGTTGTGGAGAAAGGGGAACCCTCTTCCACTGCTGGTGGGAATGAAAACTTGAACAACCACTTTAGAAATCAATCTGGCACTTTCTCAGACAATTAGGAATAGCACTTCCTGAACACCATTTTAAAATGTGAGTAGGTACCATTCTCCTTCACTTCACAACACCTCTATCACCATGATGACATACTATGATATTTGCATTGGGATCTAGGATTCCTTAAACCAAAGGATGAAATGAAGGAACTCAATAGTGTGACAATGGTGCTGAAGGATGTGTTTTAGGTGTTACTTAGTTTCCAAGGAGTGCCACTGAAAGGGTTAGGCTAACTTTGTAACCTATATATCTTCTAAAGCCTATAGTTTTGAGTTTTAGGTCCAGGTTAAGCTAAAGCCTCTTAGTACCTTTCCAGAGAATGAAGGAATGTGACCCTATCTGTGAGGACAGATATAAAAAACAGCAAGCGAGCAATGACCTTCACTCAGCAAAAAGAAAAATTCCTGTCCTTGAGATAGCGTTTCTTAGCAACGAACCTAGACTTCTTCTGAGTAGTAGCTTTTGACCTCCAGCCAAAAGTCTGTAGCCCCTAATCTTCAAGGATGAGCTGACCACCCCCACCTTAAATTGCAGTTGCATCCACACTTGGCAGGACTGGCCAAGCTTGAGCACCTAAGACTAACCAATTATCTTACTTTATAACTTCCTCATCCAATCCTAAATTGCCAAAACTGCAACTTCAAATTTCCAGCAATTTTTCTTTTAAAAACCTAAAGGGTGCCACTCTTTGCTGACCAGCAGGGGTGACACTATTGTGCAATGGTAAATAAACCTCTTGCTTTTGCAACGAGTCTTGGTCTGGGGGAGTTTTTGGGAAGGGCGCGATCTTAAACTCCTGAGCTGTGAGACCCCAGGTCTTACACCACAACAAATTACCATGAATTGGTTTACTTAAAATAACAGAAATGTGTTCTTTTATCATTCTTGGAGGCTAGAAGTCTGGAATCTGGCTCTCAGCAGGGCCATGCTGCCCCTTAACCAGTTAGGTAAGAATTCTCCTCCTTTTGGTAGGTCCCCATGGTTGCTGGCATGCCTTGGCTTACTGGTGGATTGCTGTATTTATCCCTATGGTCATATAGCTCCCTGTCTGTGTAGTTTGCATTTCTATTACTAGAATTTCTCTTACTTATAAAGAGACAATGAGTCATTGAAGTTGGAATTTACCATAATCTACCATGACTTCATTTTAACTTGCTTGTACTCACAAACACCCTATTTCTTTTTTTAATATTATTTAATTTTTTTCAATTTATTTATTATTTATCCTGATTGAAGCCACCTCCCTCAACTCCTCTCAGTCCCACCCTCCCTCCCTCTTCCCTCCTACCCTGCCCTATTTCTAGATGAGGTCACATTCACAGCCACATAGTTAGGGTTTCCAGAACTCTGGGGAGAAGCAAATTCAATCCTATAAAATTAATGTGCTAAATATCACCCATTGTCTCTATGCTGCACTTACTTTTACAGCTTCCAGTTGAATTCAGCAAATGTGGAACCTGGAGAAGGGTGGAAAGGCTGAGGAAAGTAGAGTCAGGAGTTTATTTCTATGTTCCCTACTGTGAGATCCTTGTGCCTTGGAGAAGGTTCCAGGGCTGCCAGCTTTATTTTACCATCTTGTTCCTGGTTCCAATAAACTTAATCATGTTGCCCTTTGAACAAAGGATTGGGGATAGCATGGCTTCAGGTATGTCCTAAAACCTATGCTACACTCTCCCTTGTTATCAATTCCTTTCCTAACCACATCGTACTCTCTTAAGGTATGTGTGCCCCTGTCTCCTATCAGGACTCTGACATTTGTCAACCATCAGTTCTTCGAAACAATGATTTTAAAAAGTTTGTAGTTCATCTTTCAAAGTACCAAAACTTAAAGGAAAATGAACTGCTTTAAGAGAATTTCCAGGTAAAATATTATGTACTTCTTAAATACATAGTGGTATAAATAACTTAATGCACAATTAATGATATAGAAATGTTACTATAAATATTAATTTAAGATTTTCTTCTTTCCCCTTTCTTTTATCTGTTACTCAGATCCAGATTCTGAAACTTAGTTTCCTTTGTTGTTACTGTGTATATATCCAACTATTTCTTCCTGACATCCAGCTTGTTGCTAACAAACTTTGCTCCAAAAGATCAACTCATCTAGAGGGCGGGTTACGCTGTCCACTAAACCTGTAAGTTCATAGTAGAACACAGGATTCTCTGAGGAAGTTCAGGTGAAGGGAAGAACATGCCCTTTTGGCAAATGTCTGTAAGCAACGTTCAGAATACTTGTGTATTTTTCTTTCAGTGTCTGAGGTCATGCATTTCTGACATGTGGATGTCAGTTTATATTGGCCTGAAGTCGGTATAATATTTTGCAATAAACTTGTGGCCTATCTACACCTACTTGCCAATCTTTTTCTCTTACCTTTAGATCTGGTGAAAATTTTCACATATAAAAAGAATCCTTGCTTTCTCTACTCTTTCTCCCATTTCTTTAAAAACAGTGGCCTTACTTAGCTAAAAATACTACCAAGAGGTAGAGGGGATACGAGGTTACAGATTGCTGGTGTCTTTGCTGTGCCCATGGCCAATATTTACATCAGATTTTAATACTGGAAACAAGTGTCTTTTTTTTTTTCTGTCTTATCCCAAAGAACTTAAAAAACAAACTAGGAATATGCAATATTTTGGTTAACAGGGAAAAAAAGCATGGAATTTCAGAGCTGAAATAAAATTTGGTGAACATTAAAAGCAAGGGAAATTATTTTACAACGGAAATGGAAACGAAGGCCTGGAGAAGAGAGAGCGTTATTCTAGGTGCAGGTTTCAGCCACTTAGCAGGGAACATATGCTGATCTCCAGAAACCACTCTGGATTTCTAGATGCAGAACCCAAAGCAGGACACTCACATCACAAACTAACTCTTCCTCCCCAAATGACAGGTTGTCCTCGGTGGCTGTTCAAATGATATTTGTTACTATCCTGAAATTTAATCTATTTTTAGCATCGACATCATTACACAGCTTGTGGGGAAACTGAGCGTGAACAGACTGGCTCCTCAACATTCAGCAGAGAATATGCTGATTATATTACAGAGGAAGTGAAATGGGCAACATAATGCCAACCACAAGCAATGCGGAATGCTAGTGCATTGCCTGTGCAGCTCACAAGTTATGAACAACCACAGCTCTATCTAATCAGCTAACTAATTTTTTATAACAGGTTCTGAGGAGTATATAATTGGTCTATCATTGTAACAACCCACAAACAAGGGCAGCACTTATAAATGGCTCTAATTTTACCTTCATATTTATTTATTTATTTTTTCATTTTTTTTATTTGTCAGCTTCTTTTTTCAACTTTTTTAAAATTATTTATTAATTACATTTTATTTGTTTTGTATCCCCCCTGTGGTTCTCTCCCTCCTCCTGTCCTGACCTTCATATTTATTAATTGTAAGCAATTTTATTCATTTATTTCTTTTTGCTTCATTATTATCTCAAGCACTAATTTAGGTCAAAACACTGTTGAGGAACACATAATTATGTAAACACTGCTTTTATATCTGTAAAGCAAAAATTAATTCCACCTACAGAAATCTCCTTTATCTATAAGGTCTATGTCCTAGTGCTTAACCCTGTATGAACTATAATTCCTCCCATATGAGTGTATCACAGATAAAGCTTAAAATATAAGTCATGTACAAGGGATTGACAATTATAAAAAAGACGGTTGTAAAATTATGTGAATATGTTCTTTCTCTTCTCCAATCCCACACAGATTTGCTATGTTTAGTCTACTTCTCAAAAAGTTTACAAAAAATTAATAACTTAGAGTTAGTTATTGTAGTAAAATTTCAGTCACTGAAGCAGAAGAATACAAAAGCATGAAAAGAGACATCTACTTACTTTGTTAAAGAGAGGTAACATCTGTGTTAACTTTTCACTACTGTGACAAAATATCTGAGAGCTAAACTTAGAAGAGGTTTTAGTACAGCTCAGAATTTAAGAGGTTTTTTATTCCATGCTCATCTGGTTTTTTGGTTTGGGACCCAAGAGATAGAACAGAATGTCATGGCAAGAGTGTGTGGAGAAAAACTGTTCACCTCATCTTGTCTAGGAAGCAGAGACAAGGGAATGAGAGAAGACAGAGCCTTTTTGGAGGAAGTAGGTCATTGGGGCAATGCCTCGGAATACCCCAATGACCTACTTCCTCCAAAAAGGCTCTGTCTTCTAACCACTCATTCATCTAGAAACTGCTTAACAGATCATCTCATTGATGACATCAGTATCCTCATGAGCCAATCATCTCTCAAGGGTGCTATAAGCTGAGAACTGAGCTTTCAACATATGAGCTTTGTGGGGGTCTACTTTATTTCTAAGCCAAAATAATATCTAATAACATTGAACTAGATTGATATATAAAAAAGAAACAAATATATCAATGTTATGAAGTAAAATGTTAAATATATCACTACTGATCCACGCATGGTGGCACACACCTGTAATCCATCACTCGGGGAGACAGAGGCAGGAAGATCTCTCTGAGTTTGAGGCCAGCCTTGTTTACAAAGTCAGTCCAGGACAGACACAGCTACACAGAGAATCCCTGTCTTGAATCCAAATATATATATATATATATATATATATATATATATATATATATTTAAATATATATTATAAACCCAAATATATATAAATAAATATGTACACATATATACACATATCTCATTATTTAAATATCATAAGATAATTCTTCATGATTAGACTCAAAAGCCTTTGAAAATGTTTCTCCATGTAAAATTTTAATAGCTAATCAATATTTCCCACATATAAGGTTTTTCAAAGGTGTGTACTCAGCCTCTGAACTTGACTATATTGTGTATGTCTTTCAAGAGTGAATGTTTCTAAATTCTGTAAAGTTGGACTATTTTTTTTTTAAGGCTTGGCTCAATTCATATACTTTTCCTGGAACATCTGAGCCCTTCACCAGATACTCAATGAATGAATGAGAACTGTTTGGAATAAGTGTGAGCTGTGCTATTTTCATCTATCACGTTTTAGAGCTACAGAGGCTCCAGTCTTGGCTTTGCACACAGGCTGTGATGAATATCATATGCTTCCTCCTCCAGAGGCCTTCTCCACCCTTTTTCACTTTAACTGTACCCCAAGAGATAAAAGCTGTGTGACAGAATCCCTTTCCTGTTATTCAACCAAGGCCAGGTCCTGGCAGAGATGGAGAACACCAAGTATTTATTCTGCTGCATCCTCCCTGGTGACTTTTGTTCTCCTTTTTGCCAGTGGCCACAGCTCTTGCCAGCTGATCTTGTACATTCAGGCATCCTCCAAAGTGGACTAGCTGCCATTCTCCCATTGCTCCAGTCCAAGGGTTGGTAACAGCTCTTGTATCCACCAGCCCTGGACGACTGTCATCCCTTTCTGCTCACCAGTTTACAACAGCCCTCTTTGGTAGATGCTTCTCTAGCCCACAACTTAAGTGAGACACCTACTTCTACCAGGACTCTGACTGATACAGGGGAACTCTAAGCAGCTGTATTTCTGCATCCATGCTATATTTCCCGTTTTATGTAAAAATAAAAATTAAGACAGATCATTGCTTCACAAATGGTTGTGCCATGTCATCCTATAAGACAAGAACTAAAGAAAACTTAGAAGAAAATCTTAAAATTGTCTATTCCTGTACCTAGATAACAATGACTTTCTCATTAAAAATAAGATGTGATAAATGCTGGGGTGAGAGGGTGGCACATGCCTTTAATCCCAGCACTTGGGTGGCAGAGGCAGGAGGAGTTCTGTGAGTTCAAGGCCAGCCTAGTCCACAAAGCAAGTCTAGGACAGCCAGTGCTACACAGAGAAACCCTGTCTTGAAAACAAAAACAACGAATAAAACAAGACAACCCCCCCCGAAAAAGACGTGATACGTCTTGTACTTTTAAAAAAGACAATGAGCTAAACATTCCCCAAATGTCTCAGTGGGAGGCGTCCCTGTGAGGGAGGACAGGCTCTGTATCAAGGACCATCTTGGGTAAGAAATGTACAAGGCCCAGCCTCCAGGAGCTAACTGAGAATCAGACAGGGCCAGTATGCATTGAGTAAAAGCAGAATGTTCTAGATGTCTAACCACTTGCAAAGGACTCATGTAGCCAGTTGCATCAAACATCTGTTTCATTGATTTAGGACTGTGCTAGTTATAAATAGCCCCATTCTCACACTGCCCTTTCCCAGCAAGATGCAGAAACACAACAGTAAATTCTCAAAGTCCCTGGTTTTCGTAGAATGTGCATGGACATTTTGATTGACAGGTACAAACCAAATTCAGACACCTTGAAACAGGAGAGAACTTTTGCTGCAATGAACAGGGGCTAATAAGAAAATGCAGGTGTTGCTTCTGTGGGTCACTACCATGCCACACAAGGCCTTCCAGCCATCTTTAATTTTAAAACTTAAAGAATAACCTGTGTAAATGTGCCACAGTTTCTTTATCCATTCTTTGGTGGAGGAACACGTAGGTTGTTTCTAGATTCTGGTTATTGGAATAAAGCTGCTATGAATATAGTTGAGCAAGTGTTCTTGTGGTATGGTGTAGCATCTTTTGGGTATATACCCAGGAGAGGTATAGCTGGGTCCTGAGGTAAAGCTATTCACAATTTTCCAAGAAAGCACAAGATTGATTTCCAAAGTGGTCGTACATGTTTACGCTCCCACCAGCAATGGAAGAGTGTTCTTTTTTCTCTATATCTTCTCCAGCATATGCTGTCCCTTGAGATTTTCATCTTAGCTGTTTTGACTGTTATGAGATGGAATCTCAGAGTCTTTTTGATTTGCATTTCCCTGATGACCAAGGACGTTCAGCATTTATTTAGGTGTTCCTCCACCATTTGAGATCTCTCTTGAGAACTCTCTGTTTAGTTCTGTGTCCCATTTTTTAATTGGGTTATTTTGTTTATTGGTGTTTGATTTCTTAAGTTCATTATATATTTTGGATATTAGCCCTTTGTAAGATGTAAGATTGGTGAAGAACTTTTCCCAGTCTGTAGACTGTTGTTTCGTTCTATTGACAGCGTCCTTTGCTTTACAGAAGCTTTTCCATTTCAAGAGGTCACATTTATTAATTGTTCATCTTAGAGCTTGAGGTGTTGGTGTTCTGTTCAGGAAGTTGTCTCCTGTGCCAATGAATTTGAGGCTCTTTCTCACTTTTTCTTCTAACAGATTTAGTGTATATGGTATTATATTGGAGTTTTTGATCCACATGAATTTGAGTTTTGTGTAGGGTGATAAATATGAATCTATTTGCATTTGTAGAACAGCACCATTTGTTCAAGATACTATCTTTTTTCCATTCTTTGTTTTTGGCTTCTTTGTCAAAAATCAAGTATCTGTAGGTGTGTGAGTGTATTTCTGGGTCTTTGATTTGTACTCAGCTATTAAAAGCAAAGAAATCATGAATTTTTCAGGCAAACGGATGGAACGAGAAATGATCATTCTGAGTGAGTAATCTAGACCCAGAAAGAAGCATGTGGTATGTACTCACTTAGAAGTGGATTTTAGCCACATAAGTAAGGAGAAGCATACTATGAGGCACAGATTCAAAGAAGATCAGTAACATAGAGGATCCAAAGGAGGATGCATAAATCTTACTTGGAAGGGGAGATAGAATAAATAGGCAGAGGTAGTGGCTGAAGACAGGAAACAAGATAGGAGCACAGAGAGTTAAGAAGATGGAGATCAGACATGGGGAGAGCAAGGGCTAGGGGACATAAGGCCTGTAGAGAAAAGAGAAATGGAGTCTGGGGACATCTCTGTGACAAGCTGGAGACCCTTAGGGCAAGCCCCTGGAAGGATATGAGGGGGACTCAAGCAGAGACTCCTAGTAGCAGAGGCCATAGAGACTGAAGACTAGACTAACTAGACTAGTCTCCTAGCAGAAGGAGGGGAACAGCAATCCACCCACAAAAACTTCAACCCCAAATTTACCCTGTCTGCAAGATGTACAGGGATAAAGACAGAACAGACAGAGCAGAGACTAGAGGAATGCCCAACTGAAGCCTGGCCCAACCAAAGACCCAACTTATGGGAGAGTGCCAATCCCTGACGCTATGAATGATGCTCTGCTAACTTGCAGACCAGGAGCCTGACAGAGCCTGAGAGGCTCTACCCAACAGTGCCTCAAAACAGATGCCAAGACTCACAGTCAAACATTGGGTGGTGTATAGGGAGTCTTGTGGAAAAGTGGGAGTTCCACAAGAAGACCAACAGAGCCAACTAATCAGGACCCAGAGGTGCTTGCTGTGACTGAAGCATCAACCCAGGACCATGCATAAACTGGACCTAGGCCCCTACAAAGTTGTAGCAGAGGGGTAGCTTAGACCTCATGTGGGTCCTCTAGCAAGGGAAGTGGGGACTGTATTGACACAAATTCACTTGCCAGCTTCTTGATCACTTTCCCCTGGTGGGACTGCCTTGCCAGGCCGTAGGGGAAGAGAACATGTGCAGTCCTGATACAAGTTGATGAGCTGGGCTGGGTGGGAAAGGGAGCTCCCCTTTTCTGAGGAAAAGGGGAGAGGGGAGGGAGGGTGGTTGAGACTGGAAGGAGAGGAGGGATGGGGCTACAACAAGAATGTAAAGTGAATAAAAATAAAAGAATAACTTAT